>NC_073640.1:19413888-19719444 GCF_029407905.1 Bubalus kerabau
AACTCGATTCCCCTGGTATTTCTGAATCCAGGGTCCTCCGAGATCATATTCTGGGGATGCTCAAGGAGGCAAGTGACAAACCATGCTTCCAGGGCGGAAGTGACCTTGGGCATCACTGAGCAGCATCAGGCTTGTCTCTGGGGTCTTTGTGCCCTTAGATGATACCCTGCTGCAATGCTCTGGACTCAGGAGACCATCACATCTGGACAGTGTCCCTTGAGTGCATTCTAATTATCTCTGTGCTGGTGGTGCAGAGAAAGGCTGATTCCAAACACACCCATGCCACGTGTAAGTGACAGCTGCTGGTGGATCTGTCACTTCTCCCAGCATCACCTCTTCTGGTCGAAGAGCCCAACTCTTCATTTTGAGGAGCCCATTTCTCACCTGACCTCACTCTCTGAGAGTTGAAGGTGGAATGTGAACCCAGCTAAAGCCACCCCCAAAGGGCCCTTAACACTACTTGGAGGGGTGGCTGACAATGCAGGTTCTGGAGTGAAGTCTGCCACAGGGCGACCCTTACAGTTGGGAGGCTTGGCAAGTCCTGGACACCTTTCTGAGCTCTCATTTCTCCATCCCTTTCATGCATTTGAGAATGTAAATGATATAATAATCAGAGAAGTGAAAGTGTTAGTTGCACAGTTGTGTCAGACTCTTTGCAACCCCATGGACTGTAGCCCATCAGGCTCCTCTGTCCGTGGAATTCTCAGGCAAGAATACTGTCGTGGGTTGCCACTCCCTTCTCCAGGGGATCTTCCCGACCCAGGGATCAAACCTGGATCTCCTGCACTGCAAACAGATTATTTACTGTCTGAGCCACCAGGGAAGCCTGAGCTATAGTTCTGGGCTCATGGAAAGTGCTCAGCCAATAATAACTATTAATATTTAAATTAGTAAGATTTTAGATGACTGAGAAAAATGACAGGAGCACAGACACGAAACCTCAGCTAGAACCTCTGAGCTGCCCTCTGGGCCGTAGTAGAGAGCTCAGACTAAGTGAGTTATTCCTTTCTATTCCTTACCCCATCCCCACTCATGGGTGCACACACACACACAGGTGTGTTTGTGTGTGTGTAGAACCACAATCCATTGAACATGTTTCCTGAAGCTCAGCTAAGTGAGCACCCTGCCAGGAACTTCCGTGTGGCCAACTAGGAAATGGCACATGAAATAATATTTAATTTCACTTCTATTTAAATATTATTGAATTCCATTCCCAGTAACTTTTCTTTTTGACTCGCTCTTTTTGAGGCAGTTCAAGTGGAAACAGAAATCGCTTAGATGCAAGTAAAAGAAGCTCATTCAATAAAAAAAGTCTTCAGCTAAATTCAAGAGACTGGGTGATTTTTTTGCTTTTTCACATATGTTATTTAGCATAATGATTATCCTACATGTCCTTTTTTATTTTAGGGACTGCTTTTTCTACCCCCCTTGGGAGAGAGTTTTTAGCTCCATGGAGCATGAATTTTTTCACTTATCTAGTGATTATTGGATATAAAAATCCCCTTTGGTAAGAGCTACACCTTTAATAGTCTCTTCAATGAGCAGTTTTCTGTAAATATTGCATGAGCTTTTTCAGGAAATGTAGTGCTCTTGTTTCTGGATCCTCTGTAACTCCACGTTGATGGCAGCACCTGCTGAGTCCCGGCCTGTGGGCCTACAGACCTGACCCGGATTCCTGTCCTGAGCACCTCTCTTCCTTGGGCTTCCATTTTTATTTATTGATTGATTTATTTTGCTTTAATGGAATTTCTGCATGACCTTGGAACCAGACTCTGACATTAGTTTGAATATGTGACCTTGAATGAGTTATTTCTCTCTGTCTTATTTTCTTGATTTGTTACATGAAGGTAATATCAAGATCTAGTTCATTGGGTGGTGGTGAAAATTAAATGTATGAGCACTCAGAAGAGTGCCCAACACATCAGATCAGATCAGATCAGATCAGTCGCTCAGTCGTGTCTGACTCTTTGTGACCCCATGAATTGCAGCACGCCAGGCCTCCCTGTCCATCACCAACTCCCGGAGTTCACTCAAACTCATGTCCATCGAGTCGGTGATGCCATGCAGCCATCTCATCCTCTGTTGTCCCCTTCTCCTCCTGCCCCCAATCCCTCCCAGCATCAGAGTCTTTTCCAATGAGTCAACTCTTCGCATGAGGTGGCCAAAGTACTGGAGTTTCAGCTTTAGCATCATTCCTTCCAAAGAAATCCCAAGGCTGATCTCCTTCAGAATGGACTGGTTGGATCTCCTTTTGGCCAAGGGACTCTCAAGAATCTTCTCCAACACTACAGTTCAAAAGCATCAATTCTTTGGTGCTCAGCCTTCTTCACAGTCCAACTCTCACATCCATATATGACCACAGGAAAAACCATAGCCTTGACTAGACGAACCTTTGTTGGCAAAGTAATGTAGTAAGTGCTTTAAATGCCAGTTTATCATCATCATCACTCAGCTCAAGTAGGTCTTTATTTTCAACATATACTGGCTGCCAAGGTGATAATCTGACATATAATTTTCCTCGTCTGGAATCCCTGTATAGCAGCTGAAAGTGTGGCAGGCAGAGACTGCTAAGGTTAAGTTTGTTCACCTTAGTTTGCTTTGCACATAATAAGTATTCAAGAAATGCTACCTGTAAGTCTTACTAGAGCTCTTTCTTTCAGCTTAGGTCTTTGAAGAGTTTAAATAAGCAAGGGAAACCCCCAAAATTCATTCCTTAAACAAATATTACTGCCTTCTGTGTGCTAGGTACTGTTCTATCATCAAGCAAAGGTAAAGTATTAAATACCATGGACAAATGACAAGGTTCTTACCCTATCTACTATCATGGTGACTGGCAATGAACAAACTAGCATCTACATCATGTGGCAATAAGTGCAGGGTAAAACACAATGGAAGTGAGAAATAGATTTAAGGAACTAGATCTGATAGACAGAGTGCCTGATGAAATATGGACAGAGGTTCATGACATTTTACAGGAGACAGGGAGCAAGACCATCACCAAGAAAAAGAAATTCAGACAAGCAAAATGGCTGTGTGAGGAGGCCTTACAAATATCTGTGAAAAGAAGAGAAGCAAAAAGCAAAGGAGAAAAGGAAAGATTCAGTTCAGTTCAGTTCAGTTCAGTTGCTCAGTCGTGTCCAACTCTTGTCAAGCCAATTAACCGCAGCATGCCAGGCCTCCCTGTCCATCGCCAACTCCCAGAGTTTACTCAAAATCATGTCCATTGAGCTGGTGATGCCATCCAACCATCTCATTCTCTGTGGTCCACTTCTCC
This sequence comes from Bubalus kerabau, assembly GCF_029407905.1. Taxonomy (NCBI): domain Eukaryota; kingdom Metazoa; phylum Chordata; class Mammalia; order Artiodactyla; family Bovidae; genus Bubalus; species Bubalus kerabau. The sequence continues at coordinate 19,417,163 of NC_073640.1, forward strand.
TCCTGCCTTCAATCTTTCCCAGCATCAGCGTCTTTTCTAATGAGTCAGTTCTTTGCATCAGGTGGCCAAAATACTGGAGTTTCAGCTTCAATATCAGTCCTTCCAATGAACACCCAGGACTGATCTCCTTTAGGATGGACCCATTTGAATGCAGAGTGCCAAAGGATAGCAAGGAGAGATAAGAAAGCCTTTCTCAGTGATCAGAGCAAAGAAATAGAAGAATGGGAAAGATTAGAGATCTCTTCAAGAAAATTAGAGATAGCAAGGGAACATTTCATGCAAAGATGGGCTCGATAAAGGATAGAAATGGTATGAACCTAACAGAAGCAGACTATATTAAGAAGAGGTGGCAAGAATACACAGAACTGTTCAAAAAAGATCTTCACGACCCAGATAATCACAATGGTGTGATCACTCACCTAGAGCCAGACATCCTGGAATGTGAAGTCAAGTGGGCCATTGTTCATCACTATGAACAAAGCTAGTGGAGGTGATGGAATTCCAGTTGAGCTGTTCCAAATCCTGAAAGATGATGCTGTGAAAGTGCTGCACTCAATATGTCAGCAAATTTGGAAAACTCAGCAGTGGCCACAGGACTGGAAAGGGTCAGTTTTCATTCCAATCCCAAAGAAAGGCAATGCCAAAGAATGCTCAAACTACCGCACAATTGCACTCATCTCACATGCTAGTAAAATAATGCTTAAAATTCTCCAAGCCAGGCTTCAGCAATACATGAACCATGAACTTCCAGATGTTCAAGCTGGTTTTAGAAAAGGCAGAGGAACCAGAGATCAAATTGCCAACATCTGTTGGATCATGGGAAAAGCAAGAGAGTTCCAGAAAAACATCTATTTCTGCTTTATTGACTATGCCAAAGCCTTTGACTGTGTGGATCACCATAAACTGTGGAAAATTCTGAAAGAGATGGGAATACCAGAACACCTGATCTGCCTCTTGAGAAACCTGTATGCAGGTCAGGAAACAACAGTTAGAACTGGACATGGAACAACAAACTGGTTCCAAATAGGAAAAGGAATACATCAAGGCTGTATATTTTCACCCTGCTTATTTAACTTATATGGAGATTATATCATGAGAAATGCTGGGCTGGATGAAGCACAAAATGGAATCAAGATTGCTGGGAGAAATATCAGTAACCTCAGCTATGCAGATGACACCACCCTTATGGCAGAAAGTGAAGAAGATCTAAAGAGCCTCTTGATTAAAGTGAAAAAGGAGAGTGAAAAAGTTCGCTTAAAGCTCAACATTCAGAAAACAAAGATCATGGCATCTGGTCCCATCACTTCATGGGAAATAGATGGGGAAACAATGGAAACAGTGTCAGACTTTATTTTTCTGGGCTCCCAAATCACTGCAGATAGTGACTGGAGCCATGAAATTAAAAGACGCTTACTCCTTGGAAGGAAAGTTGTGACCAACCTAGATAGCATATTAAAAAGCAGAGACATTACCTTGCCAACAAAGGTCCGTCTCGTCAAGGCTATGGTTTTTCCAGTAGTCGTGTATGGATGTGAGAGTTGGACTGTAAAGAAAGCTGAGTGCCAAAGAATTGATGCTTTTGAACTGTGGTGTTGGAGAAGACTCTTGAGAGTCCCTTGGACTGCAAGGAGATCCAGCCAGTCCATCCTAAAGAAGATCAGTCCTGGGTATTCATTGGAAGGACTGATGTTGAAGCTGAAACTCCAATACTTTTGCCACCTGATGTGAAGAACTGACTCATTGGAAAAGACCCTGATGCTGGGAAAGATTGAAGGTGGGAGGAGAAGGGGACGACAGAGGATGAGATGGCTGGATGGCATCACTGACTCAATGGACATGAGTTTGAGTAAACTCCGGGAGTTGGTGATGGACAGGGAAGCCTGGCGAGCTGTAGTCCATGGGGTTGCAAAGAGTAGGACATGACTGAGTGACTGAACTGAACCGAACTGGTAAGAGGTAAGGAGTAAAGGAGGTCAGGTTAGGAGAAAGGGTGTGAAGATAGCTAGGATGAACTGCTGGGTGACATTTGAGCAGAAGCAAAGGGAAGTAAGAGAGGGAATGCTGAGCCTTCTAGATGGAAGAAAAATATATGCAAACGCGGGAGGTAGGCAGAATCTTCTTGCCTATAACATTCCTTCCTTTCTTTCCATTATTTTCTCAATTTTCTCTCCAGCCTTGGAGCTAGAATTTCCCAAAGGCATAGCACTTAGAGAACAGATGGACTTTAGGGAATTCAGGGGTCAACTTTTTTGGGTAGATCCGAAGTCATTAGCAAAACTCCACATGTCATTCACTGCCCAGGACCTGTAGAGACAGCTGCCACTTCCCAATCAAACGTCCTGTTTTTTGTTTGGTTTTTTTTTTTGGTTTGTTGGTTTGGTTGGTTCAGACAGCAGAATCACAGTCTCTAAACTGCTGATATGACACATCAGCTAATTAAATTACTGCATGTTGCTGGTTGCAAGGCTAAAACTAGTGGAGTGATGTGTTACTATCCTCTTGAAGAACAATCCGTGGGCAAAAATATAGATTTGATTTTTCTAAAAAGCTGGGAGTAGTTTAATTAAGGTTGTGTCAAAGCATGGCTCCATTTCCCCCTTTGGCTCTTCTCATTTCAAATATGAAAAATTTCCTCATGGAAAAAAATGTAAATAAATTGGTTTGTGTCCATTATTGCTAAAGTACAAATTTGATTTAATCAACCTATTCCCAAACCATATTGTAAACTTGCTATCAAGGCTCTTTTATGTAGGAAAAGCCTAATCAAATGAAACCATATTAGGTGTAGTTGGACTTCGTTTTATGCCAAAATCTCAAGGAGAGACCATAGTCTGGGTAGGGACTTTGGGTGTAACTCTTGATTATTTGTTCATCTCATTCATTCACGTTATATTCAGTTCAGTTCATTCACTCAGTCATGTCTAACTCTTTGCAACCCCATGGAGTGCAGCACGCCAGGCTTCCCTGTCCATCACCAACTTCCCAAGCTTGCTCAAACTCATGTCCGTTGAATTGGTGATGCCATCCAACCATCTCATCCTCTGATGTCCCCTTCTCCTCTTGCCTTCAATGTTTGCCAGCATCAGGGTCTTTTCCAATGAGTCAGTTCTTCGCATCAGGTGGTTGAAATATTGGAGCTTCAGCTACAGCATCAGTCCTTCCAATGACTATTTCAGGACTGATTTCCTTTAGGATGGACTGGCTTGATCTCCTTGCAGTCCAAGGGACTCTCAAGTGTCTTCTCCAACACCACAGTTCAAAAGCATCAGTTCTTCAGTGCTCAGCTTTCTTTATAGTAATTGATCCTAATTTGTGCAAGATACTGAGCTAGGGGTTGAGTGTCCAGTTAAAGAAAAGACAAAATTATAATTTCTCTCACTGAAAACCTGTGAAAGTAGAAAACTATAAGTAAAAGAAAAATGAATTGGTGTCACCTAATGTCATTTTTTACTCCCTAGAAATGGCCCCTCCTCCCAGCTTGTCCAAACCTAATGTGCCCTTTAAACACTTGCTCAGATCAGGTCTTTTCCTTTAGGCCTTCCTTGATACTCCATCTCTTACTTTGAGTACATTTTTTGTTTTTTTCCACATGAGTTTTCTCTGAACAATCTGTACCACGTAATTTTAAGCTTAATTATATACTGCCTTATTTCCAAGTTAGAGTGAAACCTTTTTGAAGGCTTAGACCATGTCTTCTACTTCTTTATCTCAAAATATCTACCACCTTTATGTCTTGCATAGAGAAGGCACTCATTTAATTGTAAATAGGCTAGCCTAATTTTCTTCAGATGATCTAATTTGACAACAGGAGTCTGCTTACTCCATCCATCCATCTATCTATCCATCTCCAACCACTTATCTATCTACCATCTACTCATCTACCCACCCATCATTGATCCCTCTTATCTATTCATCATCCATCCATCATTCATAAATCTTTCCATCCATTATCCATCCATCTAACTATCCATCCATTCTGCAGAGAAAAGTTTATTAAATGTTAGCTCAACTATGGCAGAATCTACGGTTTTAATATTCTTTTATCTTATGACTAATATTAACTGCTGTATCAAAAATTTCAAGAGAGACAATCAGCACAGAAAGTGGGGATCAGAAATGGGAGCACATGCAGCTGATTGGCCTTGATGTCATTTGCTATTTCCTCCTACTCAGATACTCTCTAGTTTTTAGAAGGCCTAGGGAGTCATCTTAGAAGCATTCAGGCAACAGAAATAGTGCAGCTGAGAATTGCTAGCCTACTTTCTAACGGCTTACTAGTCAAAGGACATCTATAATTTAAGTCATTTAACTTGCTTTCATGTGTTTTGTTTTAGAAGCAAACAATTTATGTTAATATAATTATTATATTAAAAATGGTACTAATTTAAGCTTTCTAAGACTACAAATGCACAGCTTAACTCTTCTGTTATCATTAGTCACACACAAGAGAACAAGACACAAAGTAGGTATTTTGTCTCTTGGAAACAAAAACAGCTTGAAAGAACAAAAGATTGCATATGAATTCCCTGAAGGAAAATGCCAGCCAAACGGAGTGTATCCTATAAAACACTGATGACACAGGAGGATGGGAGAGAAGGAGACAGAGACAAGAGGAAGTGGGGAAGTGAGAGAAAGGGGAGGAAGGCGTGAAATGAAAGGTTTTCTGAATGGCTAAGGAAACGAAAGAGCAAGAGAAAGAATGACTCTGCAGGAAGGAGAGTGAGCCATGATCTCATGAGAGGGTTGCTGAGCTGCTGGCCATGGGGAGGAAACCCACCGAGCCAAGTGGGCTCTGGCAAACCTGCCTTCTCCATGTCCCATTCTATTAACACCGAGGCCACGGGTTCTCTTTCAGTACCTTCCCCACAAAGTCATCTAATCTGCGCCCCACTCCCCAACCCTGTCTGAGACTCTTTCCTCACATCCAAGCTTGCAAACATCTGCTGGCTCACAGAACACAAGGCCAGCAGCATCCAAACACAATTAATTGACTTAATGCCCTCATCTACTGCCAGGCGGGTCTGGATAACAAAAGAGCCATAGAAAAAGCCATGCGGTTTTTAAGTACACAGAAAAGAGGACCATTGGCACCTACTGGTGGAAGCTGTTGGCTTGAACTGTATCAACAATCACTCCAGATCCTTCTTCTAAAATAAAGCAAGAAAAGAGTTCATTTGTGATTTGGAAAGAAAATGTTATTTATATATATATTTGAGAGGGAAAAGAAGATAGTGGTGATATAAGACCACAAGCCAAAAACGAAAAGAAAATATTCTGTTTTATTCTTGAAGGATTTGAGTACCAGCCTTTATAACGGAGGAAAATGTTTCAGGAGACACTGATAATTTGCTGAGAGGACCATGGCATGAGCCTGAGAAGTGCTTTGCAGCTTTTCTAACAGAGAAAAGAAACAAAAAGAGAATGGTTTGTTATTTCAAGAAGTAAAAACATAAAAGAAGCCAGAGTTTGTTGAAAAAGAAGAGAATGTTTTGGCTTTTTGACTTGTGTAATTACTTCAAAATATTTCAAATGATTACTTGGATTCATCTTTTCTATATGAGCTTGAGAAAAACATGCAAAAGTACTACTACTCTCTCTTGCTCCCCAATTTGTATTTATTTTATTAAATATTACTGTTTTTAGGGAAAACCAAGATTCTTTTTGAAGTTGCAACCAGAGGCTTAATGCCTCTGCAATGGTATCAGGGGGAAAGAAAACAGCTTTGGTGATGGCCATACCAGCAGTGATGTCTGTCTTCTCTCTTCCTGCAGCATTTTATTCTCTTTCCAGAAAAAGTTTGCTCCGGTAAAGCTATCCAGCTATTTCTTCATCTTGTTCTCATGGGAATATTAGCTAGGCTCTTCCCAAATTTCCTTTCTCATCAGCCAAATGGATAGACAATTATGAAAAATAGTATCAAAGAGCACAGCTCTAGATTGAGGCTGGAATCCCAACTCTGATGTGCTGTGTGACCTTGGATAAGATAGCTAACCTCTCTGTGTTACAGTTTCCTCATGGCAAAACGGGGATAATAACCTTTATACTGCACAGGGCTCATTGAATGTTGATAAAAGCCACTTGTCTTCACACACACACACACCCACGTGTGTGTGCATACACATACACATAAACCCACAACAATACCTGGTACATAGTTGACACCTGATAAACACTGGTGACTGTTGCCTCCCAAAAAGCAGTCTCTCATCCCGAAATGCAATGCCTCTTCCAGTACACAGATTTTGTACTAAACTCTCTGTAAATTTCCTATTTCCAAAGTTGTTCATGTTTTTTCTTTATAATTCACATCACAATTTTTTTTTTTTTTTGCAGCCATTGCTTAAGTGCGAATCAATTTATTCTTGATAATCTTATTTGAGGTAATTCTTATCAGCAGTCCCTGACAAAATCAAATTTAAAAAGAAAGGCTTCAACACCTACAGCTGCCTTATGTTAAATTTACTTGCATTAGATCATTTTCTCTAACTTGGCATTTGGCACCTTTTGCTTAACTATTTTTCATCCCAAGAGATTGACATTTTTGCATCCTTCTATCAGGGTTTTGAATCTTGTTTTTCACATGGATGCCTACCCCCAAGTCAGCAATAAGTTATTGATTCTTCTTCTTGTCATTTAACATTCTCATGGAGACCCTGGCAGACCAATTTACAAATGATTGCAAAAGTGCTTTGGCAAATCTAGAGTGTTTTTGACTGAGGAAGAAAAATACAGACTATGAAAATTTCTCACTTTCCAATTGGGCTCACTTACTGCCGCCCAGGCTCTCTCCTAATGAGCATTTTCAATCACCACTAAAATTCTTGTTTTCCTCCTTCGATCCTGTGACTCACAGTGCTCCCTCACTGGGGGAGAATGTCTCATCTCTGCTCTTTGTGGGCTGGGGCTGCTTCTTTCATGCCCAGGAGGCCTTGCCTCCAGGCCCACTCCTCACTTAAAGGTTAGTCTTTCCCCAGGTAAGCACCACTATGGGGTTAATTTGTAGGTCCTCAACCCACCAGGCAGATACCACTTTTCTGACCCATCTGCCAGGCCCTGCAATTCATGGTCCTCCCTAGGGCAGAAGCCATGAGCCACAAAACAAAGCTGCAGTCAGATTGTATATTTCAGGGTTATTTATTAGTCCTTGGCTTGGAAATCTAGCCAGGAAGTTTCACTCAGGGTCTGTTTGCCTTACACAGTCTATCTCCAAAGTACAATTTGGAGATATAGAGACGTCAGGGTAATTTTCCATCCTCTGGTGACGGTGTTTTTATGGGAAAGGAAGGATGAAGGCTGCTTGCTGTGCTAATGACTGCTTCTCATTTCTTCCAGGAGCCCTAAGATGTAAACATGTAAACGACTATTGAAGGCCAGGTTCCCTGAGAGCCTCACCTGGAGTTCCTCTCCCTGGGGAAGTGATGATAATGACTTTTTCTTTGGCAAATCCCTCTCTACCCTTATCTCCTTGCAGGATTGTACAACCCTTCTGTCCAGTGGCCCTGGGAACTTCTAGGACTTCCTGAGCCTGTTTTTGCCTATTTATTGTGCTGTTTCCTCTGGAAGCTGCTTGGACACTTAATCTGGTGAATGCTGGGGGCAAAGGAGGTGCGTAGACTAGACACAGGCTCTGCATCTCTCCTCTAGTGCCCCACACTCTCTCTGAATCCTAGTCACACCAGCCATCTCCAGGCCCTCCAGGATCCTTTGCTTCTGGCCTCCTCATAAGGACAGAGTAAAGGGGCAAAGTAGGTGATTAAATAGTTAATCCCACTAGGGGATTGTAAGTAGAAAAAAATAATTTACAGGTTATTAAGTTACATTAATGGTTAGTAAGTTAATGGTTACTCAGGAAAGCAGGCTTGCTTAACTACAAAACCAGGCAGGCCTGCTTAGCAACAAAACCATACAACAGAAGCACGAGACATGACCCCAAACAATAAAGCAATGGTGGCTTAAGACCCACACCCTGCCCAGCGAGCTGAGTAAGTTAGGCCATGCTCTTTGCATACCCAAAGATAATAATTTGTGGACTTGTCTTAACCATGTAGATACAAGAAAACTGTCCTGCCCAACCTGGTGGAGGAACTGGTGATGGAAACGTGACATCTACTCAAGAAAGACAAAGAAAGTCTTCTCCACCTCCAGACTTTTCCTCTGACTATAGACTAGCCCAGTAAGTTCTCTGGGTGTGGCGCCCTCTTGCCTGCCGACTTGTAAGCCTCATAAGTATCCTTTTCTAATAAATCACTTCTTATCTATCACGTTGCCTCTCCCTGAATTCTTTCTGCACTGAGACAAAAATGACCTGAGCCCTTCAGGCCCCTACACAAAACCCAATGGTTTCACTCAGAGCCTGGGAAAGCTCCATGCCTACACTGCTCCTTCTGTCTCAACTTCATCTTCTTAATGCCTGCCCACCTTTTCATAGAACCCTCTGTGCCTCCACCCCAGATTAGATAAACCCTCTGCTGGAAGCTCTTAGAAATGCTGGCTTGTTTCCTTCAGTGCTTTTCCACGTTTGCAACTTAATGTTTATGTGACAACATGCTTGGCCTTATCCCCAGGATAAGTCTGCAGGCTCCTGAAAGCAAGGGCAGCCTGACTTAGCTCACTACCACTCCAGCACCATGGAGAGTTCCTTACTCCAGAAGTTACTTTATTTATTAATGTTTATTGCATGAATGACCGACAGGGACTGTTATTCTTCAGTTGACTGAACATCACAGAGACTGAAATGTGGGATACTTCATTTATTAATCTTTTCTGCAGGTAAGAGTCAGTTCAGTTCAGTCTCTCAGTCATGTTCGACTCTTTGCAACCCCATGGACTGAACCATACCAGGTTTCCCTGTCCATCACCAACTCCCCAAGCTTGCTCAAACTCATGTCCATCAAGTCAGTGATGCCATCCAACCGTCTCATCCACTGTCATCCCCTTCTCCTCCCGACTTCAATCCTTCCCAGCATCACCATCTTTTCCAAAAAGTCAGTTCTTCACATCAGGTGGCCAAAGTATTGGAGTTTCAGCTTCAGCATCAGTTCTCCAATGAATATTCAGGACTGATTTCCTTTAGGATGGACTGGTTGGATCTCCTTGCAGTCCAAGGGGCTCTCAAGAGTCTTCTCCAACACCACAGTTCAAAAGCGTCAATTCTTTGGTGCTCAGTTTTCTTGATGGTCCAGTTCTCACATCCACACATGACTACTGGAAAAACCATAGCTTTGACTAGATAGACCTTTGTAGATAAAGTAATGTCTCTGATTTTTAATATGCTGTCTAGGTTGATCATAGCTTTTCTTTCAAGGAGCAAGCATCTTTTAATTTCATGGTTGCAGTCACCATCTGCAGTGATTTTGGAGCCGAAGAAAATAAAGCCTCTCACTGTTTCCATTTTTTCCCCATCTATTTGCCATAAAGTGATGGTGCCAGATGTTATGATCTTAGTTTTTTGAATGTTGAGTTTTAAGCCAGTTTTTTTTTTCACTCTCCTCTTTCACCTTCATCAAGAGGCTCTTTAGTTATTCTTTGATTTCTGCTTTTAGGGTGGTGTCATCTGCATATCTGAGGTTATTGATATTTCTCCCAGCAATCTTGATTCCAGCTTGAGCTTCATCCAGCCCAGGATTTTGCATGATGTACTCTGCATAGAACTTAAATAAGCAGGGTGACAATATACATCCTTGAAGTACTCCTTTCCCAATTTGGAACCAGTCCATTGTTTCATGTCTGGATCTAACTGTTGCTCCTTGACCTGTATACAGGTTTTTCAGGAGGCAGGTAAGGTGGTCTGGTATTCCCATCTCTTTAAGAATTTTCCAGTTTGTTGTGATCCATGCAGTCAAAGGCTTTAGCATAGTCAATGAAGCAGAAGTTTTTCTGGAATTCTTTTGCTTTTTTTTTTTTTTTTTTAATGATCCAATGGATATTGGCACTTTGATCTCTGGTTTCTCTGCCTTTTCTAAATCCAGTTTGTGCATCTGGAAGTTCTTGGTTCATGTACTTTTGAAGCCTAATTTGAAGGATTTTGAGCATTACCTTGCTAGCAAGTGAAATGAGTGCAATTGTGCAGTAGTTTGAACATTCTTTGGCATTGCCCTTCTTTGGGATTGGATTGGGATATATCAGTGCAGGGTTCTGAGTCAGAGGTGGGGTGTATCATGTGTCCTCACCTGAAAATATCCTTTTCTCTTTCAGTTCACCTCTGGGAAAAGGGTTGGCTCCATGGTGGGTAATGCAGGTATGAGAAGGAGAAAGGGCACCAGATCCAAGTCATAGCTTTCTAGTCTTGACATGATCTCTGGGCATGAATATCCACCAGGAGTAAACTCAAAACTCAGCTAGATTTTAATGGGTGTCATTTCCAATAGAGCTTTGGCCTGAGTAGCAAGCAAGTTCATTTCAAAGTTGGTGTGTGTGTGTGTGTGTGTGTGTGTGTGTGTGTGTACAGAGCTATGTAGAAGATGGATTTTTAAATATCAAAATAGGCAAACACTGAAGCACTGGGGGAAAAATCATGTTTCTTGGTGAAAGGGTATTGCCTGAAATAGAGCACAGATCAAAACATCTTATTTTTTTATTCTCTTTTTTGATTATAAAGATCTCTTTATTCTTCGCATTTATCTCTTCAATAACCCAAACATCTAAGTGTCCCAGGGATTTAGCAGAAGGGTGAGTCTTAGCATTCATTTAGAAAATATTCACCAGGCAGGAACCACATGCTGGTTGCTGTGCCTGTGTTTGAGAATCATGCAGGACACAGGTCCTGTCCTCGGAGTGGGAGAGGGTGAAGAGCCTCATGTTGGGAGCCATGCTGTCCTGAGCTAGAACTGCAAGTCTAAAATTTGGGCAAGATATTTAATCTCCCCCACACCTAATTCCTACATCAATAAAGTGAGGTTAATCCTACTTCTTTCTTACACACTAGTAAAGTAATGCTTAAAATTCTCCAAGCCAGGCTTCAGCAATATGTGAACCGTGAACTTCCAGATATTCAAGCTGGTTTTAGAAAAGGCAGAGGAACCAGAGATCAAATTGCCAACATCTGTTGGATCATTGAAAAAGCAAAAGAGTTCCAGAAAAACATCTATTTCTGCTTTATTGACTATGCCAAAGCCTTTGACTGTGTGGATCACAATCAACTGTGGAAAATTCTGAAAGAGATGGGAATACCAGACCACCTGATATGCCTTTTGAGAAACCTGTATGCCGGTCAGGAAGCAACAGTTAGAACTGGACATGGAACAACAGACTGGTTCCAAATAGGAAAAGGAGTTCGTCAAGGCTGTATATTGTCACCCTGCTTATTTAACTTATATGCAGACTACATCATGAGAAACGCTGGGCTGGAGGAAGCACAAGCTGGAATCAAGATTGCCAGGAGAAATATCAATAACCTCAGCTATGCAGATGATACCACCCTTATGGCAGAAAGTGAAGATCTAAAGAGCCTCTTGATGAAAGTGAAAGAGGAGAGTGAAAAAGTTGGCTTAAAGCTCAACATTCAGAAAACTAAGATCATGGCATCTGGTCCCATCACTTCATGGGAAATAGATGGGGAAACAGTGGAAACAGTGGCTGACTTTATTTTTCTGGGCTCCAAAATCACTGCAGATGGCGATTGCAGCAATGAAATTAAAAGATGTTTACTCCTTATAAGGAAAGTTATGACCAACCTAGACAGCATATTGAAAAGCAGAGACATTACTTTGCCAACAAAGGTCCATCTAGTCAAGGCTATCATTTTTCCAGTGGTCATGTATGGATGTGAGAGTTGGACTATAAAGAAAGCTGAGCACTGAAGAATTGATGCTTTTGAACTTGGTGTTGCAGAAGACTCTTGAGAGTCCCTTGGACTGCCAAGACATCCAACCAGTCCATCCTAAAGGAGATCATTGGTCCTGGGTGTTCATTGGAAGGACTGATGTTGAGGCTGAACTCCAAAACTTTGGCCACCTCATGCGGAGAGCTGACTCATTGGAAAAGACCCTGATGCTGGGAAAGATAGAGGGCAGGAGGAGAAGGGGATGACAGAGGATGAGATGGTTGGATGGCATCATTGACTCAATGGACATGGGTTTGGGTGGACTCTGGGAGCTGGTGATGGACAGGGAGGCCTGGCGTGCTGCAGTTCATGGGGTCACAAAGAGTCGGACATGACTGAGTGACTGAACTGAACTTAACTGACACCCAATTCCTACATCAATAAAGTGAGGTTAATGCTACTTATCTCTGAAGATTATTTTGATGATTAAATGAGGCAGAACCATTTGAAAAGTAAATCAGCTGACGGAATGCTCTCACTCAAGACCTGCCAAAGGGTTGTTATGAAATTTGGAATAGAGTCCAAAGTCTTTAGTGTGGCGACACGATCGACCTCCCTGTCCCTATGTCTTGATCTTTATTGTCTCACTTCTTGTGCTCCCCACATGCTGGCCTCTCTACCTCTCCAGCAGCTCAAACACTTTCCCACCTCAGGATTTCTGTGCTGGCTGCTTCTTCTGACTGGAACACTCTTCTTTCCAATAGTCGCAAGCCTTGCGTTCATCTCATTCAGGTCTCTGTCCAGGGCCATGTCCTCAGAGAGTTCTTTCCTGATGCACAACTAAAAGGTTACCACCACTCCTATTTCTTTAACCTGCTTTATTTCTCTTCATACCTGTAATTCCTATCTGACAATATGTGATTTTATTTGCTTACTGTCTGTCCCCATTCACAGGATTGGAAGCTCTGAGGCATCAGGGACTTTCGCTCTTTCATTGTGGACTCCGCAGTTCCTAGAACAGTGCCCAGGACTCAAGTATTTGCTGAGTGAATAAATGATGGAAGTTGTCTCAGCCAGTGCTTGGCGTGTAGTAGGAACTCAATAAATATCAATTCTCTTTCTCCGCCCTTCTCAGCAAGAAGCTTATACTTTATGGCTGAAGATAAGACAGTAGGAGATGGATTTTTTCTGGATTTAGTTAAGCCACTTGGATCTTTTTATATCCCAATAACTACACAGCACAGAGACTAACAGAAAGTGAATCCTCGTTTTATGTTTTAATCAATTTGTTCCACATAAAGTATGTCTGGGGTGATAAGAGCAAGTGTTAGGGAAAAAAAAAAATAAAGTACTAGAACAACTGACGAAATTGCTTATTAGTTCTTGTCCTCTCTAGCCCTGATTACCTTGAAAGGAGTGGCGGGCTGGAGACAAAGAGCCCCATTGATTTTGCCAGGGTGGAGGACATCACAATTAACAAAGTTCCCTTTAATGAATCCTAGTTGAACACTGAGTTGAAAGATAATGCCTCAGTGGAAGCTGTTTCTATCTGTTGCTTTATGAATGAATTGTGTGGAGGTGTTTCTTTAGGGAAGCAAAAAGCATCCCACATGGAACACATGCTCTGTGTTTCCTGCTCCCTCAGTGACTCATGTGTTTATGGAGTGCAGATTGCATGTGCTGTGTGGTGGGTGGGAATGGGACGATGGGGACGAAACACACTGGCAGGTGCTATGAGAATGTGTAACTGGGCCTGGATCCAGTGGTGGGGGGTGGATCTGAGAAGACTTGCCAAAGGAAGGGGCATTGGAGCTGAGATTTCAAGATTAATAGGCATTAACTAGGTGAGAGGGTGGTACAGGCAGGTGATGCAGAATGAAAGGCATTTGAGGCAGAGGGAAGGGCATTTGGGAAAACTGAGTTCTTAGCTCCATCACCACCATCTCTCCCATTTCCATGCCTCAGTTTCCCCAAATGTAATGCAAGAATTTGAATTAGTTGGTTTCTAAAGTTCTATCCAGAAAGGAGTTCTGTCTGCTGCTGTAGTGCCCTCTATTTCCCCCCTCCGACTCCTGTGCCCTTCTCCTACAAAGTGCATTTCCTTTTCCCTTTCTCCTTTGACCCACTCCCCATTTTTTCTTATTTGAAATGTTACCAAGGGCAACAGGGAACATGATTTAAAGTCTCTGAGAACATCTGGGGCAGAAGAAATAGCAAATTGCTGCTCTAGGCTTATCCTCAAAGTTTACAGACAAAAATATTAGGTGGGAACACTAAATCCCGTGGTGGTAAAAGGAAAAATTGAAATTCTGTAGTAGCGACATATGTTGACCACTAACGCTAGCTGGGCTTTTTCTATATCTCTATCTTACCCCACAGAATTCTCACAGCAGGTAGATATCAATTATTACCCCCAATTTATGGATGGAAAAACTGAGGCTCCATGAGGACACTCAGTTAACAAGTGGTAACAGCAGGCTTGGGTCTCTGGTAGCCCAATCCCAGAGATCACACACCTTTACCCCATATTGGCTGACCTGCCTCAAGCGGATCTTGTGACCCTGGCACAGTCACTTCCTCTTTGGGCTTCAACGATCTCTCTACAAAGCCTTCCAGCTCAAACTTTCTGATTTGGTCACAAATCCCTGTTCTTTCTCCGTGTTTAAAGTCACCATGAGACAGAGAAGGAAAAAACAGCAGGAGACTTGCTAGCTCTGTGGGAAATGCTCCGAACTATTTCAATGACTGGGAATGTATTTAACTCAAGGGTAAAGTGAAGAGCAGGTTGAGTTTTGGTACAGTGGGGGTAGATCGAGAATAAATTTAGAGCATATGACAATTTCAAGGACTGTGAAGAGACAATAAAAATCAGATTTTTCAGTGGGGAAAAGAAACCTCTCGATTCCATCTGGGCTAGATTTATACCCAGGGAGTAATTTTGGCAAGGGGAGAGCCTTGGTTTGTTAAATATTAAGTGAAAAATATTAATAATCTGGCTCATTCTTCATGTTTTCCTCTGGTGGTACTGCTGCTACTGCTGCTAAGTTGCTTCAGTTGTGTCCGACTCTGTGCGACCCCATAGACGGCAGCCAACCAGGCTCCCCCGTCCCTGGGATTCTCCAGGCAAGAACACTGGAGTGGGTTGCCATTCCTTCTCCAATGCATGAAAGTGAAAAGTGAAAGTCAAGTTGCTCAGTTGTGTCCAACTCTTCGCGACTCCATGGACTGCAGCCTACCAGACTCCTCCGCCCATGGGATTTTCCAGGCAAGAGTACTGGAGTGGGGTGCCATTGCCTTCTGGTGGTACAACAACCCCTAATTCACTTTTTCTCTTCATTCTCTCTTAGTCAAGCTGATATCTGATTCTAGGAGAATTTATCTGATAGCAACTGGTAAGCCTCCCAAAAGTTTGGCCAAAGGTAGACTCCTGAGCACTGTTCCTCATTTCCTTGAGGACACAGGAGCTGGGGATTGGAAGATACCAGAGACCCTTCAACATTTCTTGCCACAAGAGCAGAAACATCAGGCAGCTTTTCTCTCCCCACCTCGGTACTGGTCTTCCCCCGTGAAAAGGGATGTGCTCTCAGAAGGCATGAGGGGGACCAGATTCAAGAGTCTAGCTGCATATATCAAAACATAATGTTTTAAGGCTAGCTCTTCAGAGGAAGGAGAAATAGGCTCCATTACCTTCAAGTCCTACAGGATCAAAGTGATGGAGTGAAGGAGGTAATGGGAAGTGTCAGAATCTGCCTGGAGAAACAAAGGGATAAGAATGCTCACTAGGAGAACAGACATGAAAGTGAATGAAGTTTAGCTTGAATTATGGCACAAGAATGTGGCTAAAAGTTTCTGAAAGCCTGAGGATTAGGGCATTATAAATAATATATAAAGATATTAGTGCCTGTCTTACTTATTTCCCATCCACATTTAAACTATATCCACCGCCTCCCTCGTTTGATGTAGCACAGTTTATAAAATGGATAGAGGACACACCCAGAGATCAGGGCCCCTCCAGATGTAATTTTATTGAATTAGCAGCCATGCTTTGTTTTTATTACATTTCTTATAAAAATGCTTGAAAAGTAGCCCTAAACAAAGAAATACTTGACTGATATTTTAAAACACAAACAACATGCCAAATAAAATAACAGGATGTTAAGAGTTCTTTAATAAATGCATACACTTAAAAGGCCTAAATGTATGCACTCATTTCAAGTGCATTTTATAAAATAATTTACTCCCAGTCTGTTTTGAATAATTGTACAAAAATAGTTCATAAGCATAATAAATCTTTAACATACTCTCTTCTTGCATGCTGTTCCTGAAAAAGTCTCAATTTGAAGATTATACTTAATGGAATTGTCTGTCAATTTCAATCATTATCATCTGGGGCAGATGGCTCTTTGATTGTGCATTTATATGCAGAAAATTCCTGAGCTGCTGCTGCTTCTGAGTTAGCCTCCTGACGACTGACATCATGATGGGTCACTTTCCTTTTAGAGAAACGGCTCCCTGAAATAGGAGACTTCATATATCATTACAAATAAATACATTCAGATGCATTTTTTCATCTCCTTTAATTTGTTCACCTCACACATTAGCATTTGAAATAGCACTCACTGGGGTTTGTTACAAGATGCTTAATTAGAGAAGGATCTGTAAAGAGCTCCCACCAAAGCGAGAACTACGAAGGCAGCTGGATGGCTCCTGGGAGCAAGATTTGTCCAAAGCAGGGATGAAAGTGTAAGACTTGAGTTCAAGAAGAGAAACCTCATTTATCTCCCCTTGCTCCTGGGATACTGGGTTCTCTCTTGGAAGCTGGTGTCCCCAGTGGGTCAAAGGTTTGTTAAATACCTTTGGTTCAAGTGAATTGGTCTTTTCTCCGGAATTCTGCCTAGGTATGCCATTATTTTCTATTTTTTCCAGCATGCTTACAGGGTGAATGGAACATGAAGAACACGGGGTCAGCGTTCTCCCTTGCAAGGGTACTAGACCAGAGAGAAGAGTTCAATTGTGAAAATCATGGAACTGCCATTTTAATATGAGGATGAGATGGCTGGATGGCATCACTGACTCGATGGATGTGAGTCTGAGTGAACTCCGGGAGTTGGTGATGGACAGGGAGGCCTGGCATGCTGCTATTCACGGGGTTGCAAAGAGTCGGACACGACTGAGCGACTGAACTGAACTGAACTGAACATCTACTATTGCTCAAACAACTGTGTGTTTCAGTATAAACAGGTGTGGGGAAATTAACAACACTTTGCCAGTCAGGCTATCTCACCCCATGCTCTCACGTCCTCTTGTCCCATGTTCTGTAAACAATGACTTTGCAGGGGTATGTAACAGCTGAGATCCTGTGCGTGTGCGTCATGAAGGACTTGTTGGACATGGCTACTTTTGTTCTGTAAATATATATAAGCTTCACCTGAAAAGCCCTGGCTTCTGCTGCACTGGGGCTACATTGGAGAGGCATCATGGTTATGTTATGTTACGGCTATATTATGACTGTGCTGTGGCTGCATCAGCCAGGAGAGAGGATGTGTTATGGCTGCTGAGCCAATCAGTAGAGAGTAAATGTGTCTGCTGTTCCTATGGCTCCTCGTGTCTTCTTCCAGCCTCTTAGCTAGAGCCTTGCCTACTCTGGGTTCAGTGAACAGTGCAAGCTGTATGAACAGCAAGACAATTGGTGTCACAAACAGGATCAGCAATGCAACAGGTTTAAGCATATAATATTGCTTGTGAATCGATGTCACAGTGTGATATCATAGCAAAAACAGGTGTCTGGATCATAAGACTCAAGTTTGAATTTTAATATCTCTCCTTAGGAAGGAGTTAGATTTAAGGCAAGAAAGTGGCTCTGGGGACTTTGTGGCTCAACTTGATTCCCAGCTCCTTAGCTACTAACCATGCAAGTTTGCACTTGAATTTAACATCTCTACATCTGTTTCCTCATCTGTAAGTGGGGGATGAGGATAAAGTTACTGTGAGAATTAAATGAGATGAGACATAAAGCATGAAGAGGCATCTAAAACACTTAGGCAGTAATTATATATCAGGCATTATACAGAGCCTGGCATTTCATAACTGTTTAAGAAATATTCGGATGTACCTCCCTCATGGTCCAGCGCTGAAGCACCCACCTGCCAGTGGAGGGGACAGGGGTTTGGTCCCTGGTCTGGGAAGATACCACATGCCTTGGAGCTAAGCCTGTGCACCACAACTACTGAAGTCCATGCACTCGAGAGCCTGCGCTCCACAACAAGAGAAGCCACCCCAATGAGAAGCCCATACACCTCCAGCAAGAGTGGCCCCTACTCACCACAATTAGAGAAAGCCTGCATTCAGCAACGAAGACCAGTGTAGCCAAAAATAAATAATTTAAAAAATATTTGGTGAATGATTTCATGAGTATGAAAGATAAGGTAAACACACAAACCCCTTTAGTGCTTTATCGTGAACTGAAGTGAACCCATGTGCAGGTTGTATGTTAAACTCAGTTTGCTGTGTGACCCTGGGCAATCCACTTAACCCCTTGGTCTTTGGTTTCCCAGTTATACAAATGAAATCAATAAAGTATCTGCCTCATAGGACTATTGTCATGAGGTACTACTCACAAAACACTTAGCATGTTTGTGATTATAAATTGGACAATTATCTGCACACTGCTCAGAATGCTCATTTGCCCAAAGTCCCCTCTGTGCAACTCCTTGATGATCCCTCTCCTGTGGGCACATTTTTCCTTCTGGGCTGTCAGTACCTGGCAGTGAGAGGAGGTGGGCTGTGGGGGAACCTTCCGCCAAGGCCCTGCCTATTAGATACTATGATTCTTAATCATGTGAATCTGAGGGGAGCAATATTTGATTCACAAGAACTTCATTTGCATCCAACGTTTTGTTCTGCATGGAGCTGTCTGAGCACTCCCCACCCAGGCAGGGATGCCCGCTATGTGAACCACACATTATGCACAGATGCATCTTCATTAGAGGCCAGAGTGGTATTCGAAATGGACAAACTGGATCATTTAATATCATTGCTCTTACCTCCAGAAAAAATAAAAGAGGTATTTTTTCCCCCATTACAGTTAATAAGATTTGAGAGATTAAATTTTTGTTAGGAAGGCAAAAGCATGCTTATAAATTCTGTCTCTGCGAAGAAGGGCTGAAGACAGAAAAGTGTGAGCCCTGGCAGCCATGGTCACCGTCCTCCCAGGGTGAAGCCCTGAGGTCCCGGTGGCCTCCCCCTCTGCTCTCTGCTTTAAGTCTCTGGGATTTGAAACCCTGTAGCTCAAAAGGGTTTTTATTTCCCGAGTTGCCCATCCACATTTCTTTCCTCAGAAATTAAGCTGAGAGCTCACTTCCTCCAGAAAGCCCTCTCAGCTTTTCTACTACAGCCTGGCCATGCTCTGTGCTAACATCTCCCCACCCCCACATGTGTACCACGTTCAAAGTTACTTCTGGACTCAGTGTCAGGTAATGCCCTCAGAGCAGAGCCTGAGATAAGGACTTGGGGGCAGGTGCCTCAATGGGGAGGTGATCCCGGGGAGCAGAGGTGAGGGGCAAGGCAGAAGATGAAGGAAAGTTGGTATAAGGATATGCTATTGCCTGGAGAATCCCAGGGACGGCGGAGCCTGGTGGGCTGCCGTCTATGGGGTCACACAGAGTCGGACACGACTGAAGCGACTTAGCAGCAGCAGCAGCAACCATATGCTTTGGGGCTGGATTCCACCAGGACCTCCTGAGACCCCTGAGCTCACTGTCTGAGCCGTGGGAGCAGAGAGCAGCGGTGGCTCCTACCTCCTGTGGCTACAGGTTGCCCCTGGAGCACTAACCTCACACTCAGGAGCCACACTTGAGTTCTGACTCGGTGGAACATCAAGGCATCCTCTCTAGGTGAGGGAAGGAAATCTGAGTGCTCGAGGTGACAGCCAGTGAGGGGCGAGTCAGGGCTACCGCCGGACTGTGTGCCCAGCTGCGGCCGCCTTCAGAAGCGGCCTTAATCAGATGCTGTTCGGGCACTAACACTGGTTGAGTGCTTTTATATCATTCATGCACTTCTTCACTAAGAAACACTTATTGAGAGCCTATTATTTGTCAGATACTGGTCTGGCCTCTGAGGATACTACAGTGAATGGTACAAAATGAAAAAAGTGATACAGTTTCAAGGATATTCTTTTTAAAAAACATGTATATATTTCAGCTGCATCAAGTCTTACTTGCAGAACACTAGATCTCGGCTGCCTCATGCCAGATCTTTCATTGCAGATTGAGGGTTGAGTTGCCCCACGCCAAGTGGGATTTAGTTCCCTGGCCAGGGATTGAACACATGTCCTTTGCATTGAAGAGAGGATTCGTAACCACTGGACAACCGGGGAAGTCCCTATGTAAGCATATTCTATCAAAAAATATAAAGCAAGGTGAGGAGGTAGAGAGTCAGGAATTCTATGATTTCATTTCACATGAAATGATCAGGAAAGGCACTATTAAAAAAAATTTGGGTAAAGTGAGGGTAGGGTGGGGGTAGTGACAGTAATTTGAAAGGAAGAACAGCCAACGAGGAAGTTCTGGGGTGGGAGGAAGTGCTCTTTATTTGAACAAGAAGGCCGGTGTGCATGGGGCTGAGTGAGCAAGAGGGAGAGGGGGAAACTGAGGCTAGAGAGAGGCACAGTGAACTGTGGTTGGATCTTGTTCCCAGGGTGAAGCTGCTGGAGTCAGTGATATGAGATGATCAAGTTTTCAATGATGATAAAAGTTATAAAATTAAGCATGTACCAATTATTGTACAGGTTCTAATTTTTAGCCCTCCTAACGATCCCATGAGGTTTTCAAGAAGTGTGTGTGTGTGTGTGTGTGTGTGTGTGTGTGATCAGTCTCTCAGTTGTGTCTGACCCTTTGTGACCACATGGACCTTGTAGCCTCCCAGACTCCTCTGTCCATGGAATTTTCCAGGCAAGAATACTGGAGTGGGCTGCCATTTCCTCCTCCAGGGGATCTTCCCCACCCAGGGAGCAAATCTGCATATCCTGCGTCTCCTGCATTGGCAGGTGGGTTCTTTACCACTAGCGCCATCTGCGAGGCCCTCAGGATGGAGATCACACAATTATCATGCAAAGACAGAGTCCAAACCCAGAGAGTCTAGCTCCAAAGCCCTAGATCCCATGCTGTTTTGCCTTCCATGTCTATACAGCATTTTCCTAGGACTGGATTCCCACCTGACCACACACTCTTGCAGATCAGATGTATTCTCTTATTTTCTTTCCACCACCTGGTGCTGCTCACACCTGCTGTGAGCAATGGGGCTGCAAGTGTGCATGGTTGGGGTCAGAGAGGCACAGGTGCTAGTGGAGGTGATCATGAGATTTTGTCCTGACTTAGTTGTTGCTCCCAGTCCTCTCCGGAACTGACATTTCTTCAGGCTTGTGACTTTTCTAGCTCACTATGGCCAGACCATGCCTGCTTGGTGGCTGAGGGCAGTTCGTCTCGGAAGATTCTGAGGCACTAATGCATGGACACTTGATGGGTGAGTCAGAGACCGAGGCAGAGGGAGGAAGTAGAAGGCACTGACCTTCTGCAATTTTTCTATCTATAAAAATAAACTCAAATTCCTTCAATGATTTGATTTGAGCCAATTTTCTGACCTAGGAGTGGCCTCTTTCATCCAGTGTCTGAAAAGGAAGGTGTTAATTTTTCTTCTGCATTTGAAAGAAGTTCTTGGCTAAGCAAGGACATTGGGTCAGTTCACCCTTTAAAGGTGGCAACTCCAATTTAGAAGATTTAAGTTTGGGAAAATGTACTCTCTCCTAAAAGCCCAGGAGCAGAGTCATAAAAAACTCGCTCGCCAATCCCTCTGCAGTGGTTTATGTGAGGTCATTCTGGAAGCTTTTAGTGGGTGTAATAAAGGTGGGAGTGACTCTGCTATCCACTGACTGCAGGGTCGACTGGCTTCAGCATCAGTACGTAGCTAGCTTGCTATGACCCTGCTTTGAGGACAAACATCACCTGGTCAAAGAGGGGTCTTGCTTAAGGCACAGGACAGGCAGCAACTAAAGAGTACCAGAAAGCTTCTTAATTGTCTGCAACGTCTGGCTGGCCTCAGCTTGGCATCTTCAGAGGTCAGTGATAGGGGAGTCAGAGCCAATTAGAGATAAAGACCAGAGGCCTGATCAGCTTCCCTGTGATCCAAGTCCTAGCTTCACGAAGAGACAGGGCAGATCTTACTTACTGATTTTTAGAAGATGAACAGCAGTTGTCCTTGATCCATGCTTCAGACTTGGGAACAAAAGAAAAGGAAGACCAATTTCACCAGCATTATCACCCTAAGGAATGCAGTGCCCCAAGGAGGAGGTTCTGAGCAAAACTGTAAATGACCTCCAGGAAGATTGAAATAAGGGAACAGAGAGCAGCTTCTTTGTGACTTGGATTCCAGGAGGAGAATCATGACACTGGAATTTTCCTCTATAACTCCACCAGAAAGACAGCTCCTCAGCCAAAGGACTATGGAACTGACCCCAGAGAGATGTGCTGTTCTCTTTAATGTTTGGTGAAGTTGCTGTGGTTTTAGGTGTAGGTTGACTTATTAAATCTTTGGGTGTGGAAGTGAGTAAGCAAGCATGAGTTGAGGTCAAATTCTGGAGCCCCAAAGGTTCCCTGTGTAGCAGCTGAGTCACAGCACGTACTGTACTCGTGACAGTCAGTATTTATCTATCTAGCATTGATGTGTCAGGCACTGTGCTGAGTGCTTTTCTTACTTTCTTGCATCTACTCTTCACAATAATTCTATAAAGTGGGTTTGAATCATTAGTCCTGTTTTATAGGTGAGGAAACAGAGGCACAAAGTAACTTGACTAGTTTCCCCCTAATAGCTGGGGGTGGAGCTGGGATTTGACTGCAAGAGTTTTGAAACCAAGTCCCCCTAAAACTGAGTTTCTCTCTTGAGTTTATGATTGACTTTTCTACCCCAAGCTTTATTCCTTTTCTTGTCCTGCCCCTGATCCCACCTAGGACTTAGGCATACTAAAGAAAAGAGGGGACTGAAACTGAGTAGGGCCCTGTGGAGCCCTCCCGGATACAAAATCTCTCTGCATTACCTATTTCTTATTTGTAGAAAAAGGCTTTAGTCTAGGCCTTTCTTGAGTCCCAAAGAGTAGACTTAAGCAGTTAGTAATTAGGGATGTGAGGGAATGCAAAAACAAAGGAAAAGCAAATCATTTCAGATATGTATATATAACAATCTGATGCACGTCTTTGAGTTGCAGGAACTAAAACTCCCTCTCAGAGGTGGAGTAACTAAACTCCAACCACAAGCACATAGACCCCAGACTGACTGGAACCAGAAGGTTGGTGATTAAGATTCTTGAAACTTCACCCTGTTACCTCACCCCAGCCAATCAGAAGAAAGTCCAGGATCTGCAACATTCTCCTCAAATGTTGCCTTAAAAAAACTCTTCCCTGAAAGCCATGGGAGAGTTCAGGTCTTCTAAGCATGAGCTGCCTATTCTCCTTGGTTGGCACTCTATAAATAAATACTGTATGTTCCTTCACCACAACCTGGTGTCAATAGATTGGCTTTGCTCCTTTGCAGTAGACTCATGTTCAGTCCAATAACAGTTTAACTCCAGGACTGGTCTTTGAGCTGCCAGCCTGGACCCCCTCTCTCAGGTAGGCATGCTTGATTTAAAGGAATTTTGGAAAAGTACCAAGAGGCCTGGAAAATGCCTGTGTCCCCAGACCAGAGCAGTTGGTGGCAATGCCACACCCACAAGCCTTGGTGGGGATCAGAAACTTGAGCAATCATAAGCTTTAGGTTGGCCAAAAACTCATTCCGATTTCCCCAGAAGATGGTACAGAAAAACCTGAATGAATGAATGAACTTTTTAGCTAACTCAATATTTGAACATGGACTTGAGTTATAGGAAGCACTGGGGCTAGTCTTTGAGTTACTGAATTCCTCTAAGCATTGTTTCACAATCTGTTCATCTGTCTTTGCTGTCTCTGCTCCTTGGACTTTCCTTGAGAGACTTTCTGTAGCCATTTCCCATTTGTTTGGGGAAAAATGCACTGGTTGTGGGCAGAGTGGGGGAGTGGGAAAGCTAGCATTCAGCCTAATAGTGAACTGAGCAACATCAAGACACATGAACTCTGAGGAAGATGACTCACTTCCTCTTCCCAAAATGCAAGTCAAAAGTTGATCCCAATCCTCTGAATGATTTGTCTTTCAAGCCTGTCAGAACTGTTTCGGGGAACAAAAGGGCCTGGCTAACTCTCTATCTTTGAGGAAAAAAAAATATAACTTGATTAAGACATTTTACATGCCTGGTAGTGGTGGTTCATCTGTAGAAATGATTTCAGATCTGAGGAAAACAGCTACATTGAAAGAGTTTCTGAGCAGTCGAAAAGGACAATGTGAACAAAACTTAATTAGGAGTACAGGCTAATGGAATCGAGAGGGAGGCAGGATGAATTCATTACATTAATAATAACCTGAACTCAGAGAGGGGAAGCAGATGGAAAGAAAGGAACGCATAATGCATTATGTTGTGTTTCTTCTGAATAAAGTGTAGCGTGCTGAAATGTAACAAGATTATCCATCCCCTCCATCTGCTTTTGTCTAAATAAATTCAGGTTTTTCACAAATCTAATGAATTTTCAGCTTGCAATTTGCTGTCTCCAGTGTGCACGGTGTTGGGAAGCCCGTTTACTAATGTGTGCCCCAGGCCTGGGACCTCTGTTGAGCACCAGGGCCTCACAGAACAGCAGCAAGGAGGTTCAAAGTCACCCTGCTCTCAGCATGGGTAGGATGTTCTATCACAGCCACACCTGGGGGCTTTGCATGGCACAGGTTGGTGGAGAAGGATAGTGGTCTGGATTTGAGGTGGGGGGTAGAGTGGCAGGAGGGGGTCTCTTCTTCTGCAGATTTTGAGATGAAAATTTGCTTCCTCTTCATTTATCACACATTTACTTCTACATCTTTATTCCTAAAGTTTTCTCCACTAGGAATTCCACATCTTGTATACTTCTATTTTTCAAATCTATTACTTTTTAAAAACTCAGTTATTTTCAGTGTCTTCTTCAATTGCTTTAGAGCTCACAGATATATTTCTCTTCTCCCTGAACTTGGGTTTCTCTTTCACTTGGTGAATTCTACCCTTTTGTTGTTGCTCAGTCACTCAGTCATGTCTGACTCTTTGCGACCTTGTAGACTGCAGCACACCAGGGTTCCCTGTCCTTCACCGTCTCCCATTTACTAATATGTATAAATGGGAGTTTGTTCCATCTCATGTTTGTTTGGAGTTTGTTTGTTTGTTTGTTCCAACTCATGTCCATTGAATGAATGACGCCATCCAACTGTCTCCTTCTCTGTCACCCCTTCTCCTCCTGCCCTCAGTCTTTCCCGGCATCAGGGTCTTTTCCAGTGAGTCAGCTCTTCACATCAGGTGGCCAAAGTATTGGAGCTTCAGCTTCAGCATCAGTCTTTCCAATGAATATTCAGGGTTGATTTCCTTTAGGATTGACTGGTTTGATCTCCTTGCCCTCCAAGGGACTCTCAAAAGTCTTCTCCAACACCACAGTTTGAAATCATCAATTCTTCGGTGCTCAGCTTTCTTTATGGTGCAACTGTTACATCTTTACATGACTACTGGAAAAGCCGTAGATCTGACCATATGGATCTTTGTGGGCAAAATGATGCCTCTGCTTTTTAATACACTGTATAGGTTTGTCATAGTTTTTCTTCTAAGGAGCAAGCATCTTTTAATTTCATGGCTGCAGTCACCATCTGCGGTGATTTTGGAGCCCAGGAAAATTAAGTCTCTCATTGTTTCCCCATCTATTTGCCATGAAGTGATGGGGCCAGATGCCATGATCTTAGTTTTCTGAATGTTGAGTTTAAAGCCAGCTTTTTCACTGTCCTCTCCCTGCACTAAGTTATTTAACTCCTTGTATTGTTCCTCCTCTTCCCTGCCCTTAACAAATGTTTGCTGAATGCCTTCCCTTTGCTGGTTACTTCATAGGCATTGGGGATCCAGTGATGAGCAAGGCAGATATGGTCCTTGGCCTCACGAAGCTTGAGGGCTTCCTAGATGGTGCTAGTGACAAGAAATCCACCTGCCAATGCAGGAGCTGCAGGAGACATGGGTTTGATCCCTGCGTCAGGAATATCCCCTGGAGTAGGAAGTGGCAACCCACTCCAGTGTTCTTGCCTAGAGAATCCCAAGGACAGAGGAGCCTGGTGGGCTACATTCCATGGGGTTACAAAGAGTCAGACATGACTGAGGTGAGTTAGCAGCCCAGCAGCAGCAAGGAAGACGTGCTAAATTGTATTCACCCCCAATAAGGAGACAATTATTGTGATGGTTAACTTTCTATATTAACTTGGCTGATCTAACGGGTGCCCAGATAACTGGTAAAACATTATTTCTGGGTGTATCTTTGAGGTTTTCCGGAAGAGATTAGTGTTTGAATTGGTGAACTGAGTACAGCAGATGGCCCTTCCCAACGTGAGTGTGCCTTACTCTATCTGATGAGGATCTGAATAGAACAAAAGGGTGAAGGAAGGGCAAATTCTCCTCTTTCTCTGCTTGAGCTAACATGTACATTCTCCTGTCCTCAGACTTCTGCACACTGGTTTCCAGACTTTCAGACTCAGATAGGGACTTAAACCATCTGCTTCCTGATTCTTGGGACTTGGGACTCTGACTGAATTATACCATGAGCTTTCCTGGGTCTCCAGCTTGCAGATGGCACATCATGGGACATCTCAGCCTCCATAACCACATGAGACAATTCCTAAATTAAATCTCCTTTTATATATCTCTCTTTATATACCTAATTTGTTCTGCTTCTCTGGAGAACCCTTGGCTAATACAATTACGAAATTTAATGTGTCAAATTTAAGTCAATGTTATTGATAATAAAATTCACACATTTTAAGTGTACAGGTTGATGACTTTTGACAAATGTAAGTATCCCAATTAATTAAGATACAGAACATTGCCGTCTCTCCAAAAGTTTCCTCATACCTTTTCCCAAACTTCCTCTGCCCAAATGCTAACTGCCTGCCTACCAACCTTATCTGATTTCTATCCCTATAGGTTATTTTTTACCTTCTTTAGAATTTTGTAAAAATGGAATAATATAGCATATAATCTTTTGCATCTGGCTTTTTTCACTCAGCCTAGTATCTGTAAGATTCTTATCTATTGTATTTTGTTCAAAATTACCTTTCAACAGGTAATTTGTTCCTTTGTATTGCTGAATATATATGTGAGGATGTATAAATAGTTTATCCATTCTTTTGTTGATGGACACTTGGGCTGTT
Organism: Bubalus kerabau; assembly: GCF_029407905.1. Taxonomy (NCBI): domain Eukaryota; kingdom Metazoa; phylum Chordata; class Mammalia; order Artiodactyla; family Bovidae; genus Bubalus; species Bubalus kerabau. Next base: position 19,444,239 of record NC_073640.1, read on the forward strand.
TATGGCTCTTGGCTCTCATAAATAAAGCTGCTATGAATATTTGTATTCAAGTCTTTCTGTGGCATATATTTTTATTATTCTTAAGTAAATACCTGGTAATGGGATTCCTAGGTTATATGGAAAGTATATATTTAATCATATAAGAAACTAGTAAGTGTTTTTTAAATAGATCATAGGCTTACACGTCAGAGCTAAAATCATAAAGTTTCTAGAAAAAAACAGGAGAAAGTTTACATGACCTTGGAACAGACAAAGATTTCTTGTTTTGATTTTACACAAAATATTTTTAAAAATCTCAGAAATGAGACATCATCAGAAGGAAAAATATTTGCTCTCCAAACCCCTACAAACAAAAAAGGAACCCCAATTCTTCTAAAACCCTTAGGAATTAAAAATGACAACTCACACATTGGGAGTAAACATATGTAATATACATTTGGCAAAGTGGTTGCATTTAGAACATGTGAGGAACTCTTACAACTCCATAATGAGATACATTTTTTTTTAAAAAAGGCAAAATATGTTATTGAACATTACATAAGAATGACCAAAGAGCACATGAAAATATGCTCAGTATCATTAGCCTTTGGAAAAATGCAAAAGTAAAACTACAGTTATATACCTATTCACACCCACTAGAAGGTGTGAAAAATGAAAATTCCCAGGGTTAGTGAGGAGCTAGAAGAATAGAGTAGTGCCAACACATTGTCAGCTGTTGGGCAATATTTTGTAAAGTTGAACATGTTCTTAGGATAATATGACCCAGTGATTCCACTCTCAGATAACTACTCAATAGAAATGAAAACCTAATTTTCCCTCAAAGGGTTATGTACAAATTCTCCTAGCAGCTTTATTTATAATAAGCCAAGCTGGAAACAATCCAAATGTTCATCATCCACTGAATGGATGAACAAATTGTGATACATCCACGTTATGGAGTAAAACCACTCAGCAATAAAAAGGAATAAACTTCATAGACATTACGCCTAGCGAAAAAGACAGATGCAAAAGAATAAGTGACATGGTTTCATTTATATGAAACTATAAAAAAGAGAAATCTAATTTATAGCAACAGAAACAGGTCCACGATTTCCTGGGGCTGTGGCTTACAGAGGGGTTAACTGCAAAGAAGTAGAAAGCAAATTTCTGAGGCGATGCTGATGTTCTATACTCTGGCTGTGTGGTTACGTGTCAGTTATTGACTTCAACATTTAAAGTGGATGCAGTCTTTTGAAAGTGCATTATATCTCAATAATGTTGATCAAACCAAACAAGCAGGCATGGACCTGCTAGTACGACTGTCTGTAGTGACTCTGCTCTTTCCCTCTGTCTTCCCAGGAAGAAAATGGACTCGGTAGATTCAGCACGTGTCCTTTTGGAGAGACTATTCATCCTGTGGGCGCGTGTGAGAGCTCTGCTGGGGTGCTGATGATTTAGTGCTACATCATGCTGCAGAAAAGGAAACAATAAGTGCATTCCGTGCGACACTTGCATTTATTAGTGGAGAAAGAACGGATCTGCTAAGAAGAGCGACACTGTTGTGTGGATGTCACTTCTGATTGTCAAATTGCAAAAAACATTCAGCTTAAGTCTTCAGCTTATTAAACTTGAAAGAGCTGTTTACAGGTCTTGTTATTTTCCTCGTGTGAACTATTAAGCATTCCATTTAATTTGCAAAGACAGAAGGAGTTTTTTTGATGGCTTGGCTCCTTTGGGATGAATGCTGAGAGCCACATTCAATGTTAGTACACTACCTATGGATGTGGGCCTCTTGATTAAGACAGTTGGAGTCTTAAACTGGGGGCCCCCAGAGGACCAGGAGCTATAGTACTCCTAAGTTACGGTGATATGTCTCCTCACAGAGGTTCACGGCAGGACTCTTGGACCTTCATCATAAGCAGTCATTTCTCCTCTGAAAGGGATCGCAAGAGAACTCAGCGTGCCATCCCATCTTTGTAGCAGATCCTTGACTGTGATCAAAGTCTGTTTCCATGACCACCCATGCCTACGCCAGGGTCAGCTGTTTGGACACATGGAGGAAAGGGGGAGGACTATAGCTGCTGTCAGCGAATGAAAGTTGTATAACATGGTTTGAGTAGAAAGAGAGGCGGCAGACTAATGCATTGAATGTCCTAAGTCTCTTGGAGTCCAGAAAATTTCACCTGATATTTAATTTTAATAAACATTACTTGTAGCTACAGAAGGGTCAACTCCTTGATTCTGGAAGGAGCCCAACCTGCTTAAAGAGGACTCAGTAGGCTCTGCATCCTAATTGGGGTTCAGATTCACTGTATGATATTGGACAAGCCACTTGGCTCTTCTGATGACGTTTCCTTACTTACGAATCAAGTTAAAACCCAATGACCCACCTCCCAGAGTAATGGAAATAAAAACAAAAGTAAATAAATGGGGCCGAATTAAACTTAAAAGCTTTTCCACAACGAAGGAAACTATAGGCAAGGTGAAAAGGCAATGTTCAGAATGGGAGAAAACAATAGCAAGCAAAACAACTGACAATGAATTAATCTCCAAAATATATAATCAGTTCATGCAGCTCAAGTCCAGAAAAATAAATGACCCAATCAAAATATGGGCCAAAGAACTAAAAAGACATTTCTCCAAAGAAGACATACAAATGACTAGCAAGCACATGAACAGATGCTCAACATCACTCATTATCAGAGACATGCAAATCAAAACCACAATGAGGTACCATCTCATGCTGGTCAGAGTGGCTGCCTTCAAAAAGTCTACAAACAATAATGCAGGACAGGGTGTGGAGAAAAGGGAACACTTTTATACTGTTGGTAGAAATGCAAACTAGTACAGCCACTATGGAGAACAGCATGGAGATTCCTTAAAATACTAGAAATAGAACTGCCATATGACCCAGATATCCCACTGCTGGGCATACACACTGAGGAAACTAGAACTGAAAGAGACACATGTACCCCAATGTTCATCGCAGCACTGTTTACAATGGAATCATCCTAGATGTCCATTGGCAGACAAATGGATAAGGAAGTTGTGGTACATATACACAATGGAATACTCAATTCAGTTCAGTCACTCAGTCGTATCCAACTCTTTGCGACCCCATGAATCGCAGAACGCCAGGCCTCCCTGTCCATCACCACTTCCGGAGTTCACTCAAACTCATGTCCATCAAGTCGGTGATGCCATCCAGCCATCTCATCCTCTGTCATCCCCTTCTCCTGCCCCCAATCCCTCCCAGCATCAGAATCTTTTCCAATGAGTCAACTCTTCGCATGAGGTGGCCAAAGTACTGGAGTTTCAGCTTCAGCATCATTCCTTCCAAAGAACACCCAGGACTGATCTCCTTTAGGATGGACTGGTTGGATCTCTTTGCAGTCCAAGGGACTCTCAAGAGTCTTCTCCAACACCACAGTTCAAAAGCATCAATTCTTCAGCGCTCAGCTTTCTTCACAGTCCAACTCTCACATCCATACATGACCACAGGAAAAACCATAGCCTTGACTAGATGAACCTTTGTTGGCAAAGTAATGTCTCTGCTTTTGAATATGCTATCTAGGTTGGTCATAACTTTCCTTCCAAGGAGTAATCATCTTTTAATTTCATGGCTGCAATCACCATCTGCAGTGATTTTGGAGCCCCAAAGAATCAAGTCTGGCACTGTTTCCACTGTTTCCCCATCTATTTCCCATGAAGTGATGAGACCAGATGCCATGATCTTCGTTTTCTGATTGTTGAGCTTTAAACCAACTTTTTCACTCTCCTCTTTCACTTTCATCAAGAGGATTTTTAGTTCCTCTTCTCTTTCTTCCATAAGGGTGGTATCATCTGCATATCCGAGGTTATTGATATTTCTCCCAGCAATCTTGATTCCAGCTTGTGCTTCTTCCAGCCCAGCGTTTCTCATGATGTAGTCTGCATATAAGTTAAATAAGCAGGGTGACAATATACAGCCTTGACATACTCCTTTTCCTATTTGGAAACAGTCTGTTGTTCCATGTCCAGTTCTAACTGTTGCTTCCTGACCTGCATATAGGTTTCTCAAGAGGCAGGTCAGGGGGTCTGGTATTCCCATCTCTTTCAGAATTTTCCACAGTTTATTGTGATCCACACAGTCAAAGGCTTTGGCCTAGTCAATAAAGCAGAAATAGATGTTTTCTGGAACTCTCTTGCTTTTTTGATGACCCAGCAGATGTTGGCAATTTGATCTCTTGTTCCTCTGCCTTTTCTAAAACCAGCTTGAACAATAGAATATTACTTAGCTATAAAAAAGAATGCATTTGAGTCAGTTCTAATGAGGTGGATGAAACTGGAGCCTGTTATACAGAGTGAAGCAAGCCGGAAAGAGAAGCACTAATGCAGTATATTAATGCATATATATGGACTTTAGAAAGACAGCAGTGATGACCCTAAATGCAAGACAGCAAAAGAGACACAGATGTAAAGAACAGACTTTTGGACAATGTGAGAGAAGGCAAGGGTGGGATGATATGAAAGAACAGCATTGAAACATGTATATTACCATATGTAAAATAGATGACCAGTGCAAATTTGATGCATGAAGAAGGACAACCCAGAGGGACGGGGTGGGGAGGGAGTTGGGTGGGAGAGGGGTTCAGGATGGGTGGACACATGTACACCTGTGGCTGATTCATGTCGATGTATGGCAAAACCCACTACAATATTGTAAAGTGATTAGCCTCCAATTAAAATTAACAAATAAATTAATTTTTTAAAAAGCAATGCTGATACCAGTAGCAGCTATTTCTTCATCTTTCAGTTTACCCATTTTGAGATTTCTCATCTTTGCTGACTACCTAAGGAGAAATAAAACTGAAGTATCCCCAGAAAACTCACTCACATAAAGAGTATGAATGAACAGTGCCAGTTTCACTGATGATCTGGTAAGAAGGAGAAAGGGATATCATTGCACTTCCAGTGCCTTAGGAATATTTCAAAGGGATGGTGTGTGTTTGAATGAATATGTGTGTGCTTGTGTGTGTGTATTTAAAGATTCTTGCTCTTTCTTCAAGCAGTAGCCAAAATCCTCACTTCTCTTCCTCCTCCTGGTGTTCCTCTCAGAATTTCATACTTCCCTTTCCTCCAACAAATATAGCAGTTCTGCCTACACCTCAGCTTGTATACCCTGGCTTATTTAGGAGCTTAGCAAACCAAATAACCTGTAGAAGACTTTCTCCTCCAAGAATATGTAGTGGTGATCCTCTTTTGTAGTTGCACATATTTTGATATTTCTCTGCTTTCATGTCAAATAGCTTATGCAAATTTCTATATTTCATCAACTCTAGGACCAATATTTTCTCCTATTTTAACATCTCTGAAATTGGAATGCTACTTACAATAGAAGACATGTTACAATTCAAAATAACAACATTTTTCTTTCTTAGGACTGTAGACGTGATGATAAAAAATGGCATTTCTTCCATCTGAACACAGGGCTATTTCTCTTCAAGAGCAATTATTATTATTGTAACCTTATTATGTAAAATTTTCTCCATCTCAAAACAAACAAATTCTCAAGTTCTATGGGGTTCCAAGTCCTGGTTAACAAACTGTGTGCACAGATACACCCATCCCTGCTCCTGGCTCATTCACTCTTACTTGCTGGAAATGATAGAGACAGACAGCTAGGAGTAAGGATAGGAAACTATCTATTTATCTATATTAAGTGAGATTCTATTTGGTAGGAGAAAGTCATCAGTGGAAATAGGACTTACCTAGTAAAGAGGTGATTCTCAAAGTGTGGTCTAAACATGAACCACAATAAAATCTCCTAGCAGGCTTATTAAAAAGTGTGACTTTTGTGACCACATTTCAGGTCACCCCAGTCACATCTCTGAGGATGATGCCCTACAATCTGTAATGCCAATAAGCTCTCCAGGGATAGTTTATTCAAAACTAGACTGCTTTCAGGGAAAGCTGCATACCTGTTACAGACCAGGAATTTTCAATTCACTATGATTTAAAATTCTCAAAGATATTTTTAAAAACTGCATTAGCACATTTAGCATTACCTACATGTTCAGGTCACATCAGTCGCTCAGTCGTGTCCGACTCTTTGCAACCCCATGAATCGCAGCACGCCAGGCCTCCCTGTCCATCACCAACTCCCGGAGTTCACTCAGACTCACGTCCATCGAGTTGGTGATGCCATCCAGCCATCTCATCCTCTGTCGTCCCCTTCTCCTCCTGCCCCTAATCCCTCCCAGCATCAGAGTCTTTTCAGTGAGTCAACTCTTCGCATGAGGTAGCCAAAGTACTGGAGTTTCAGCTTTAGCATCATTCCTTCCAAAGAACACCCAGGACTGATCTCGTTCAGAATGGACAGGTTGGATCTCCTTGCAGTCCAAGGGACTCTCAAGGGTCTTGTCCAACACCACAGTTCAAAAGCATCAGTTCTTTGGCGCTCAGCCTTCTTCACAGTCCAACTCTCACATCCATACATGACCACAGGAAAAACCATAGCCTTGACTAGATGAACCTTTGTTGGCAAAGTAATGTCTCTGCTTTTGAATATGCTATCTAGGTTGGTCATAACTTTCCTTCCAAGGAGTAATCGTCTTTTAATTTCATGGCTGCAATCACCATCTGCAGTGATTTTGGAGCCCAGAAAAATAAAGTCTGACACTGTTTCCACTGTTTCCCCATCTATTTCCCATGAAGTGATGGGACCGGATGTCATGATCTTCGTTTTCTGAATGTTGAGGTTTAAGCCAACTTTTTCACTCTCCTCTTTCACTTTCATCAAGAGGCTTTTTAGTTCCTCTTCACTTTCTGCTGTAAGGGTGGTGTCATCTGCATATCTGAGGTTATTGATATTTCTCCCGGCAATCTTGATTCCAGCTTGTGCTTCTTCCAGCAGTGGGTAAACAGTCACTACCCAGCACATGGTGGAATATGTTTGATTCCAGGGCTTTCTGAGACCCATCTTGTCTGCACTGAACACAAACAGAATTTATGCACCCTTTTTGGAACACAATTTGACAAAATCTATTAAATTTAACATGCCTATTCCCTTTACCCAGAAATTCCATTACAAGGATTTAGACTACAGAGATACTCAAGCATTCTCTCTCATACACACACACACACACGAATATTCACTGTAGCATTACTTGTAATAGTAAAAAATAATCAGAAATCATCTATAGGCCCACCGCTAGGGAGAAACTAAAATTATGATATTTCCTTTTTTTGAAATACTATGTATCAGTGAAAAAAGAATTCACTTCTACATATAATAGTATGGAAAGACCTGTGGGACATAAGATTAATATAAAAAATACTAATGTACAAAATGTTGAGGAGAATGCGGTTTCTGTAAAACTAGGAAGACCTTTGTATATTTATATTGCAAATGTGAAGACAAAGAAAAATGCCTTGAAAATGGCATGCTATGCTATGCTATGCTAAGTCACTTCAGTCGTGTCCGACTCTGTGCGACCCCATAGACGGCAGCCCACCAGGCTCCCCCGTCCCTGGGATTCTCCAGGCAAGAACACTGGAGTGGGTTGCCATTTCCTTCTCCAATGCATAAAAGTGAAAAGTGAAAGTGAAGTCGCTCAGTCGTGTCCGACTCTGTGCGACCCCATGGACTGCAGCCCACCAGGCTCCCCCGTCCCTGGGATTTTTACTAAATGGCAAATCGTGTTGACCTCTTAGGCAGTGAGTGGAGTTTAAACTGGACAGAAATGGGATGTAGGAGTGAAGTTCATTTTGAATATTTATTCTTATTTCTACTTTGTGTTAGTTCTTACCATAAGAATTCAGGTGCTAGGTAAAATTTTAAATTAAAAAAAAGGCAAAGTGTATCATAAACTGCTCGCACACTCCTTTTCAACCCTGAGGTAGGTACAAAAGCGGCTGAGGCTGTAGGTTCTGCAGAATAGCTAATATAAAGGATCTTTGTTCTTTCTTGTTATGAACTATGTACTCCTCCTAATGGGTAGCTTGTTTGTTCTTAATCTCAAATCGGAACTGTGAAGTAGAAAAATATAACTCAGCAACATCTACAAGTGCAACCTGTGTTAGTGAACACTTCTATTAACAGTGATGTTGGGCTTGTTGGAAATTCATCATATTTCATTTTATGCATAGTTGCTCCCCAGTTTTAACAAAAAGCCCATTATATCTGCTATTTACCGAGGGAATTTTAAAAAGCTCATCAAAACATATACAAAAGAACAAAGAGGAATTGCATGCGATGAACTGCCACATTCTTCTTGGTGGATTAATGAAAAATGACAATTTCACTGAAAATTGCTGTCCCTTGTGTTCTTTTTCTGTTTTGAAAAGCCCAAATTGGCTCATAGCAGAGTGTTTCAATACCTGTGCCATCAGTCTTTAAGAAGTCTTTAAAAGATGTCTATAATTGCAGGCTTTGTGCTATAAATCATTTAATTCTCAAAAAGAACAGGTTCACTGAGGAAATGTTATGGTAATGTGGCTTGATGTGTAGGCTGGGCAGTTTTTCAATACATATCCTGGGCTAGCAGACGAACCAGAAATTTTCCTTATTTTCAGCACTAATGGCTGATCTTGTCCTCCTCCCTGGGTTATCTCATTAGTTTTATTCCTTTACCGTCCTGTCCAGTTGGCTCAGCTCACCACAGAGCTGATGTAATATATTCATTAACAAGCTGTGTGACATTGGATAAGTCACTCATCTACTTTGAATCTCATTTCCACATTTGTAAAATGAGACAGTTGCCCAAGATAACATGCATGTCTTCATTCTAAAATGGAGAATTCAAAATTCTCCTATAAAAAGGTCAATAGTAAAGGTCTTTCCCCATTTCTCTTGGTCTGCCTGACCTTGAGTTTTGCTTTAACAAATAGGATGTGATGGAATTGATATTGTGCTAGTTGTAAGACCAAGTCTAAACAGATCTTGCATGCATCCAGTTCCTTCTTTGAAATTCTGCTGTTTTCCATGAGAACAAGGCTAAACTAGTCTCCAGGAGCAGGAGCGATCACGTGGGGCAAAGGTGAATCTACCTGCAAGAGTGAGCTCACCAGGATAGAAGAACCACCCAGTCAAGTCCCTCTTAAATGGCCAATCTACAGAACTATGAGTTAAATAAGTGGTTGCTGTTTTCAGCCAGTAAGTTAGGGGTGGTTTATTACACAGAAAAAGCTAAGTAGTACAATGATGGATGTGAGACAAATAGAAATAGTGTGAAGACACTGTGTGAAGGTCATTATCTATGATGTTCAATGAGAAGAAAAGCAATTCCTAATATCATTGCAAATTGAAAAATGTCAGAAGGCAAAGAAGGCTCCCAAAAGACCAAAAAACTGATGAGAAGTATTTTTGATTAGAAGGTGATAAAATAGACACTCATAGAATTTTGTGGGAATTATCAATTGATTCAACATCTTGGGAAGATTATTTGGCAATATCCATCAATTCCAATGCACAGACCAATTTTCTCAGCAATAACTAGGAGTTTATCCTACAGATAAACTTGTCATATATAAGAAAACATGTTTATGAAGCAAAAAACTAGAAACAATGTAAATTTAAGAAGATTTGATTAAATACATCATGCACTATTTATATAGCAAAATAGTATTCAAATGTTGAAATAGACATATGCTAATATAAAATGATTAATCTGCATTATGGACTGAATATTTGAGTCTGCCTAGAATTCATGTGTTAAAGTCTAAAACCCATTGTGATGGTTTGCAGGTGAGGCCTTTGGGAGGCAATTAGGTCATGAAGGGGAGAGCTCATGCAATGGGATTAATGTCATCACAGGAAGAGATTCACAAGGGGTTGCTTCCTCTCACTGAATTCTGTCATGTGAGGATACAAGGAGAAGATTGCCATCTTCAAACCAGGAAGTGAGTTCTTACCAGAAGCTGAATTTTCTGGCAATTTGACCTTAAAATTCCCAACCTCCAGAACTGTGAGAAATTAATGTTGCTTGAATAACCTTGTGCTCAGTCGCTCAGTTGTGTCCAACTCTTTGCAACCCTATGGATTGTAGCCTGCCAGGCTCCTCTGTCCATGGGATTCTCCAGGAAGAATACTGGAGTGGGTTGCCATTTCCTTCTCCATAGGATCTTCCTGACCCAAGGATTGAACCTCGGTCTCCTGCACTGCAGGCAGATTCTGTACCATCTGAGCCACCAGGGAAGCCATTAAGCCACTTACTCTATGTTATAAGTCAGCAGACCAAACTGACTAAGACAATCTGTAAGATACATCACCGGATAAAAAACAAGCTGAACATTGTAATTTGCTCTCAGGTAAGTCAACATCCATATATGCACATACAAGGGGTAGAATCTTAAAGCTAGAATTTCCTTTACTATCTAACTCAGCATCTGGTGCAGACACATTTTTATGACTTTCTGTCATTCACCCTGGGCTTACAGGACATCTTATGATGAAGAGCTGCATACTTAGTATACCTCAAAAGAACTGTTCCAGAGTTCTCTCTCAAAACTTAGGAACTCATGGCCCGGGTAAAATGTTGAGTTGTCTTCAGCTAAGGCTTGACATCTACCTAAGAGCAGGACCTGCAAGAGTGGGCTAACACTGGATACCTAAGAAGCACAGGTGTCCTGATACTGCTGATCTCTAGTCCTAGAAAAATAACATCAGAGTGCAGAGAGCATGGGTTTTAAAATCAGGAGATCAGTCACTCTAACAAGATTTTGTGCCCAGCATCACTTCTGCCTTTGATTTTAGCTGTAATCCTGGTGGACAGGTCAATACACATGGGTAACATTTCCCTGTGAGGTCTCTGGGTCCTGGGGCATGCAAGATATGTTTGAGACCTCTGAGTGTCTCTGGCAGGTATGGGGTTTGATTCTAAACATGATTTCACCCCTCCTACCATTTTGCTGTGGCTTCTGCAGGGGCAGGGGCTCTTGGTGCAGTAGACCTGGGTATGGCATAAGCCCTCTTGGAGGAGGTTGCCATTAACCCCACCACAGAGCTGCCAGAACTTACACAGGACTGGGGAAACAGACTCTTGGAGGGCACAAGCAGAACCTTTTGTGCACCAGGACCCAGGAGAAAGGAGCAGTGACCCCACAAGAGACTGACCCAGACTTGCCTGTGAGTGTCCAGGAGTCTCTGGAGGAGGCGTGGGTTGGTGGTGGCCTGCTGCAGGGTTGGGGGCACTGAGTGTAGCAGTGCTTGCATTGGACCTTTTGAAGGAGGTCAACATTATCTTCATTACCTCCACCATAGTTTGGCCTCAGGTCAAATAACAGGGAGGAAACAAAGCCCCTCCCTTCAACAGAAAATTGGATTAAACATTTACTGAGCATGGCCCCGCCAATCAGAACATGACCCAGTTTCCCCCTCAGTCAGTCTCTCCCATCAGGAAGCTTCCATAAGTGTCTTATCCTTCTCTATCAGAGGGCAGACAGAATGAAAACCACAATCACAGAAAACTAACCAATCTGATCACATGGGCCACAGCCTTGTCTAACTCAATGAAACTATGAGCCATGCCATGTAGGAACACCCAAGACAGAGGGGTCATGGTGGAGAGTTCTGACAAAATGTGGTCCACTGGAGAAGGAAATGGCAAACCACTTCAGTATTCCTGCCTTTAGAACCCCATGAGCAGTATGAAAAGGTAAAAAGATAGGACACTGAAAGATGATCTTCCCAGGTCAGTAGGTGCCCAATAAGCTACTGGAGATCGGTGGAGAAATAACTCCAGAAAGAATGAAGAGACAGACCCAAAGCCAAAACAACAACCAGTTGCAGATGTGACTGGTGATGGAAGTAAAGTCCGATGCTATAAAGAGCAACATTGCATATGAACCTGGAATGTCAGGTCCATGAATCAAGGCAAATTGGAAATGGTCAAACAGGAGATGGCAAGAGTGAACATCGACATTTTAGGAATCAGTGAGCTAAAATGGACTGGAATGGGTGAATTTAACTCAGATGACCATTATATTTACTACTGTGGGCAAGAATCCCTTAGAAGAAATGAAGTAGCCATCATAGTCAAGAGACAAAAGAGTCCAAAATGCAGTACTTGGATGCAATCTCAAAAATGACAGAATGATCTCTGTTCATTTCCAAGGCAAACCATTCAATATCACAGTAATCCAAGCCTATGCCCCTACCAGTAATGCTGAAGAAGCTGAAGTTGAACGGTTCTATGAAGACCTATAAGACCTTCTAGAAACAGCACCCAAAAAAGATGTCCTTTTGATTATAGGGGACTGGAATGCAAAGGTAGCAAGGCAAGAAATACCTGGAGTAACAGGCAAATTTGGCCTTGGAGTACAAAATGAAGCAGAGCAAAAGCAAAGAAAGCAGGGAAAACCACTAGACCATTCAGGTATGACCTAAATCAAATGCCTTACGATTATATAGTGGAAATGACAAATAGAATCAAGGGATTAGATCTGACAGAGTGTCTGATGAACTATGAACAGAAGTTCGTGACATTGTACAGGAGACAAGGATCAAAACCATTTCCAAGAAAAAGAAATGCAAAAAGGCAAAATGGTTTTCTGAGGAGGCCTTACAAATAGCTGAGAAAAGGAGAGAAGCTAAAGGCAAAGGAGAAAAGGAAAGATATATCCACCTAAATGCAGAGTTCCAAAGAATAGCAAGGAGAGATAAAGTCTTCCTAAGTGAATAAGGCAAAGAAACAGAGGAAAATAATAGAATGGGAAAAACTAGAGATACCTTCAAGAAAATCAGAGATTGCAAGGGAACATTTCATGGAAAGATTGGCACAATAAAGGACAGAAACAGTATGGACCTAAAAGAAGCAGAAGAGATTAAGAAGAGGTAGCAAGAATACACAGAAGAACTATACAAAAAAGATCTTCATGACCCAGATAACCATGATGGTGAGATCACTGACCTAGAGCTAGACATCATGGGATGAGAAGTCAAGAGGGCCTTAGGAAGCATCACTATGAACAAAGCTAGTGGAGGTGATGGAATTACAGCTGAGTTATTTCAAATCCTAAAAGATGATGCTGTGAAAGTGCTGCACTCAATATGCCAGCAAATTTGGAAAACTCAGCAGTGGCCACAGGACTGGAAAAGTCAGTTTTCATTTCAGTCCCAAAGAAAGGCAATGCCAAAGAATGCTCAAAGTACCGCACAATTGCACTCATCTCACACGCTAGTAAAGTAATGCTCAAAATTCTCCAAGCCAGGCTTCAGCAATACATGAACCATGAACTTCCAGATGTTCAAGCTGGATTTGGAAAAGGCAGAGGAACCAGAGATCAAATGTCCAACATCTGCTGGATCATCAAAAAAGCAAGAAAGTTTCAGAAAAATATCTACTTCTGCTTTATTGACTATGCCAAAGCCTTTCCACAAACTGTGGGAAATTCTGAAAGAGATGGGAATACCAGACCTCCTGACCTGCCTCCTGAGAAATCTGTATGCAGGTCAAGAAGCAACAGTTAGAACTGGACATGGAACAACAGACTGGTTCCAAATAGGAAGAGGAATATGTCAAGGCTGTATATTGTCACCTTGCTTATTTAACTTATATGAGGAGTACATAATGAGCAATGCTGGGCTGGTTATGAAGCACAAGCTGGAATCAAGATTGCCAGGGGAAATATCAATGACCTCAGATATTCAGATGACACCACCCTTATGGCAGAAAGTGAAGAGGAACTAAAGAGCCTCTTGATGAAAGTGAAAGAGAAGAGTGAAAATGTTGGCTTAAAGCTCAACATTCAGAAAACTAAGATCATGGCATCTGGTCCCATCACTTCATGGCAAATAGATGGGGAAAGTGGAAATAGTGGCAGACTTTATTTTTTGCAAATGGTGATTGCAGCCATGAAATTAAAAAACACTCCTTGGAAGGAAAGTTATGACCAACCTAGACAGCATATTAAAAAAAGAAAAAGCAGAGACATTACTTTGTCAACAAACGTCTGTCTAGTCAAGGTTATGATTTTTCCAGTAGTCATGTATGAATGTGAGAGTTGGACTATAAAGAAAGCTGAGTGCTGAAGAATTGATGCTTTTGAACTGTGGTGTTGGAGAAGACCCTTGAGAGTCCCTTGGACTACAAGGAGATCCAACCAGTCCATTCTGAAGGAGATCAGTCCTGGGATTTCTTTGGAAGGAATGATGCTAAAGCTGAAACTCCAGTACTTTGGCCACCTCATGCAAAGAGTTGACTCATTGGAAAAGACTCTGATGCTAGGAGGGATTGGGGGCAGGAGGAAAAGGGAACGACAGAGGATGAGATGTCTGGATGGCATCACCAACTCGATGGACGTGAGTCTGAGTGAACTCCGGGAGTTGGTGATGGACAGGGAGGCCTGGCGTGCTGCGGTTCATGTGGTCGCAAAGATTCGGACATGACTGAGCAACTGATCTGATCTGATACACATTATTGTGTGAAATTAAACATCTATTTATCATCTGTCTATCTATCTTGCGCATTGTGAATGTTCAACAAATAGCACCTAGTTCCCAGCCAGGGAGTATCCTTCCCTCAATCCTGACCTGAATTCTTTAGCTCTTCCTGAATTTGTGAGTCACTGCTCTTTACTCCTGGAGTTTTGCCTCATTTAAGCAGAGGCACAGTGGAACATAGAAATTTAGTTAGTAAAGCAAGTCTTAGCACTTGGAATTTATCACTTGACCTTCAGCCTTCTGTCTTCTGTGCTGTGCAAGTTTGATTTATGTGAAGAAGAGCATACTTTCCAAAGGATGCTTGGGGAACAGAGGCAATGTGCCCAGTTTCACCACGTTATCCTGACTTTCAGGGAAAAACCTGCTCAGCTCTTCAATTAGCAGCCCTGCTGGTAGCTCAGGCAATGTTTTTCACAAATCAACAGCAGGAAATTCAATGAGAAGTAACTGTTTTTGTAGCAGAATAAAGGATCCTAGTTGTTTTTCTATAAACAATGACCCTGGCAGGTATGGCTCAGGCAGTAAAGAATCTGCCTGCAATGCAGGAGACGCAGGTTTGATTCCTGGGTCAGAAATATCCCCTGGAGAAATGAATGACATCCCACTCCAGTTTTCTTGCCTGGGAAAGCCCATGGACAGAAGACCCTGGTGGGCTACAGTTCCTGGGGTTACAAAGAGTCAGAAACGACTGAATGACTAACACTTTCAAACACATGCTCTACTTAATTTAGAATATCTTTATTCCTTCTGAGTGGTCCATACACCTTAATATATTTCTTTTGAGAAAAAAAGTTAGATTTCTTTCAGTGGAACAGACATTTCCTAGGTTTTAATGTACTGTCAGAATAACTTGGTGTGGGTGGCAGGGTGAGGAGGGAGAGAGGAGAGAGAGGATTGGAGGGAGAGAAGAGAGAATGATTCATCAGCGACTTTTCACCTCTAGACACTTGGACCTATGGCCCTTCTGTCGGGGACCTTTCTGGCCATGGTTCCCAAATCATATTTTTCGAACTTTAATACATTTAAAATAATTTAAAATGACTTTGTATCAGAATTATTTGCAAAGTGAGATCTCAGTAGAGATGTCATTCTGATATTTATTTCCTTAACCCCAATGTCTGACTCGATTTGCCCAGGAAAAGAAGAAAACAATGTCATTAAATTTTTTAAAAATTTATTGATTTTTTAATTTAATTAATTAAATTTTTATTGAAGGATAATTGCTTTACAGAATTTTTCTGTTTTATGTCTAATAAATTTATTTTTTAATTGAAGGATAATGGCTTTACAGAATTTTGTTGGAGGGAGGTTCAAGAGGGAGGGGACATATGTAAACCTATAGCTGATTCATATTGATGTTTGGCAGAAACCAACAAAAATGTTTTTTCTTTGTCTACTTTCTAAATGTGAGACTAGGTAAATTGTAATCCCCCTCTTGGATGGATATAGTGATAGGAGAGACACTTTCTTGCCCCAGTCCCTGCACAAAAATATGTCATGATGGAGATTTGCGACCAAATGAGGTCATAAGTCTTTGCTCATCTGAGTGGAAATAATTAATCCTGGAGTAGGAGTGAGATGTCTTGCTGATTCAAGGCATGATGTAGGTGTGTGGTTTAAAAATGGAGTGCCTCTGACTCTCTGATTTGATTCAAAGTAAGATTCAAATGTCAGGCTTTCCAGGTATGCGTGGATCGAAGCTTTCCCCTGACATCCCGATGATAGCATCATGATCAGATATATCTGCTTGTCACTTCTTATGGGCCAAACTTGGGTTTAGCAGGCAAGAAAGAAACATTATGCAAAATCAGTTCTAACCCTTTATTATCCAGAGTTGTGGCAATGATGCCCTAAGGGGGCTCAGTGTTGCCAGTATGGACACTTGAGTTCAAGTTCTCAGCACGTGGTATTGCTTCAGCAAACGTGTACATTTGTGCTTGGGCCAAGGAGTGCCAAGTCCTCTCCAGCTCTACTGGTTTATGAATCTAAGGAGGAGGTCTATCTGTATGTCACCTATCTCTCTCCTGCTATGGGGTGGGGATTGCTATAGGAGAGATGGTTTGTTTCACTCATCAGCCTGTGTGGGGATGGCTCCAAGTAGGGTGCACGCTCTTTCCAGGGCAACATCAATTTTCCCATTTACACAGTGGATGATGCAGACTATGGATGTTTCAGGTATTATATTTCTCCTTGTTTCCTTTCTTGCTTAATATTTGAAGGATATTTTTGATCCAAGCACACACGGTGGCCTAATAGCAGAAACATGTGAGGAAAAAAAGCTGATTGTCTGCAAATTACATTTTCTGTGCAATTAACCTCTGTAGTAATCTACTTAGTTAAAAATTTGCCAGTAGGAAAACCAGCCTTCTGGACAGAGAATCACACAATTATAGTCTGGGCCAGGAATGTCTCTTAAGAGATCTGCTAGCATGACCCCAGATATAAGGCAGAGAAGATGTATCCCTGTTTCACAGATGAAGAACTGATACTGCATTTTGAAGCCAAGAGTGTGGATAAAGTGGTTTTTCTTGAACTGCCTCAGTAAAGAAGATCTGTCTTGAGCACAAAAACCAATGGTTATGGAATGATGAGAAAGAAGGATGGGTAGAAGTTTGTGTTTTCCTGATTTATGCTACCCATTCCATACCCAGACTAACTTCCAAAGAGACCTGTAGGTTACAGTGTCTTACAGCTATAAAATGACTTTTTTTCTTTCAGCAAATAATTTTTGAGTGGATTTTATCAGGCACTGTGCTACCCAATTGAAGTAGAATGGTGAACAAAAAATAGTGTCTCTCTTTGCAGAATTATGGAGATAAACATTAAGTCAATACAGAAATCAATATATCATCATTGTGAATATGGCAAATGACATGGAAGAAGGAAAGCAGGGTATGTACAGTCACTTTGGAGGACAGTTGGGCTATTTCTTATAAAACTAAATGCACTCTTTCCATGCCATCCAGAAGCTTTGCTACTTGGTGTTTATCATCAATACTTGAAAAATAATGTCCACACATAAATCTGCACATGGATGATTATTGAAGCTTTATTAATAATATATATTTCATGAAATAAATGAAATATGAAAATGTCATGAAATATGAAAATTTATTTCATGGCAAATAGATGGGGAAACAATGGAAACAGTGAGATACTATACTTTCTTGGGCTCCAAAATCACTGCAGATAGTGACTGCAGCCATGAACTTAGAAGATCTTGCTCCTTGGAAGAAAAATTATGACCAACCTAGACAGCATATTAAAAAGCAGAGACATTACTTTGCCAACAAAGGTCTGTCTAGTCAAAGCTATGGTTTTTCCAGTAGTCATGTATGGATGTGAGAGTTGGACTATAAAGAAAGCTAAGCACGGAAGAATTGATGCTTTTGAACTGTGGTGTTGGAGAAGACTCTTGAGAGTCCCTTGGACAGCAAGGAGATCCAACCAGTCCATTCTAAAGGAGATCAGTCCTGAATATTCATTGGAAGGACTTATGCTGAAACTGAAACTACAGTACTTCAGCCACCTGATGCAAAGAACTGACTCTTTGGAAAAGACCCTGATGCTGGGAAAGATTGAAGGCGGGAGGAGAAGGGGATGACAGAAGATGAGATGATTGGATGCCATCACCAACTCAATGGACATGAGTTTGAGTAAACTTTGGGAGTTGGTGGTGGACAGGGAGGCCTGGTGTGCTGCAGTCCATGGGGTCACAAAGAGTCAGACACTACTGAGTGACTGAACTGAACTAATTCATAATAACCTACACTTGAAATCAACCAAGAAGCCCTTCAGTGGAAGAGAGGATAAATGAACTGGTACATTCAGACAAATGAATATGATTCAATGTTAAAAAAAAAAAAGTGAGCTGTCAAACCTGAAAAGACAAGGAGAAAACTTAAATGTGTACTACTAAGTGAAGGAAAAGCCAATCTGAAAAGGCTACATGGCATATGATTCTGACTATAAGACAATCTGAAGAGGCAAAACTATGGAGACAGTAGAATGATCAGTGCTGGGTGGGAGCAGGTGGTAATAGATAAATAGGAAGAACTCAGGATTTTTAAGGCAGTGAGAATACTCTGTATATCAAGATGACAGTATATGTTTACTCATGCCCATACAATATACAACACCAGGAGTGAATTCTAAGGTGAATTATGGACTTTGGGTGGTTATGATATGTTCATCTTTAATAAAAATTATATAGAATAAAATTTCTTTTTTAAAATTGGTTTTAAAATTTTAAACCATTCTATTTTTTTAAGAATGGTTTTAGATTCAGGGCAAAATTTAGTGGAAGGTATTCCCTATACAGATTTCCCATACATAGTCTGCTCCCACATATGCACAGCCTCTCCCAATATTAAAATCCTACAAAAGAATGGTATATGTTACAACTGATTAACTGGCACTGACATATTATTATCCAAAGACCATAGTTTATATTAGGGTTCATTCTTGATGTTGTACATTCTATAAATTTGGTAAATATGTGTCGTGTATCCACCATTATATTATCATCCAGAATGATTTCACTGCCCTAAAAATCCTCTGTGTTCTACCTATTCACCTCATCCATGCCCTCTAGTACTGATCTTTTTACTGTCTATGAAGACAGTTTTCCCTTTTTCAGAAGGTCATGAAGTTGGAATCATATAGTATGTAGCTTTTTAGCTTCTCTCACTTAATGATAATGCATTTAAGATTCCTCCATGTCTTTTGATGGCTTGATAGCCCATTTCTTTTTAGAATTGAATAATGTTCAATTGCTTGAATGTACCAGAGTTTCTTTTTCCACTCACCTACTGAAGAACATCTTAGTTGCTTCCAAGTCTTGGAAATTGTGAATAAAACTGCCATAAACATCCTTGTGCAAGGGGTTGTGTGGACATAAGTTTTATAGTCATTTGGGTAAAAGCTAAGGAGTTTGATTGCTGTATCATATGGTAAGAGAGTGTTTAGTGGAATGAGAAACTTTCAAATTGTCCACAAAAGTGGCTGTACAAAGTGGCCAGTAATGAATGAGAGTTCCTATTGCTTTACATTCTTATCACCATTTGGTGTTGTCAATGTTCTAGATTTTGGTTATTCTAATAGCTGTGTAGTGGAACTATTAGACTATTCCACTATAAAACAAAGTTTTATGATTTTAATTTACATTTTCCTAATGACATATGGTGTGGAGCATCTTTTCATGGTAAGATGCTTATTTACCATCTGTGTATTTTTTGTGGTGAAGTGTTTGTTCAAGTCTTTGGCACATTTTTATAATAAATTTATTAAAAAAAATTTTTTTTGGAGTAAAGTCTCTTGCCTGGAGAATCCCATGGACGGAGGAGCCTGGTGGGCTGCAGTCCATGGGGTCGCTAAGAGTCGGACACGACTGAGCGACTTCACTTTCACTTCTCACTTTCATGCACTGGAGAAGGAAATGGCAACCCACTCCAGTGTTCTTGCCTGGAGAATCCCAGGGACGGGGGAGCCTGGTGGGCCGCCGTCTATGGGGTCGCACAGCGTCGGACACGACTGAAGCGACTCAGCAGCAATTTAGCAGCAGCAGCAGTTGATTTACAACGTTGTGTTTGTTTCAGGTGTATGGCAAAGTAAGTTAGTTATTCTGATGCTGGGAGGGATTGGGGGCAGGAGAAGAAGGGGTCAACAGAGGATGAGATGGCTGGATGGCATCACTGACTCGATGGTGAGTCTCAGTGAACTCCGGGAGTTGGTGATGGACAGGGAGGCCTGGCGTGCTGCAATTCATGGGGTTGCAAAGAGTTGGACATGACTGAGCGACTAATCTGATCTGATCTGATCTTACATATATCTTCTCTTTTTTAAGATTCTTTTCCCATATAGACCCTTACAGAGTATTGAGTAGACTTTGCTATGCTATACAGAAGGCCCTTTTTAGTTATCTATTTTATATATAGTAGTGTATATATGTTAATTCCAGTATCCCAATTTATTTCACCCCCCCTGCCCACCATCTCATCTTCTCTCACCATCTTCTCCTCTTACTCTCAATCTTTCCCAGCATCAGGGTCTTTTCCAATGAGTCAGCTCTTTGCACCAAGTGGGCAAAATATTGGAGCTTCAGCTTCAGTACCAGTCCTTCCAATGAGTATTCAGGGTTGATTTCCTTTGGGATTGACTGGTTTGATCCTCTTGCTGTCCAAGGGACTCCCAAGAGTCTTCTCTAGCACCACAGTTTGGAAGCATCAATCTTCACTCAGCCTTCTTTATGGTCCAGTTCTCATCCTTACATAGCTACTGGAAGAGTATTCTTGGTTGTGGATTTTTCCCCTGCGTCACTTAAAATATATCATGGCCTGCAGAATTTTTGCTGAAAAATCAGCTGATAACCTTATAGGGATTCCCTAGCATGTTATTTTTTGCTTTTCCCTTGTTGCTTTTAATATTTTTTCTTTGTATTTAATTTTTGTTAGTTCTATTAATATGTATCTCAGTATGTGCCTCCTTGGGTTTATCCTGTATGGGTCTCTCTTTGCTTCCTGGACTTGGTGACGATTTTCTTTCCTGTGTTAGGGAAGTTTTCAACTATTATCTCTTCAAATATTTTCTCAGGCCCTTTTTCTTTTTCTTCTGAAACCCGTATAGTTCAAATGTTGGTGCATTTAATGGTATACCAGAGGTCTCTGAGAGTGTCCTCATTTCTTTTCATTATTTTTTCTTTATTCTGTTTCATGGCAGACATTTCCACCATTCTATATTCCAGGTCACTTATGTGTTCTTCTTCCTCAGTTCTTTTGCTATTAATTCTCTAGTGTATTTTTTATTTCAGTGACTGCATTGTTCATTTCTGTTTATTTGTTCTCTAGTTCTTCTAGACCTTTGTTAACATGTCTTGTATCTTCTCAATCCATGCCTCCATTCTTATTGCAAGATCTTGAATCATCATTACTTTCATTACTCTGAATTCTTTTTCAGGTAGATTGCCTGTCTCCTCTTCATTTAGTTGTTCTTGTAGGCTTTTATCTTGCTCCTTCAGCAGCAACATATTTTTTTGTCATCTCATTTTGTCAGACTTACTGTGTTTGTGGTCTCCTCTCCATAGGCTGCTGGATTAGTTTCTCCTGCTTCTGGCCTCTGCCCCCTAGTAGGTGAGGTTGGTTCAGAGGCTTGTACCTTTATTCCCTTGATACGAGGCAGGAGATTGAAGTTGTGGTGATCAGAGCCTGCCCTGATTACTGAGCAGGGCCTCCCTTTTGCTCTGTCCTTTCAGGATGGGGTCTGCTCCCTAGTTGTTGGATTAGAGGCCCCCAGATATGTTTCTAGGCTGTGATTCTGATCTGTGGTGTGAGGTAAGCTGGATTGGAGCACTCCCGCTGGGAAGAGGCCACTGAGTATTCTTCTTCTGCAGCTGTTCACCTGTGAATGTGCTCCGTTGTGTCCCCTTTCACCCTGTGTGGGCTCACAAAGTCCACTGCTGTTGGCACTGTTCTTGATGTCACCTTAACTTGGAGTATGCTGGAAACTGGCCCTGCTGCCTCTCAGGTGCTGTTTTCACCAGGCCACTGGCGCAGAGTCGCTGGGGTCAGGTCCCAGGACTGCAGTAATTGTGTACTTGAGCCCACTGTGGGAGCTATGGGGGCACCTCAGACTCTAGCCTGGCCCACCTCCCATGTGTACATGCCCACCAAGCCCACAGCTGCTAAAGCCAGACCTTTCTCACCTGCAGGAGCACTGTTTGCCCTTTGGAATATTTTGCAGGTGCTGAATTTGGGAAGCCAGCAGCAGAGGTGTAACTCCTCTCTGTGAGGAGAGATTTAAGCTCTTCTTCCTTAGTTTCATGGCCCCTGGGCTCAGCTGTGGTTTCAGCTTCACCTCTGTGAGGTGTGTGTCTGCTTCAGAGGTTGCCAGAACACACGAACCCGTCAGGCAGGAAGAAACCAAGGTGGTAAATGGGGCGTGCAGGCTGCCCAGGCACAAGGGTACTGTGGTGGGGATTGGAATGTAGCTGGTGATCAGGGTGAGCATGTCACCCAGGCTTGGTGGGGGAGAGGGCAGAAATGGAGGAGGCGATGACAGGGGTGTGGGAGCTGGCTCTGGTGGGATCCCTCCCTAATGCCGGTGGCGGCAGGGGCCAGGGTGTGAGGAGAGAAGCTGCAATGGTGGCCACACCCTTTGCAAGTCACTCAGCCATGGTGCTTCCCTTCTGCGGTGGTCCGTGCTTCCTCCACGAGCATTCCTGGTTGTGGAGCACCTTACTTTCATTCTCTCAGGTGTCTCTCCACAGACAAGATCAGTGCCCTCTCAGGGTCTGCTCTGCAAACTGCACATTCCAGCACCCAGTCCTTGTGTGACGGGCGTGCAGGTCTGTGGCACGGACCATCTGTGTAGGTCTCACTTTGTCCTGTCCGCCACAAACCAGCTGCTGGGCTTGCTTCTGAGTCCCTGAGGCTCCTCTTTTGTCATCCCCCTGCTGGAGAGGGGACTCACCTAGATGCAGGAACCTCTCCTCACCTTCAGCTCCCTGCCAGGGGTGCAGGTTCTATCCTGCTTCATCTCCTCTTCATTTTCCTTTCTTTTTTTTTTTTGTCCTATGTGGTTATATAGAGATCTTTCTTGTGCTTTTGGGTATCTGAGGTCCTCTGCTAGTTCTCAGCAGGTGGTCTGTGAGAATTATTCCATTTGTAGATGTCTTCTTGGTGCATTTATGTGGAGAGATGCTCTCCTATCCTCACGCCCTACACCCTCGCCACCTTGGACAGTCTGCTATATGCAAGGCATTGTCCGTGACACTTGGGATCCAACAGTAATCCAAGCAGACAATGATGCTCACCCATGTGGACCTTGGGTGAAGGTCTGGGGGGAGGTTGGAGATCTCCACTAACCTCTTGGCCTGTAAACCATGGCCCCCAACCTTCTCTTTGCTTTGCTTCCCTTGGAATTCAATTGGGTTGTTCATTTTCTTATTGTTGGGTTTGAAGAGTTCTTTACATTTGCATTTTACATTTAAATCTTTGATCCATTTTGAGTTAATTTTTGACCCCATAAGGTCTAGAAGGATGTAAGATGTCTAGATTATTTTTTTTCATGTGGATATCCATGTATTCCAGCACCATTTATTGAAAAGGGTATCTTTTTACCAGTGTATATATGCCTTTGTCAAAAATCAGTTGAATGTGGTTCTATTTCTGGGCTCTGCATTCTGTTCCATTGATCTTTTGTCCATTTTTTTCATGAATACCACACTGTCTTGACTATGCAACTTTGTCGTAAGTCTTGAAGTTCCATGGTGTCAGTTATCTGACTTTATTCATAACTGTGTTGGTTATTCTGGTTCTTTTGCCTTCTCATATAAACTTCAGAATCAGTATATCTGTATTCACAAAGTCTGATGGAGTTTTGATTGTGATTACATTTAGTCTATATATCAAGTTGGGAAGAACTGACATCTTGATAATATTGAGTGCTTCTATCCTATGAACATGGAATATCTCTCCATTTATTTATTCCTCCTTTGATTTCCTCTATCAGAATTTGTAGTTTTCCTTGTATAGATCTTGTACATATTTTGCTAGGTTATAATTCATTTGAATGTATTATTCATCTGAATAATTCATTTGGGGGAGAGTTAATGTCAGTGCAACGTGTCCTTAATTTCAAACTCCTCTTGGTCATTGCTAGTATATAAGTGATTGACTTTTATACAGTAACCTTGTGTCCTGTTACTTTGCTATAATTGCTTATTAGATTCAAGAGGTTTTTTTTGTCAGTTACCTATTAAGCAATCATAGACAATCAAATCATCTGTGAACAAAATTTTATTTCACCTTCCCAATCAGCATGATTTTTATCTCCTTTTCTTGTCTTATTGCTAAGACTTACTTATTAAGCTAGGACTTACCTTGTTAAGCTAGGCTTATAAAGCTAGCTTCTCTTGTCTTATAAAGCTAAGACTCCCGGTATGATGTTGAAAAGGAATGGTGAGAGAGGACATCCCTGGTTTTCATTTTAGTGGAAGAATTTCTAGTTTTTCACCATTAAGTATAATATTAGCTGTAAGTTTTTAGATGTTCTTTATCAAGTTGAATAAGCGCCTCTCTATAACTAGTTTGCTGAGAGTTTTCATTATGAATGGATATTGGATTTTGTCAAGTGCATTTGCTGCATCTACTGATAAAATTCTGCAGCTTTTCTTCTTTAGGCTTTTGGTTGCATGGGTTACATTAATTGATTTCCAGTGCTGGATCAGTCTTGCATATTAGGGGTAATTCCACTTGGTTGGGGTATATAATTCTTTTTATTTTTGTTGGATTGAATTTGCTAATATTTTGTTGAAGATTTTTGCATCTACGTTCCCAAGAGATACTGGTTTGTAGTTTTCTTTCTTTTATAAGAAAGTTTTCTTTGCCTGATTTTTGTACTAGGGTAATGCTGGTTCATAGAATGAGTTAAGAAATAGTTCTTCTACTTCTATCTTCAGGAGGAAATCATAGAAAATGGTATAACTTTTGCCTTAAAAATTTTGTGGAATCTACCAGTGAACTCATTTAGGCCTGGTGCATTTTGCATTGAGAGTTTATTAATTATTGATTTAACTTCTTTAATACATATAGATTTTTTCAGACCATTTTTTCTTGTGTGAGTTTTTACAACTTGTGCCTTTCAAGGAATCAGTCCATTTCATCTAGATTATCAAATTTAAGAGCATAGGATTGCTCATAATATTCCTTTATTACCCTTTATCAATAGGGCCTATAATAATGTCTTTTCTTTCATTTCTTTTCTAAATTAAAAAAAAATTAATCTGGCTCCCTTATTCAATATCACTTTTCATTTTATCTTACATACTTTATATTCCTATGTACAAAAATTACAGACATCATAAGAAACACTAAAACATCAGAAAGTGATTTTGAAACACACATATATATTTATAATTTTACATTATTATTTTCTACTAGAAGACTTCAAACATCTTAGATAACAAGTAAAAAAATAAATGTTAAAATGTAATAATAGTGATAACAGAAAAAAGGATAATTTGACTTTTAGTCTTACAGTGAAAATAAGAAAAATGGAGAGAGAGAAATGGAAATTTTAAGGAGAAGAAATTTTAAAGCAGAATTAGAGAAGATTAAAACTAAATTGTTTTAACAAATTGGAAAAAAGAAAGAAGGAAAGTTATTTTATATAAATAAATACTTAAATAAGTAAAATAAAGACAAACACTGCATGTTACCACCTATATGTGGAATCCCCAAAATAAAACAAATGAATATAACAAAACAGAAACGGATTCAAAGATCATAATTAGTGGTTACCAGTGGGGAGCTATTCTTTCATTTCTGATATTAGTAACTTGTGTGGGCTCTCTTTTTTTCAGTTAGCCTAGATACAGGCTTATCGATTTTATTGATCTTTTGGTTCTGTTGATTTTTCTCTATTGATTTCCTGTTAATTCCATTGGTTTCTGCTCAAAATTTTTTATTGTTTTTATTCCTCTTTTTTTAAAATTTAATTTGCTCTTTTTCTACTTTCTTAGATAAGAATCGTGGATTATTGATCATAGATTTTTATCTAATAAAAGATATATGTGTCAAATATATGCATTAAATGTTGTAATTTTCTTTTCAGTACTTCTGCTATTGCACTTCCAAGTTTTTATGGTTTATTTTCATTTTCATGTAGTTAAAACTATATTTAAACCCCTTTTGAGATTTTTTTTCCCTTGAGATGTGATATTTAGAAGTGTGTTATTTAATCTCCAAGTACTTTTAGATTTTGGAAAAAGTTGGCTTAAAACTCAACATTCAGAAAACTAAGATCATGACATCTGGTCCCATCACTTTATGGCAAATAGATAGGGAAACAGTGGAAACAGTGGGAGACTTTATTTTCTTGGGCTCCAAAATCACTGCAGTGGTGACTGCAGCCATGGAATTAAAAGACGCTTGCTCCTTGGAAGAAAAGCTATGACCAACCTAGACAACTTATTAAAAAGCAGACATTACTTTGCCAACAAAGGTCTGTCTAGTCAAGGCTATGGTTTTTCCAGTAGTCATGTATGAATGTGAGAGTTGGACTATAAAGAAAGCTGAGCACGGAAGAATTGATGCTTTTGAACTGTGGTGTTGGAGAAGACTCTTGAGGGTCCCTTGGACAGCAAGGAGATCCAACCAGTCCATCCTAAAGGAAATCAGTCCTGAATATTCATTAGAAGGACTAATGCTGAAACTGAAACTGCAATACTTTGGCCACCTGATGCAAAGAACTAACTCATTTGAAAAGACCCTGATGCTGGGAAAGATTGAAGGTGGGAGGAAAAGAGGATGACCAAGGATGAGATGGCTGGATGGCATCACCGACTCAATGGACATGAGTCTGAGTAAGCCCCGGGAGTTGGCGATGGACAGGGAAGCCTGGCGTGCTGCAGTCCGTGGGGTCGCTAAGAGTTGGACACGAATGAGAGACTGAACTGAACTGAACTGACTTTTAGATTTGCCAACTATCTTTCTGTTTTTGATTTCTAGTGTAAGTCTATTGAGGTCTGAAAACAGATATTATATAATTTTATTCTTTTTATTTGTTAAGCTCTGCTTTATGGCCAGAATATAGTCTATTTTTATAAATGTTCTGGGTGAACTAGAGAAGAATATGTATTCTGCTGTTATTTGATTAAATATTCTGTATATATCAATTATATCCAATTGTTTGATGATGTTGTTGAGTTCAACTATGTCCTTACTATTAATATTTTCTGTTTGCTGAATCTGTCCACTTTTGATAGAGGGATGTCAAAACCTCTATGTATAATAATGGATATGTCTAACTCTCCTTGCAGCTCTATCAATTTTTGCTTTGTGTATTTTGATGCTCTGTTGTTACATGCGTACACATTAAAGATTGTTGTCTTCCTGGAGAATTGACCCTTTATCATTATATAGTTCTCCTCTTTACATCTGATGAAGGGATGATTTAGTGGGAAATTCTCAGTCATTATGTTCTGAATGTTCTGTTTCTCTTCTTCTCCCTCTGGTATTCCCATGATTCACATATTACATCTGTTCTAGTTGTTCCATAGTTCTTGGATATTATAATCCATTTTCTTGTCTTTTTTTTTCCCTTTGCTTTTCAAATTTGCAAGTTTCCACTGACTTATTCTCAAGCTCAGAGATTCTTTCCTCAGCCATGTCTAGTCTATTAATGTGCCCATCAAAGCATTTTTCATTTCTGTTACAATGCTTTTGATTTCTGGCATTTTAAAAATTCTTTCTTAGAACTTCCATCTCTGCTTATATTGCCTGTTTTTGTATGTCATCTACTTTTCCATTAGAGCCTTAACATATTAATTTTAGCTGTTTTTGATTCTTGGTCTGTAAATTCCAACATCCCTGATATTTACTGTGAAAATCTGGGCAAGTTTTGGAGGTAAAAGCCACAAAATTGGGGAGAACCTCTGTGACTGGGTTCCTCTGGAGTTTTTAACTTTCAGACTTGTCCACACTGAACTTCCAGCAATTTGTCAGTTACAGTTTAAATTTTTCTACCTAGGTGTTGGTTCAGGAAGAGGTTTCTTCTTCATTAGGCTGTGACTCCCTGTATTTGCTTCTCTCACTAATTTGTGGGGCCTTGGTTTACCCTTTGACCTCAGTTCTCTGAGAGATCTAAGAAGAGTTGTGTTTATAGTTTGTTCAGCTTTTTGTTTGTCGTTGGAAGGTAGCGACAACTTTGAAGTTCCTTACATGCTGGACAAGAAACTAGAACTCTAAAATTTCATTTAAATATATATATATTTGTTTTCATTTTAAAAGCAAGTCTGAATATAAGGGCAACATTACTTAAATAGTACAACTGATGTTATAATAGCTTGAGTTTGGAAAACACTTCTGTGGTCCCTGGCAGGTGGGGACAGGCACTGTTGCTTTGTTTATTTCAGCTCTTTGTCCTCATAACCACTCCAGGATGCATGCACGGTGCCCTAAGCACACAAAATCCACATGCATGCTCCAGCGGCCATCTGTCTCTGGAACAAAAAGCGTGCACAGCAGAGAACGCCTGCCCTGTCAGCTGTGATTTATGAGCTCCTGAGTTTGGAGGAGTGGCTAGTCCAGCCCATGCTGAATCAGCACCCCGAGGGCAGCCTGACCGGATGTTCTGGTCTCTCATGGGAGAACATGTGACTATATAATCACTCTGCAGACCAGGAATCCCAGGAATGTTCTGCTTCTCACTCCTTGTCCACTTCACCTTCAGAATTTCCCCCTTGCCCTGGAGAAGACAGCCTCTCCTCCCTGCCCATCTCTTTTCTATCCCTTGTCAGCAGGGCTGGTCTGACCTGTCTTGGGTCTCCCTCTGTACAATTGTGAGGCCCATCAGAGCACCCTGTCATTATTCACTTCCCATTTGATGCCTTTGCTCCTAACATCTCCCTCACTTTGAAGGCAGTTTGTCCTAGAAGGATGGAAGAAAAGGAAGACCCAGAGTTGAAAGACACAGGTTCAAGTTCTCATTTTCTACTAAAAGTGTGTGTGTGTAGGGGTGTGGGTGTGGGTGTGTGTGTGTGTAGGGGAGAAAGAGAACAGGCTTGTGTGTGTATGTGTGTGTAGGGGAGAAAAAGAACAGGCTTGAGCAAGCATAGAAATATCTCCGAATTCATTCCTGTGAGTGATCCCCTGGATGAGTAGGCTATCCTAAATCAAGTGTCCTTTACCTTATTAACACCCTGATCTCCATTTGGGAAATACCCTATTGTATGCTTTTGAAGAAGGGCAGTTTCTATGCCCACTTCTCGCCAAGGAAGCTGAGGGACTCGAATCCTTCCTCTACCTTCCATCTATCCCCCATCCCAGCCAGGGGACAGGTAGCTGATGTAAGCTCAGTCAGTTAGCTTCTCCCTCCTATGACCTTGCTGATTGTTAAAAGCTGAAGTGACCATCTGGAGGTGGGATCCTTGCCCAATCTGGTAGGGAGTGTGGGCCAGACAGATCCTTTGATATGACCTTGGTTCCTACTCACCCTTAAACCTGGCCCTCCAACCTCGCAGTGATTCTTAAACCCCCGATATGTTTCATCACATTCCTTTTTGTCAGACTTTTTTTTTTTTTTAATGAACAGTCTGACTGGCACAGCCCCTGCCTGTAAAACAAGGGTAATAATGTCTACTCAATAGGGATTCTGTGATGATTAAGTGAGAGGATATGCCAACACTCCTAGCTTGGTGTCTGGAGGGTAAAAATTAAGTTTACTGAGTTTCATATGTGTCAAGCCCTGAGATGAACAATATACACCTTAGCTCATGGAATCCTCACAACTCCATCAAAGTATTATCCTCTGCCAATGCAGAAACTGAGGCACAAGGACATTATTGAAAATTTTTATTAAGGCTCCTCTTTCTTCATTCCTATGTCCTCCTGCCCAGCCCAGCTTTGAGGGCTATCAGTGTGGGTTTGGAAGTAAATCCAAAGGCAGGTGTAGGGACCATGAATCCAGGGCAGAGCCTTGAAGTTGCCATCCCATGGGTACCACCTCTACTAACCCTGAGGGTAGCATCTTTGATCTGCTGAGCAGAGCCCTGCCCTCCTTACTTGCCTGCCATGAAATCGCTCCTGAACTCTAGGCCATGAGCCTGGACAAAACCCACCCCAGCAGGCAGCTGGCATTTTGGAGGCTCACAGGCTTATGAGTCTCTTGAAAATGTGACTCAGGTGAGAGAACAAAGGTCAAAATCATTCACACTGAATCATTCAGAATGAACCAACTGGAGCAAGGTACTTGCAACAGTTCTGAGGGTTGATGGGTCATTTCCATGGGAAAGAGTTGGAGCAGAGGCGGGAATTGGTGGGGAGGGACCCAAGGAGGGCCTGGGCCATGTGAGGCCACAACCTCTGCTCAGACCCCCATCAACCAGCCTCCCAGCTCAGCTCTCTTACCTGTGTCCTGCTGGACTCTGCCCGAATCTAAAAAAAGAGAGAAGCAAGGCAGAAGATCCATATAGGATTTTTCACTTTACTCTGGAAGCCTCTCTATGCTTAATAAGGATCAAGGCTCTCTCTGCTCTCTTTGTACCTTTTCTTCCTCAACCCCAGTGACTTGTGCATAGTAGATGCTCAGAAAAATGAATTTGATGGTAGAATATTGAGAGAAAAAAAGCAAAGAAAGGCAGTCCCTGCCGTCCAACTTCCAGTGCCTTCTAATCAGAGCAGGGTGGACATTCACGTCTCATTCTCTTGAATGAGATCTTCATTGCAGCCACTTCCCTGCCTGACCCATGTGGTTGCACATGATGAAATGGAGGGAGGCAGAAGGTAGGGGACAGTGGGTCCTGAGGATCTAGAGCAGAGGGGCCGTAGAGTTCAGGGAGATGGTCAAGTCCAAGGCACTCCACGCCCTCCCTGTGGGCCAGGCTCTGATTCTGGGGCTGACTGTGAGTGTTAATTGAACACAATTTAACTTTATGTGACTGCGTTAGTGCCACGTAATAATAATAATCCATGGTGCAGAATACGCATCAGAAGCAAGTTTATTGTGTAAAAACTGTATCTTAATCATATTAATTGAAGTTTCGGAGCAGATGGGCTTCCTTTTCAAGCCGCACTTTTTATTACATTTCATTAGCATCATGTCAATGGCAGCACAATAGCAGAAACCCTGGACATTAAAACAATTTTCTGATGGCTTAACTACATTTTCTGTGCTGTTAACTTGAATGTTAGCTTGGTTAGGCAGGATTTCTCTGCTGGTTGAAAAAAGGCTTCTCTCTTTGTGTCTGCAGAAATTCCTGAAGTAGCAGACAAACAAGCCACGACTTTTAGACTGATGTTACCAAACTAACAGTTTTTCTGGCTTCCAAAGACTCTTGGTCTAGGGGCAGCACTGATCTTGGGCCCAGAATTGTGTGTGCCTCGTTGCTTTTCTCCTTTCCTTTTCTGACTATTCCAAAATGACTTTGAAGTGGCTTATACAATATATGGGGTTTGGCTCAGTAGTAAAGAATCTGCTGGCAATGTAGGAACTGAACAAGACAGTTCGATCCCTGGGTCGGGAAGATCCCCTGGAGTAGGAAATGGCAACCCACTCTACTATTCTTGCCTGGGAATTCCCATGGACAGAAGAACCTGGTGGGCTACAGTCCATGGCGTTGCAAAAGAGTCACACATGACTTAGCAAGTAAACAATAATGTAAAATATATACAACAGGGTGAAACTAAATAAGCTTGGTGTAAAAAAGGATGCTTGAATTTAAACCCTGACTCTATCACTTCCTAACACCTTGACCTAGGATGTGCCTTTCCCTCTAAGCTGCAGTTTCCTCATCTGTAAATTGCTCTTAGGGTCCACTCCGGTAGGGCTGCTGTGAAGGTTAAGTTCAAGGTGCCTGGGTGGCCTGTGCAGCTGAGGAGAGAGGGTTAGAGAGGGAGCTCAGCTCTCGCAAGTCTGTGAGGTCCATGGTAGGACTCAGCTTTATCCTCGGTGAGGAGGAGGACCACTGAAGGGCTGTGAGCAGAACGGAGAGAGTGGGCCCTGGTCTGACTGACCCTGTGAGACATGCCTCTGGTTGTTGCATGGAGAGCAGAGGCGGAGGCAGGACCCGTGAAGAGGCTGTGGTAACAGATAGACTGGTCCATCTTGGACTAGTGAGGTGGTCATAGCTGGGATCTGTTTTGGAGGGGAAGCTAACAGGGTTTCCTGAGAGATGGGGATTTGAGAGAAAGGGAGAAGCCAGGGGTGAGATAAGGGGTGGGTGGGCATAAATAGGGCTCACCCTGCCAGGCCCCAAAATAGCCCTGAAACAAGCCTTTCTGCCCCTCTGGTCCAGTGCTCATCCTGTTTGCCCCACTGTCTGCTTTCTTACTGAGATGGATTCAACCTCACCTTCTGATGTGTGTGCTAAGTTGCTTCAGTTGTGCCCGACTCTTTGCAATCCTATGGACTGTAGCCTGCTAGGCTCCTCTGTTCATGAGGCTCTCCAGGCAAAAATATTGGAGTGGGTTGCCATATCCTCCTCCAGGGGATCTTCCCAGTCCAGGGATTGAACCTGCATCTCTTATGTCTCCTGCATTGGCAGGCAGGTTCATTACCACTAGCGCCACCTAGTAGATCCCAAATCACACCAGATGTGCAAGATAACAGACAGGATACTGCTGTGAAATCTCAAATGGACCGGAAGAATCCAGCTGACTAATATCTTGAGCTTGCATATTGTTTTTTCATATGCTTTAAAGTGCTTTCACACAGCTTACCATGCTTTTGTTCCCACATTAGAAAAAACATTATACTATCCTATTTAATCATGAGAAATGCTGGGCTGGAAAAAGCACAAGCTGGAATCAAGATTGCAGAGAGAAATATCAATAACTTCAGATATGCAGATGACACCACCCTTATGGCAGAAAGTGAAGAGGAACTAAAAAGCCTCTTGATGAAGGTGAAAGAGGAGAGTGAAAAAGTTGGCTTAAAACTCAACATTCAGAAAACGAAGATCGTGGCATCTGGTCCCATCACTTCATGGGAAATAGAAGAGGAAACAGTGGAAACAGTGTCAGACTTGATTTTTGGGGGCTCCAAAATCACTGCAGATGGTGATTGCAGCCATGAAATTAAAAGACGCCTACTGCTTGGAAGAAAAGTTATGACCAACCTAGATAGCATATTGAAAAGCAAAGATTACTTTGCCAACAAAGGTCCATCTGGTCAAGGCTATGGTTTTTCCAGTGGTCATGTATGGATGTGAGAGTTGGACTGTGAAGAAAGCTGAGCACCAAAGAACTGATGCTTTTGAACTGTGGTGTTGGAGAAGACTCTTGAGAGTCCCTTGCACTACAAGGAGATCCAACCAGTCCATTCTGAAGGAGATCAGCCTTGGGATTTCTTTGGAAGAAATGATGCTAAAGCTGAAACTCCAGTACTTTGGCCACCTCATGCGAAGAGTTGACTCATTGGAAAAGACTCTGATGCTGGGAGAGATTGGGGGCAGAAGGAGAAGGGGACGACAGAGGATGAGATGGCTGGATGGCATCACTGACTCGATGGACGTGAGTCTGAGTGAACTCCAGGAGATGGTGATGGACAGGGAGGCCTGGTGTGCTACGATTCATGGGGTCGCAAAGAGTTGGACATGACTGAGTGACTGAACTGAACTGATCCTATTTAACAGAGAAGCAGACTAAACTTTGGAGAAGTGGCACATCAGGGCTTCCCTGGTGGTCCAGTGGTTGGGAGTCTGCCTGTCAGTGCAGGGGACACTGACTGGATCCCTGGTCCAGGAAGACCCCACGTGCTGCAGAGCTGCTGGGTTGGTACACTGGAACTACTGAGCCTGAGCTCTAGAGCCTGGACTCTGCAACAAAAGAAGCCACCTCAGTAAGAAGCCTGTGCACTGCAACTAGAGAGTAACCCCAACTTGCTACAACTAGAGAAAGACCTGGTGTGTGAAAGTGTTAGTCACTCATGTCTGACTCTCTGCGACCCTAGGATGTGTAGCCCACCAGGCTCCTCTGCCCATGGAATTCTTCAGGCAAGAATACTGGAGTGGGTAGCCATCCCTTCTCCAGGGGATCTTCCTGACCCAGGGATTGAACCTGGGTCTCCCGCACAGCAGGTGGATTCTTCACTGTCTGAGCCACCAGGGACACCTTAGCTATCAGCAAAGACCCATCAGAGCCAACAAGAAATAAATAAATGAACATTTTAAAAAGTGACACATCCAAGGGCATATTATCATGTGAGGACCAGTGAAATCACCATATAAGAATTCTGGGTTCCTATTGAAGACAGGTGTCAGATAAATCCAAGACATTCTGATTTTTATGAAAAAATATTTTTGTAAACTCTAATAATAAAGTTTAAAATGTTTAAATTCAAAACATTTAAAGACTTCCCTGGCAGCCCAGTGGTTAAGACTCTATGCTTCCACTGAAGGAGGTATGGGTTCTGTCCCTGGTTGGGAACTAAGATCCCACAATGCCATTTGGTACAGCCCACCCCGCCTCCCACCAAAAAAAAAATTAAATTTAAATTGCAATAAATATAATTGTTCCCTCAGCATTTGTCCAATGATTTGGGAGTAAAATATGCTAGATCAGAAACAGAATGGAACCAGTGTTTGATATCCTCTTGTAAAACCCTCTATTACACAGATTTTCTCAGTTAATGGCAGTGAGGGCCCCCAAGACTAAGCATGATTAACCCCGTTTTGCTGTTATAGTCTTGGAATGGTTTGGGCCCTCAAATGGCTTATATTCTATATGCCTGAGTCTTGCACTCCGTGGAATAGTTGTCATAAAAAACAGCCGGGAAGCAGTTTGTGATATCCATTCCTAAGAATATCATGGCAAGGCTATTTCTCTAGGAGCCTTCCAATGTCAGCCCTAAATATGGATGTCAAAACACATTACCCTCCGGGGAGGCCACAGCCATCCCAAGATTGCATGTTTAAATGACTGAAACAGAAAAATACAGCTTTTGGATTGATGACAGAAAGCCAGAAGTTTTCATCTTGGGCAGAGCCATGTATCAGGCAATCTGCGGGGGTGGGAGGAGGTGGCTGGCGCTTCCCGGGGCCTCTGGGGACCCGGAAGGTAGTGGTGGGCCTAGCCTGAGGCTGGGAATCCATCCAGATTGTCAAAGCCCTGTCTTATCGTTTGTCAAGCAAACAGGCGATGTCACAGCAGATTATGCTGGTGTCAAAGAGAACATCCCCGGCTGAAAATACATCTGAGATTGAAAAATATTTCTCCTCAAAAAATGGAGTGGTTTGGGAAACAGATGTCCTAGAGAGGATTGGTAGGCGGTGTGGATGCAAATTTCCCTCCATTAGTGACACAGAGGCAGGCGGCCTTCAGTGGTCAGAAGACAGGGCTTCGGAAAAGACACCTCTGACGCTGCACTCACTGAACATTCTGGAAACCCCCAGTGAGGGAGGCAGTAGGCCAAGGACAAAATGTGTAAATTAGAGGTCGCAAACCAGCTGTTCCTGGATCAAATGTGGCCCACAGATGTGGCTTTTTTGGTTGACTATTAAAGAAAATTATTTATTTACATTCATGAATTAATTAAATTTTGGCTGTGTTTGGGTCTGCGTGTGGGCTTTCTTTAGATGCAGCCAGCAAGGCTACTCTTCATTGCGTTGCGCTGGCTTTTCATTGCGGTGGCTTCTCTTGTTTCTAAGCACGTGCTAGAGCGCGGGCTCTGTAGCTATGGTGCCAGGGCTTAGTTGCTTGGCGGCATGCGGGATCTTCTCAGACTAGGGATCAAACTCATGTCTCATGCATTAGCAAGCAGATTCTTACTTACTGGACCACTAGGGAAGTCCTTAAAAGAACTATTTAAATTGTGCATTAAAAGGAAATTGCAAACAAAAGTCCAAAATGTTGGCTTTTCTGGAAAGATTGGAAGATCTGGTAATTCTGGGCCCATTTGCAATGCAGGAAGTTGGCAGAGCTGAGCAGCACCTGCCTCCTTGTAGATGGAGAATGGACTCTTCAGTTGTTCCTGTTCTTTCAAGTTTCTGTTTATTTAAATTACCTGCCTGACCCTGTTGGCATTCACGTTTGCAGTCCTGATTTAATGTGGGGTCCTGATCCCAAGTTCTTTAAAGGAGTCTGCAGTGCCCCCTTCCTTTGGCGGTTTCTTCCTTCCCACCCCGCTCTACCATCAAGGCAAATCCCTAGGGTCAACTTTTCATCTCAGCAAGAAAGATTCCTCTCCCCCCACCTCCCTCTACTGCCCATCCCCTGCCCACCTGGGCCTGTGGCTTTATAAATAAGAATAAAACATTTTAAAGGGTTCTTGTGAGTAGCTCAGAGATTTCCCATTTCTTTCCCTTCATAGCTGGTCCTGAGTGAGAAGGAACATTTTCAAAATTTAAAGAGAAGCCATCTCACATTTGTTTTGAAACTGCAGATGTGGAAGAAGATCCACCCCCCACCCAACTCCTGCCACTTCCCCCGGTTCTTTCTGCCTATTTTGTTCTTCTAATAGCAAGAAAGGATAGAATTTTAATAATATCTCCCTGGAATGACTTTCTTCATGCATGAATTATTTCTCATTTACAAAGGTTTGGGAGATGCTTTTTTTCCCCTTCATTTTTTTGCTGCGGAAAATGATGACTGTTTTCATTGCTAGACACATTAATGTCAGAACTCATGAAGCTGATGGTCAGGCCTGTTTTCCCACGGAGTCCCCCTCCAGCGGCCAGCTCAGCTTGTCGCTTCCCTGAAATAGCGGCTCTTGTCAAGGCGTGTATAGACATGTCACAGTCATGGTGGCTAATGGCAGGTGACTCCTGTGGTCACACGGCTGGCACAGAATCAAAGCAGATAAAAGGCGGTGGAGGGCCGGCTCTCTCTCATTTGATACTCACGAAAACCTTTTATGAAGAGTTATGATTATCATTTTTACAGATGAAGAAACAGAAGCTCAGAGAAGTTCAGCTACTTTCTCAAGGTCACTCCGCCGAGTAAATGACTGAACCAGTATTTAAATCTGGCTTTGCCAACCCCCAACACTTTGACCGTCTATCTGAGCTGCCATTCCTGTGTTCCCATGGGAAGATGTGACACAGGGGCGTGGCTCACATGAGGGATGGGGGATGATTTCTGAGTTGTGTGGGCTCGAGGTGGTGCCAGGGAGAAGCCAGCAGTGGCGATCTTTTGGGAGCCATGTGCACCCTTGAGTATCAGTGGGTTTGCACCCCTGCAGCACCCACAGTCTGCCTGGTCCTTCCTAAATGTCACCCCGGCTAAGCCTTAGGACACCCCTTTGAGAAGAATGTTGCTTGTGGCCACCTGGCAGATGCAAACATTATAATCACTATGCTGGGCGTTAGCACTCCAGAATGTTTAATCTTCCGGTTACAGGTTTGTGCCCTTCAACAAGAGCTTCCCAGGTCCCCCACTCTGGTAATCACCATGCTCTCTGTTCCCAGGAGTTTGGCTTTTTCAGATTCCACACATAAGTGAAGTCATACCTAGCTTGTCTTTCTCCGTCTTACCTTCTTAGAACTTTAGATACTCGGCACATAAAGGAAAGAGAGCGTGAGCAGGTAATGTGATAGAGGGGTTAGCTAACGCAGTGGTGGTGATCACATTGCAATATGTAGATGTACCAAGCCAACATGCTGTACACCTTAAACTTACACAGTGTTATATGTCAATTATATCTTAACTGAAATAATCATTGAAAAAAATAGTTTTTAAAAAAATGTAAGAATTGAAACTTATAGAGTTTTTGTGACTTGCCAAAGGATTGAATAGCCTAGGAAGGGAATTTGAACTCAGGCTTGCCTGGCTCCAAGAACCACTGTCCTTTGCTTTCTCTTTACTAAGAACTTCTGTAAGCAGCTGTCCCAAAGTGAGCATTCATGTCACTGGAGGTACATGAAAAGGTTTCAGGTATTCATGGACAAACATTTTTGATTTCAGGGTGTGCATTTATTATAATCTGTGCCAGAAAAAAAAATTTTATAAAGAAGCCAAACCTACAATTTTATGATTATTATTGCTTAAGCCAAGGTCAAAATTTACTTAAGTAAAATAAGTGAGTTGATTACGAAATTAAGTAGATAACAAGAGAAGTGGTACTCAGAGAGGGCCAGAATTGTCAAGATGGCTCACAGATACCTGAAACATGAAAACACAGGATAATCATCCCATGATATTAGAAAATGGGATTTTCTGTACAAATGCCTCCATGGTAAGGGGTGCCTCCATGCCTGGGTGTCTCCCAGCTCTCTTGTAATTACCCTTTCTCTGATAACTGTCCCCTCCTCACGTCAAGCATTTTACAATGAGAGAAGCCATGTTCCTAAAGCATGATGACAACCCACAGGCCAGAGCTGGTGGTTGGTCCACAGCGGCCAGTGCTAGCGGGGCCAGTAAATCGCTTCCCCACAAACGTGAGCTGGAACCAGAGATGGCTGGCTTAGTGGGAGTGCTCTGTTGAAAGAAGGACATATGAATTTGGAGCTGTTGGTAACCTCCATTATGCCTTGTAAACAAGAAAGCAGAGGTGGCCACTCTGTTGGATGAGAAAAGAGAGGCGTAGGCATGAGGAGAGAGGCAGAGATGAGATGCAGAGAGGCCCCTTAGACCCTACTGGACTCCAGCTCCTGGCTCTGAGCCGTCCTCAAAACCCCGTGGGCTCTAGAAGGCACTTTTGTGTTCTTCCCATTATTTCTCCTTCTTGCCAATGTCAGCTCCAGTGAGGATCAGTAACTGCACCCAGAAGAGTTGGGACCTGCACAAGATGCCCCAAGATTTGTGTGTCTGCTAAGCACTTCCCTTTCTCAGTGCCCCTTCCTCACCTTCATGCCCTCCCTGGGTGCCAGGAAAGGCAGTGGGGCACATGCTCCATCTCCCAGTGTGAACCCTTCAAGATGAGACAGGTCCATCTTCTCAACATGGCAATTAGGGTCAGTCAGCACAGGCCCATCTGGAGGCCTGGAGATCTCCACATGCACCTGTCATGTGGTCAGGAGGTCTCTGCTCCTCTGGGTGTGAAGAAGGGCAGCCTCTGTAATGAGAGGAGGCAGGTCATTAAACTGCTCACAGAAGCTTTTATTTGCATAGAAAATGGTCCTGCCACTAAGCCCCTGATTGCTCAGGCTTGCTCTCTTGGATCCTCTTCCTCGGGAAAGCATTTCTAGCAGAGGTGCAGGATATGCCCCCAGGGAGCCAGAAACCTGATCTTACAGCATTTCTGCAGCATAGACTTTCTGTTGCCTAAAAGATGCTGTACATCATGCTGCTGGGCCTTAAGCTGGTCAACCTCAGTGATCCAATTCCATCCCCAATTCTTTCCACATAAGCCCTCCTTTCTGGTCCAGCTGATTTTGTTAGGATGCTCTGGAGTTGACACACTTGTGGAGTTCCTGGGCCTCCTTCTTTGGAATCTCCCATCACCCTGGGAGCAGATCCCTGCATCTTAGAAGCCCCCTTTTCCACACCACTGCTCATTGGATCTGGAACAGACCTGGGGAATCTCACAGAGGCTGTAGCTGGTTGCAGAGCTAGACTAGAGGGTCTTATGGACTTAGAGGGCTATAGAGAGAGTTGGGGTTTCCAGCCTGGACCGTGTCCAAGTGTAATAAATGAAGCTGGTCCCAGAGAAGTCAGACATGGAGAGAGCAACAGAGAAAATATGCCATTGGTGCAAGATTTTGCTAGCATTCTAGGTCCTGTTCCTATTCATCTTGACAGCCAGGCATGTTTGCTTAACTTGAATTTCAGGAAATAATCTTATAATAAGTCTACTGTTGATTAAGATAGAATTTATAAGTAGCAACTTGTTCATATGTTGAGTGGCTTGCTGTTGGTAGATACTTATTGGTACATGGCTATACATCTCCCCAAATGACCATTTCATTGCCCCATTTGTTCATGTTGCCTTCACTTTGGAGATGTCCTCCCTGCTTCCCTCTGCTTACTCGAGTCCTCCTCATTCTCCATGAAGCCTCCCTGACTCTTGTAGCCTGGAAAGGGCTCTTGTGCTTTGAGCCTGTCTTAGTATGTCTGGGCTGCTATAACAGAAACACCATAGACTATATGACTTGAACAAAAGAAACTTATTCCTCACAGTTCTGAAACTTAGAAAGACTGAGATACAGGTGCTGATCAATTTTATTCCTAGGAAGGATTCTCCTTCTGGTTTGTGGGTGGCTGCCTTCTTGCTGTGTTGTCACATGGCAGAGAGAGGTCATCTCTCTCGTGTCTCTTCTTATGAGGGCACTAATCCCATTCATAGGGGCTTCACCTTTATGACCTAATTATGCCTCCAAGTCCTCACCTCCAAATGCCATAACATTGGGGATTTGGATGCAATATATGAATTTGGGGTGAGGGGCACACAAATATTCAGTTCATAGCAAGCCTTAGGACTTGAATCCACACTGAAGTAGTCCAGTTCACAGTCTTTTTTTTTTTTTTTTTTTTACCATACTTGCAGCTTGTGGGTGGAGAAGGCAGTGGCAACCTACTCCAGTACTCTTGCCTGGAAAACCCCATGGGCAGAGGAGTCTGGTAGGCTGCAGTCCATGGGGTTGCTAAGAGTCAGACATGACTGAGCGACTTCACTTTCACTTTTCACTTTCATGCATTGGAGAAGGAAATGGCAACCCACTCCAGTGTTCTCGCCTGGAGAATTCCAGGGGAGCCTGGTGGGTTACTGTCTATGGGGTGGCACAGAATCAGACACAACTAAAGTGACTTAGCAGCAGGAGCAGCAGCAGCATGTGGGATCTTAGTTCATTGACCAGGGATTAAATCCATGCCCACTGCAGTGGAAGCAAGGAGTCTTAATCACTGGACCATTAGGGAAGTCCCTACAGTTAGCAGTCTTGATGTGAACTGCATCTCTGGGCCAGGCTTGTGCTGGGCACTAGGGACACAGAGACACAGCCTTCCCTCCAGGTGCTCACAGCAGAGGAGACAGACCATAAACAGCCATAATGCTATGTGACAAGCGCTAAAATGAGAAACTTTCCCTCTGTTTGGGGAGGCGAGGCATCCTCAGGGAAAGATGACAAGGTGACATTGAAATTGAAGAAGGAGTGAAGTTTTGTCAGATGCACAAAGGGAGGAGGGCCTTCCACAGTCTCAAACTGTAGTTAAGAAAAAATTATTCTGACACTTCTTAAAACAATAAGCACGACTTTACTTAAGACTGTTGCAACAGGGAGAGATCAGGGTTAACTCTGCTTACAGCAAAGTCAAGTGGGGACTTAGAACCAAGGAGCAGGGTGAGGGGGGCCAGCATATGGGAAATTGCTAAAAGAAGGCACCAAAAGTAGAGAGACTCATTCTAACTGCCCCAACCAAGTTCTTGATGAAACAGGGTCAAGACTTAGACATCAAAGATGGGAAATGAAGAATTTGATCAGGTATCAAGGGTAGAAGATGAGCTAGAAGAATCCTTTGTTTAGACTGGTCTAGGGAGGTCAAAGACAGGATGAGGGCTCAGAGGAGCCTGTCTCAAGTTTGGTCAAGAAGAGCCTTTGTTGTAGCCCACGTCCTGCAACATTATCTAATTATTATGTGTGAGACTGACTTCTCTTCTGACCTGCCACCATCAACGGTCTGGGTGAAGAAACATGGACTTTCTGATATGAGGACATGCTCTTCTCCTCACTCCCCTTCTGCATCCCCGACCCCTGACTTCACTATCTTCCTGGTCTCAACTACTTGCTTTTTAGTTTTCTTTCAGAGATCTAGAAATCTCAGCATCTGGAAATCTCTGTCTCTCTGTCTTTCTCTCACACACATACACACACACTAGTAATGAAACCATCTTGGAAGTGTGCTGAGATGTAGAGAAGGAAGGGGGGTAACTCCACTTCCTACAGATTCCTAAAGGAGTTGGGAATTGAAGCTAACAGGCATGGAGGCAGCAGACACAGGCTGGTGAGTAAAGGAACCCGTATGTAGGAATGGCCCTGCTTTAGGGTCAAGGTGTTGAGACAAAGTCAGGCTTCTCTAACTCAGCAGAAAAGAGGAAGCAGGCCTCATTTATTCCTTGAGGCACTGTAGACTGGGCTCCATCCCTAGCTCAGCCATCTCTACGGCACCTCAGTGCTTTGCACAGACCAATGTCTCAGTCAGCATCTGTCAGATCAAGTGAAATGTAATTAGAAGCCACTGCTTAGTTACCCTAGTCACAAATGATGGCATGATTTACTGCCAGGGCCCAAAGTAAATTGAGTGATGGACCAAAAATACATTGTAAGTATTAAAAGGAATTCAGAGCAGCCTGCCCTTCTTTTTAAATATCTTTCCTCCTGTTCTTTTTTCTTGACAAGAGTTTTGAAATAATGAGTGCTAGTAGGTGATACATGAGTATCCTTTATTTCTTACAGCAATGAGAAATGTAAGGAGCTTGGCTGAAGGATCCCATTTACTGTCATCTACTCTTGGTGGATATGTGAATTGGTGCAGCCTTCAGGGAGGAGACCGAAAATATCTATCAAAATCGTATAGCACCTTTCCTTCCATCCAGCAGTTCTAAGTATTCTGTTCTGGTGGTTTGCACAGCAAACCACCTGAGAACTTAGTGACTTGAGACAACCGCTTATTATTACTGCTTATGCTTGTGCAATTTGACCAGGAGAAGTTCAGTTGCAGTTTCTCATGTGACTGCAGGCTCTCCTGGTTTCTCAGATGGTAAAGAATCTGCCTGCCATACAGGAGAGCTGGGTTCAGTCCTTAAGTCGGGAAGATTCCCTGGAGAAGGGAATGGCAACCCACTCCAGTAATCTTGCCTGGAGAATTCCATGGACATAGGAACCTGGCAGGCTACAGTCCATGGGGTCACAAAGAGTTGGACACAACTGAGCGACAAACACACACACATACATGTGATTGCAGCCAGATTGAGGCGGGGCTGCGCTCACCTGAAGGCTCAGCAGGACATCCAGAACAGTGTCACCGTGACTGGGAACTGAGTGTTCTATTGGGGCTGTTACCTGGATTACATCAAGGGGTCCCTTCATGTGAATTGGCTTTTCACAGCATGGTGCTTGGATCTCAAGAGGGAATGTGTCATGCGTAAGTGTTCCAAAAGGCAATGAATGGAAAAGTCCAAGCCAGTTGAGGGCAATGCCCAGAACTGGCCCAGAGTCATTTTTGCCAGAGTCTACTGATCACAGCAATTGCTGGGTCCACCCTCTCACCAAGGGCCCATACATCCCCCACTCCCTTAATGTATTCTTAGAAATGTTTTCCCATAATTCTCCTTGTTGTTTTATAAAATATTAGAACTCTTTTACATTCTAAGTTTATTGAGTTAGGGTTCTTGGACTCTGAGCAATAGAGACTGGGTGCAAGCAGTTGAGACCTCACTGGATGAAAAATGGCTAAGGAACCGGGTTTGGAGTGGGAAGGAAGGCTGAGTGATCTGACCTGGGTTCTGCTGCCAGAGAATGAACTCTGTGATTGATTCCACTCTTGATCTTCAGCTCAGGAGACAATATTCCAGGAGAGAGATGCTGGTTGGCCAAGCCTTCATCAGGAGCCAAACCCTGGTCTTTGCAGAATAGAGGAGGAGATTCTAGGAATCTGGAAGCTCTCAGCTTCCAGGTGGAGGGCAGGTGCTGAGATTTCGATTCCAGCATGATTTAACCCAGTGTGGGAGGCAATATCCTCAAAGGAACAATAGATGCTGGACTAGCAGGCAGTAATGGACCTCCTTCCATGGGGTTTACTTTTTAATGCCTCCTCCTGATGTTGCACACAACCAGATATGAATCTGGGCTGTAGTCCAAGGAGGGTGGACTTTGGAGCCAGACATGGACAATTACTTAATGTTTCCTGGACTTAGTTTCCTGATCTGTAAAATAGAGGTTGTTGTTCAGTCACTCAGT
Organism: Bubalus kerabau; assembly: GCF_029407905.1. NCBI lineage: Eukaryota > Metazoa > Chordata > Mammalia > Artiodactyla > Bovidae > Bubalus > Bubalus kerabau. The sequence goes on from NC_073640.1 coordinate 19,487,966, forward strand.
CATGTCTGACTCTAGGCGACCCCATGGACTGTAACCTGCCAGTCTCCTCTTTCCATGAGATTTTCCAGGCAAGAATACAGGAGCTGGTTGCCAGTTCCTTCTCCAGGGGATCTTCTTGACGCAGCTATCGAATCTGCATCTCTTGCATTGGCAGGTGGATTCTTTACCACTGAGCCACCAGGAAACCCAAAATGGAGGTACCAGGTGCCTAATTTTCAGGATAATTGTAAAGATTAGAGATGAGCCTGTATGAAGTGTTCTGTGGGGTCACTGGCCCACAGTAGACCCTTAAGTGGCAGCCATTGTGTCTTTCTTCAAGATGGAGCAGCCACAAATCTGCTCCTCTGCCTCCCACCAGCCCCATGGGAGCTCCATACTTCCTCCGTGACTGGGGATGAACTCACTAGCTATCCAGATGACTGTGTGAGCTGGCTGAGAACTGTGGGGACTCAGAGCACCCTGGGAAGGGAACACAATGACAGAGAGCCCCCTGCCCACCCCAGGAGAGTCGCGGTTGTCTGTACACATAGTTTTGGAAGGCATGGCTCAAGCCTCGCATCTGCATCACAGCCTGTTTGAGCACAGATGCTCTCTCTCGGCTGCAGCTCCTTCCTAGGAAGCCAGGCACACTGTGTGATATTTAAAGCTACGATTCCACGGGCAGTTACATCCCTCCTCTTTCATTTCTGGGCTTTTCTGTTCTTTAAACAGACCTTTGTTCGTCTTATTTTTCTGTCCCTCGAAGAGAAATGGGATGAGTTCATGACTTCAGTCACCCTCAGAATTGCCTGGCTTTGAGATTGTATTCAGAATCCTTTAATGGCGCTTTGATGTCAGGTGCAAAATGAAGCCTTTCCTGAGTCTTTGTAACATGCTTGAAGGGACAAAGTGGTCTTGTCATAGGCCGCAGTGACACTCTCAGAGCTTTGCCACATTTCATCTTGTAACAAACGGACTCTTCATCAGGTGTGCACATTGCATCCACCTGGGAATTCACTGTCTTAGGTTGAGAGCGAGATTTTATTTCAGCTGCAAATAATTACTCTGTTTCTTGTCTTGACCCTAACATAAAAGATTATCAACAAATTCAAATTCTTCTGTCTTCTTCTGCTGGATTAGAATGTGAGAAATAGGTTGGATGAAGCCAGCTTTCTTTCAAACAGCTTGGCTTGGATTCAAATGTCAAGACCAAGGTTATTAGTATTTGGCAGGGAGTGCAACAAGGGGCTTCTGGCATTCATATCCATGGAAATCACAAATGACAACAGATTCCAATTCTGTTGCTCCTGGCATCACTCCCTGCAAAGCTCAAGTGAGGACCCCATGACCTCCACATGAAGTCATCCTTAACATGCTCCCTTCCTATGCTGGTTTTTTTCCTCCCACTCTGACCATTATATCTGTCTGTTTTTTGTTTTGTTTTGTTTTGTTTTAATAGGTTTCTCTTGGCCGTTAAATGTTTGAGGGAACTCAGGTTTAGTCCAATTTCTTTTCTGTTCTCATTCTTTAATCTCTTCTTTGGATTTCATCTGTGCCCACATCTTCAATTCCTTCCTTTGTGCATGACTCCAGTTGGAAGAGCCTAAACCTAGCCTCTAAATCTCAAACCCCAAAACCCCACTGCCTTCCTGACATTTCCATGTGGATGTGTCAGAGGCTCCTCAAACTTGGCCTGTTAAAGTTAGAACTCAATATTTCCCCTCAGAGGCTTGTTTTCTTCTGAGATTTTCATCTCCACAGATAGTGGCCCCATCTATCAACCTTCAAATAAAAACCCAGGTGTCTTCCTCTCCATGTCTTCCTCCTACTCTCTGCTATCACTTTGTCATTCATCACTGCAACCCTGTCTCTTGAATATCTCCGACTGCTCCACCCTTTGGCACCCTGCTACCCCGCAGCCTGGCCCACGTCATCTTTCTGGCTGAGATTACTGTGCACAGCCCCAGTCTGTTTCTCATGTAGTAAGGTTTCCAAAATATACATTGTACTGTGTACCCTCTGCCTAAAAACCTTCAGGGTTTTCCAATTGATTATAAGACCCCAAACCCTGATCATGTCAACAAGGCCATTCTTGTCTGACCCTCTCCAGACTTCCCTCCCTCCCTCCTGGCCTTCCCTCTGCCTGTGGCTGTCTTTGTGACAATCACAGCAAGACTTCCTCACAGGCTCTTTTCGCTACATTCGGCACCCCTCTCCTGGATTTTAGACAATGTTTACTCTGGCTCAGATTTCTGCTCAATTATCAGTCCCTCAGGGAAGGCTTTCCCTTACCTCCAGACAGGTCAAGTCTTTCTCCTGAATGCTCTCGGAGCATCCCGTAACTCTCACTCACAGCACTTATGATAATGGATCTGTGGGATTCTCTGATTACTTGGCCCTATTCCATGACAGGGCTGTATCTGTACATCCCATTCCAGGGCTGTATCTCTTTTCATTCACAATTATGTTGCAGCCCCAAGTACAGTGGCCACACACATAGTAAGTGCTCACTAAATATTTTTTAATGAATAAATAACCAGTGAAATTCAGGTGAAATTCACGCCATTCAAGAATTAGACCAGATAAGCCTCCATGGGACCTCAGATACAGGACAGAAGAAAAAGGACAACTTATTCTGAAAGTCTGGCTTGGGGCTGGGGGACGCTGTGCTCTCTGCTTTTATCATGAAATTCTTTGCTGTACCTCCAGGGTCAGGCTCTGCCTAGTGGCATTTCCTTAGCTGTACAAGCAGGGTTTGTGATGGGAAGGAATATTCTATCAGAATTCTGTTAGTTGCTTGATGTCTAGTTCTACTGTGTCCTGTTCATGTGCTCACTGAATTTGAAGAACTCAGTCCAGCAGGAGGGCCAGGACAAATCAACATGAACTGTGAGTGTTGAAGTGCAGGGCAAGAGACCAGGTTTGGAGTCAACTCTTCCAATTCCCAGGTGTGGGACCCCCAAAACATTTTTTTAACCCCTCTGAACCCAGGTGTTTTAATCTGTAAAGTGAGAATCACAAAATCAAGATGGGTTTGAGGATTCAAGGTGATAATATGAGTGGGGTGGATGCTGTGCAAGGTGAGCAAAGGTTTGCTGTGGTTACAAGGACTGACTGGGGCTGTGTGGATTCTGGGAAGAGGGGAAGGAGGTGGTAGGGGGATGGAATTGGATAGGAAGGGACCTGGCCTGGGCTTTGGAATACTGGGAGAGTCCCGAGTTTCGGCACACTAAGTATTTGGGGCTTCCTAGGTGGCTCAGTGATAAAGAATCCACCTGCCAATAAGGGAGACACAGATTCAATCCCTGGGTCAGGAAGATACCCTGGAAAAGGAAGTGGCAACCCACTCCAGTATTCTTGCCTGGGAAATCCCATGGACAGAGGAGCCTGGGAGGGTACAGTCCATGGGGTTGCAGAAAGTCGGCCATGACTGAGCACGCATACATGCTCGAGGACCGGGAAGAGAGTGACAAGAGGAAGAGAAGAGAGGTAGGATTTAGTGAGAAAAGGAATAGAGGCAGGAAGGGAGTTTGCTTTGACGGGGAGGGGAATAGCTTTGAGGTCTAGTGAACAGAGCCACTGGGGCTTAGGTTTCACGTCGTGGTGAACCTGGCTGAGCTAGTTAGTAGAAGAGGAACTTAATGTTTCTTATGACATAATTCCGTTATTAAAAATCAAGAAATAAGTAAAACTTACCATATGGAGTTTGACACATTGGGTTTGTTAGATATTTTTATAATGCAAACAAAACTAAATTGCTTGGGCTCTGAGCTAAGTATTTCAGCCCTTGATTTTACAAGTAAAAGGGAAGAAAGCACACAAGCATTGGTGTCCAGCTATGTCAAGATAACGTGATACCACTAACATCTCTCAGCCTCAGTTTTCATATCTTTAAAATGGAATTAAACTGCCACCTAGCAATGATAAATAGCTCCCATGTGTCAGGTGCTTAAGTGTATTAAGTAATTAAGATAGCACGCTAAGGGCATTACCTGAATCTGATACGGTGGCTCAGCAGTAAAGAATCCACCTGCAATGCAGGAGACATAAGAGACAGGGTTCAACCCCTGGGTTGAGAAGATCCCCTGGGAGAGGAAATGGCAACCCACTCCAGTATTCTTGCCTGGAGAATCGCATGGACAGAGGAGCCTGTCTGCAGTCGGCGGGTTGCAGAGTCAGACACCACTGAGTGAATGAGCACGATACTCATGACAACCCATTTAGGTAAGACTGTTACCATCCCCGTCTTCCCTGGGGGGACAGAGAGGTTCAGTAAATCAGCCAGTCAGGCTCCAGGGCACAGTCTCTGACCCAGAAAGCTGGATTGTCCTTATAACCACCTCACAGGGTTGCACCAGGAACGTGTGGGGTAGTGAATGGAAAATACCACTCAGGCCACTGCCTGGGCTGTAGTAAGCACTCAGCACATGGTTGTGCTCTCTCACATTTGATTATATTTAGCTCAGTAATTTATCTCACTTTTCCTTATTTGTTTCAGGTGTTTCTCTTTTCATCCAATAACAATAGGACTAAATTTCCTAAAGAAGGGCATTGCAATGCTTCTTTTGTAGCTCTCGCAGTACACCTAGGAGTTCTCAATAGAAATGCCTTAAAATGAACTGAATAAATGCCTGCTGCTGCTGCTAAGTCGCTTCAGTCGTGTCCAACTCTGTGCGACCCCAGAGACGGCAGCCCACCTGGCTCTCCCGTCCCTGGGATTCTCCAGGCAAGAACACTGGAGTGGGTTGCCATTTCCTTCTCCAATGCATGAAAGGGAAAAGTGAAAGTGAAGTCGCTCAGTCGTTCCCGACTCTTAGCGACCCCATGGACTGCAGCCTACCAGACTCCTCTGTCCATGGATTTTCCAGGCAAGAGTACTGGAGTGGGGTGCCATTGCCTTCTCCAGAATAAATGCCTACTGATTGAATAAATGAGGATTCAATTTTTAAAAAAGTAGATGTAGAGAATGACTGATTGGCATTTATGTTTTCTTTTTTTATCCTGCAAAATCCTAAAATAAAAGATTTGAGTTTGATTGTAAAAATATGAAAGCTTCAACATAATAAAAGAAAAAAGAGAAAATTGGAATGAGAGGAAATCAAATTAAACCAGGATGTTTATTTCTTCATCATTTTTGAATAGAAATTTGTCAGCAAATACCCAAGATGAAACTCAGAAAATTTTCCAAGAACCAAAGCTGATTCCTGTAGAATGTTCCATAGACTCTGATGAGACACAGTGCAAATCTCAAAGGGAGAGAGAGGTATAGTTAGAAAACTATGGAATCTGGAACTCTGGTCTGGCTCTGTTTTCCTGAGACCAGTGCATTCAGATCTCTCTTTATAAAGAGAGTTTTCTCAAAGGTAAAATTGTGTCCCACTGGCTTGCTTACATCATCCCATCAAACCTCCCTCATTTCTTTTTTAAAATTTATTTTATTGAATGTTAACTCACAGTGTTTATTTTTGCTATATGGAAAAGTGATTTAGTTATATATATGTATCTATATTTATATATGCATGCTAAGTTGCTTAAGAAGTGTCTGACTCTTTGCAACGCTCTGGACTTTAGCCCTCCAGGCTCTTCTGTCCATGGGATTCTCCAGGCAGGAATACTGAAGTGAGTTACCATACCCTCCTCCAGGGGATCTTCCCAACCCAGGGATTGAATGTGTGTCTCCTGTGTCTCCTCATTGGTAGTTGGATTCTTTACCACTAGCACCACCAGGGAAGCCTGTGTGTGTGTGGGCGGGGCGGTGCAGGGTTTCCCTGATGGCTCAAACAGTAAATAAACTGCTTGCAATGCAGGAGACCTGGGTTTGATCTCTGGGTCCGGAAGATCTCCTGCAGAAGGGAATGGCAACCCGCTCCAGTATTCTTGCCTGGAGAATTCCAGGGACAGAGGAGCCTGGTGGGCTACAATTATGGAGTTGCAGAGTCAGACATGACTGAGCAATTAACACTTTTCACACACACACACACACACATTTGTTTTTTTACCTTTATGGCTTATAAAAGGATATTGAATATATTTCCCTGTGCTATATAGTAGGATCTTGTTGTTAATCCATTCTGTATATAATAGTTTGCATTTGCTACTTGTACACTCCTAACCCATCCCTCCCTGCTCCCCATCCCACTTGGCAACCACAAATCTGTTCTCTATGTTTGCAAGTCTGTTTCTGTTTCATGGATAAGTTTATCTGGGTCATATTTTAGATTCCACATAGACGTGATATCATATGGTATTTGTCTGGGTTTAGATAGTCATTTCGAATACTGGTGCTATAAGAAAATATTTAGGAAGGTATTCTGTATAATTGAGCCTCATCCTCAAATTACTCCAATGAGTGATACCTCCCAAGCAGCCAAGCATTTCTAGAAAATATCCAGATTTACGATGAAAAAATGATGTTTCTGCCCTCTTCTATTATTGTTGTTGTTCAGTCGATAAGTTGTTGTGACACCATGAGCTGCAGCACATCAGCCTTCCTGTCCTTCGCTATCTCCCAGAGTTACTCAAACTCACATCCATTGAGTCAATGCTGCCGTCCAATCATCTCATCCTCTGTCGCACCCTTCTCCTCCTGCCTTCAATCTTTCCCAACATCAGTGTCTTTTCCAAGGAATCAACTCTGCATTTCAGGTGGCCAGAGCCCTGGAGCTTCAGCATCAATCCTTCCAATGAATATTCAGGGTTGATTTCCTTTAGGATTGAATGGTTTGATCTCCTTGCAGCCCAAGGGACTCTCAAGGGTCTTCTCTAGCACCACAATTAAAAGCATCAGTTCTTTGGAACTCAGCCTTTTCTATGGTCCAACTGTCACTTCTGTACATGACTACTGGAAAAACCATAGCTTTGACTATATGGACCTTTGTCAGCAAAGTGATGTCTTTGCTTATTAATACACTGTCTAGGTTTGTCACAACTTTCCTTCCAAAAAGCAAGTGTCTTCTAATTTTATGGCTGTAGTCAAAATACACAGTGATTTTGGAGCCCCCCTCAAAAAAAGTCTGTCACTGCTTCTACATTTTCCCTTTCTATTTCCCATGAAGTGATGGGGCCAGATGCCATAATCTTAGTTTTTTGAATGTTGAGTTTTAAACCAGCTTCTTCACTCTCCTATTTCACTCTCATCAAGAGGCCTGTTCACTTTCTGCCATTAGAGTGATGTCAGCTGCATATCCAAGGTTGTTGATATCTTCCAGAAATCTTGATTCCAGCTTGTGACTCATCCAGCCTGGCTTTTCTCATGATGTACTCTGCATAGACGTTAAATAAGCAGGGTGACAATATACAGCCTTGATGTACTCCATCCCCAATTTTGAACCACGTCCATTTATCCATGTCTGGTTCTGTTTCTTCTAGACCCACATACAGGTTTCTCAGGAGACAGGTCAGGTGGTCTGGTATTCCCATCTCTAAGTATTTTCCACAGTTAGTTGCGATCCACACAGTAAAAAGGCTTTAGCATAGTCAATGAAGCAGAAGTAGATATTTTTCTAAAACTCTCTTGTTTTTTCTATGATCCAGTGGATGCTGGCAATTTGCTCTCTGGTTTCTCTGCCCTTTCTAAATCTAGGTTGTACATCTGAAAGTTCTCAATTCACATACTGTTGGAGCCTGTTTTGAAGGATTTTGAGCATTAACTTGCTAACATGTGAAATGAATACAATTGTATGGTAGTTTGAACATTCTTTGGCATTGCCCTTCTTTGTGATTGGAATGAAAACTGACATTTTCCAGTCCTAGAGCCACTGCTGAGGTTTCCAAATTAGCTGGCATGTTGAGTGCAGCACTTTAGCAGCAGCATCTTTTAGGATTTGAAATCGCTCAGCTGGAATATCACCACATCCACTAGCTTTCTTCATAGTAATTCTTCCTAATACCCTCTTGACTTCATGCTCCAGAATGTCTGGCTCTAGATGAGTAACCATACCTTAATGGTTATCTGGGTCATTAAGACCTTCTTTGTATAATCTGTGTATTCTTGCCACCTCTTCTTAATCTCTTCTGCTTCTGTTAGGGCCTTACGGTTTCTGTCCTTTATTGTGCCCATCTTTGCATGAAATATTCCGTTGTTATATACAATTTTCTTGAAGAGATATGTGGTCTTTCTCATTCTGTTGTTTTGCCCTATTTCTTTGCATTGATCACTTAGGAAGGCTTTCTTATGTCTCTTTGCTATTCTCTGGAACTCTGCATTCAGTTGGGTGTGTGTCCTTCCCTTCCTCCTTTCACTTGTCTTCTTTTCTCTGCTATTTGTAAGGATCCTCATACAACCATTATGCCTTGTTTCATTTTTTTTTCTTGGGCATGATTTTGGTCACTGCTTCCTGTACAACGTTATGAACGTCTGTCCACAGTTCTTTAGGCACTCTCTCTGATCTAATCCCTTGAATCTATTTATCTCTTCCATTGTATGATCGTAAGGGATTTGATTTAGGTTATACCTGAATGGCCTAGTGTTCAATCTGGGTTCAATCCCTGAGTTTGGAAGATCTCCTGGAGAAGGGAATGGCTACCCACTTCAGTTCTTCAATTTAAGCCTGGATTTTGCAATAAGAAACTAATGATCTGAGCCACAGTCCAGGTCTTGTTTTTGCTGACTCTTTAGAGTTTCTCCATCTTTAGCTGCAAAGAATGTAATCATGTAGTTTCAGTATTAGCCATCTGGTGATGTGCATGTGTAGAATAGTCTTGTGTTGTTGGAAGAGGGTATTTGGTATGACCAGTGTGTTCTCTTGGCACAAGTCTGTTAGCCTTTGTCCTGCCTCATTTTGTACTCCAAGGCCAAATTTGCCTGTTACTCCAGGTATCTCTTGAATTCCTACTTTTGCATGCCAATCCCCTATGATGAAAAGGCTATTTGTGTGTGTGTGTGTGTGTGTGTGTGTGTGTGTGTGTTTGTGTGTGTGTTAGTTCTAGAAGATCTTGTAGGTCTTCATAGAACCATTCAACTTCAGCATCTTTGGCATTGGTAGTTGGGGCATAGACTTGGATTACTGTGACTTAGACAGCATATCGGAGAAGGCAATGGCACCCTACTCCAGTACTCTTGCCTGGAAAATCCCATGGATGGAGGAGCCTGGTAGGCTGTAGTCCACGGGGTTGAGAAGAGTCAGACATGACTGCGTGACTTCACTTTTACTTTTCACTTTCATGCATCGGAGAAGGAAATGGCAACCCACTCCAGTGTTCTTGCCTGGAGAATCCCAGGGACGGTGGAGCCTGGTGGGCTGCCATCTATGGGGTCGCACAGAGTCAGACACGACTGAAGTGACTTACCAGCAGCAGCAGCAGACATCATATTAAAATGCAGAGACATCATTTTGCCCACAAAGGTCCCTATAGTCAAAGCTATGGTTTTTCCAGTAGTTATGTACAGATGTGAGAGTTGGACCATAAAGAAGGTTTTTGAAGAAGAATTGATGCTTTTGAACTGTGGTGCTCAAGGACTCTTGAGAGTCCCTTGGACTGCAAGGAGATCAAACCAGTCAGTCCCAAAGGAAATTAGCCCTGAAATATTCATTGGAAGGACTGATGCTGAAGCTGAAACTCTAGTTCTTTGGTCACCTGATGTGAAGAGCCAACTCATTGGAAAAGACCTTGATGCTAGAAAAGGTTGAAGGCAAGAGAAGGAGATGACAGAGGATGATACTGTTAGATGGCATCACCGATTCAATGGACATGAGTTTGAGCAAACTCTGGGAGATGGTGAAGGACAGGGACGCCTGGCATGCTGAAGCTCATGGGATTGCAAAAAGTCGGACACGACTGAATGACTGAACAACAACTGTGATGTTCAATTGTTTGCCTTGGAAATGAACCGAGATCATTCTGTCATTTTTGAGATTGTACCCAAGAACTGCATTTCAGACTCTTTAGTTGACTATGAGGGCTACTCCATTTCTTCTAAGGGATTCTGTGCACAGTAATAGGTATAATGTCATCTGAATTAAATGGAGTCTTCTATTATGATGCTGGTCAAATGGTAAAGAATCCGCCTGCAATGCTGGAGACCTGGGTTCAATCCCTGGGTTGGGAAGATCTCCTGGAGAAGGGAATGGCTACCCACTCCAGTATTCTTGCCTGGAGAATCCCATGGACAGCGGAGACTGGTGGGCTTCAGTCCATGGTATGGCAAAGAGTCGGACACAACTGAGTGACTTTTACACATATTATGATCACCCCAAAACAAGGTAATATGAAATAGAAACATGGCTATATTTTGGACAATAGCACAAGACTTCTGTAACTCAGAACCCTCATGTATAAGCAGAACATATAGAAGGAAGGTCAATCAGGGTGACTGAAGGAAGGCTCAGGAACCTGAGGTACCAGCTATGACTGAGTGTGAGCAAAGGCAGCAGCTGAGGATGGGGAGTTATGTGAAGGTCTGTGGAGGGGACAGGCAGAGTCTCCAGATTTCCACTGCTATTGCTAGGATGCAGACAGTAACACTCCCCAGAAACTGAATAGAGAGCCTCCAGATACAGGGACACTGGGCACAGAGGAGGGAAGGTGTGCCAGGCCAGACCTGGGGGACTGGGTGCAGGACTACACCTCAAACAGGGAGATCACTAGCCCCTTGGCCAGGTGAAATCATGCCATTAATGGTGCCCTAACTTACTCAGCAGTGAGTCAAAATTTTTGAGGTTGTAATGTTGAAAACACTTCACACAGATTTATTCAAATGTTATGATACAATCATTTTAGAAGTTTGCATTAAAGAGAGGCAGGGTGTGAGAAAGACATCTATTTACTTGAATAGGAAATTGTATTCAATATGAAAATATTTGGAAAGGGTGGTAAATAAAAGGCACGTAGCTAAAACGGTTAAAAGTGGTTGCCTCTAGGAATGGAGTTAAAGGAGGGTATGTTATATATGTGGGGGCTGCTGTTTTTTCCTTTTAAGCTTTTAAGCACTAATTGACTTTTTAATGATGTGAGTGTATTTCTTTGATGAATTAAAATTAAAGAGAAAAAGGGAAAGCTTGCTCAGGCACTTACTTGTCTACTACTTAATTTATGTATATTAGGAGTTGGATTTCCATAAATGGATTTTGTTCAAGCTGGCCACTCATGGAGATTGCATGTCCTAAACAAGAATTAATAATCCTGGGAAATAATTTATCTTTAGCCAAAGAGAGAGCACTGATTCCTAAGAAAAGAGTCTGGGTTTCAGCTTAAAGAGTTAGGATCTCTACTGTGGGCTTCATTCTGGTCAAAATTCTAAGAGAAATCCTGTATTACACTCTCTGTGATTCAATCACCATACTGTTGGTGAGAGTCTAACTAACCATCATTCCAACTAGGAAAATGCTCATGCTTGCTCTCTGTTGCCATAGAAACGGCACAGCTCAAGTCTCTCTGTTGCTTTGGTAACCCACCCCCATTTCCTCACATCACTACCGCTGGGGTATTTTGCTGCCAAGATAATGGTCTCTATTGTGGAAGGAATGTTAATGGGGCGGCAACCTACCCCAGCCTAACCCAGTCCCCTCCTCAGCTTCACATTTGAAAACCTTGTCTAAGAGCATCTCAATGAGATGATGATAGGCATTCAAATCGGATGGAGAGGGACTGTGGTGGTTTCAGTGGTGGGGGTTCCTCGTTATAGAGAAACAAGGGGTCAGCTCCAAATCTTGAAAAGGGAGGAAGGGAGAGAGCCTCTGTTTGAGGGTTCAGCTGTGTGTCAGGCCCTGAAGCAAGTCTTCTCGATCAATAACAAACGATCATAAATGAAGCTTGCCATGTGATGAATATATGCTAGGCACTGGGTTAAGTACTCGGTGCCCATTGAATTCATGCCCTATTTTACAGAAGAAGAAGAAGGTAAGTAACCTATTCAATATCACACAGACTTCTGATTTGCTTCAAACTCAAATCTTAAACCCTGCATACACTGCTGTTCTAGATCAGGGAAAACAAGAGAAGCGCCAGTCAGTGTCCTTCCACCCAAAGGGCTTACTCTTCAACTGGAAAAAGAATTTAATACAAAGGGGGGAGAATGAGAAGATAATGTCTTACGGGGTGTGTTGAAATGTGAAGTCCAGTTGCCAAGTTCCCCAGAAGCGTGGAGGAGGCACAGAAGTTATAACAGATTTTCCACAGGGGAACAAACAGAGAGGATCCTACAGGTGCTGAGAGAGACTCTGGTCAATGGCAGGCTCCTGCCCAGAGCAGGCATTAGCCCGACACCTCGTGACAGCAGCAAAGGGAAACCTTTCATTCCTCTCCTCCTTCCTGTATCCTTCAGCCTTTTGAGATTCAAATTTACTTGGTACCAACTAACTCTTTCACTTAGAAATACCAAAAAAATTGGAGTTTCATATAAAATTGTTTTAAATTTTATGGCTCTCAATTTCACAATCCAATAATTCTATTTGCTTCCCGAGTAAATTTTTCTAGCCACCTTAAGTCCTCGTGGCTTTAAGTGGAGTATAAATCTTCAGAAATAGAATTTTATGGTGTCTTGATTTTTTTTTTATCAGAATTACAATGCTTAGATTTGTCCTTGTATGTCCTCTAATTTGCCCACACTCTCCCTTTTTTAATGCTCTAAGGCATGACAGTCATAGACAGCAGGCTGGAGGGACCATGTGGAGTTATAATAGAGACACTGAATTCTCCAAGGGAAACTCAAGGGTGAGCATCCTGACTGCCCCATCTGTGGGGTCTTTTTAAGCCCAAAGCAGTGGTTCTCAATTCTAAGCTCTCTCAAGTCACCGAAAAGGACGTAAAAAAAATGCTCAACTGTCAAAGTCAAATGAATATAAACTTGCTTTTACTTTTTATAACATACATATGTTGTCAGGAAATCTTAAAAGGAATTGAAGGCAAAGCTTTATCTGGGCACAGTACCAACTGTTGGTTAAGATGTTGGCTCACCAGTGAAGCTGTCAAATTTGAGTCCCACTCAGCTTCTCTGTCTGTCTCCTCTTTCTCCCTTTCCCAGTAGCTTTCCTCTCTCCCAATAGCTGTGTGACCCTGAGCAAGTCATTTTATTTTCTTAAGCCTCAGTTTCTTCATCTGCAAAATGCAGAAAATAGTAGATCATTTTGTGCAGATTAAATGAAGTTTTGTATGTAAAGAGTTTATAGTGGTGCCTGGGACATAAGAGATATTAATAGTTCTTTACTCTAGAAAAAAGAAATCAACCAGACATTTAAGATCTTCAGAAAGACTCCTCTTCCTTCGGGACTGACTTCTTTCTGTCCTTCTAGCTTGTTTTAGCATGTGAATTCTGGAATATAGTATTTCCCAACTATTTCTGCAGTTTCTCTTCTAGGTTCTTACCTGGATTTGACAATTCAGATTCTGATGTCTCAAGCTTCTAATCTTGCCTAATCCTTCCATTCACTCACTTCCACATTCTACTTCCGATCTCTATGGTTCTGCTTCTGGACTCAGATCTTGAGTCTTAGCTGCTCCCTTGCTCAGCAATATATTTCTGATATCTTCGATGGTGAACTGCATCTCAGATCATAATTAACACAATCATGGCAGGGATTTGGGCCCTTGGAGGAAGAAATCAGGTGTCTTGGCATGAGGTAAATTGATAATTACTACTCCAGAACGCAGAGGAAATTTTATTAATCAACTACTGTGGGTCTGGAGTCAAGACCTAGAATTTAGGAAGTTTCTAGCATGACTGAGTGACTTCACTTTCATTTTTCACTTTCATGCATTGGAGAAGGAAATGGCAACCCACTCCAGTGTTCTTGCCTGGAGAATCCCAGGGACGGGGGAGCCTGGTGGGCTGCTGTCTATGGGGTCGCACAGACTCGGACATGACTGAAGCGATTTAGCAGCAGCAGCAGCAGCAAGACTGTACAGCTGGTCTTGATTAGCTTTGTGTGAATAGCAGTTTCCTCATCTATGGAAAGGCTTTATCATTTAAAGAGCATTCAGCTTATTGCTGTGAGGGGAAAAGGCGGAAGTCTCATAGCCACCAGAGCAACTGAGTCAATTATGGTGATGCATGGGGTGATGGTAAGAGTGATGCAGTATGCTTACATTCCCAGTAACTTAAGAGCTTGCAAAAATGGAGAAAGCTCACATACTGCCCTCCATAAGCTTATGAAATTGTTGAGGATTGGCAAACAGAATCAGAAAATTTTATAGAGAATATGTATACAATATATGTGTATGTCTATGTGTTTTAAAGAATTTTTCCACAATTTGTTGTGAATCCACACAGTCAAAAACTTTAGCATAGTCAATGAAGCAGAAGTAGATTTTTATTGGAATTACTTTGATTTTTCTATGATCCAGCATATGTTGGCAATTTGATCTCTGGTTCTTCTGCCTTTTCTAAATCCAGCTTGTACATCTGGAAATTCTCAGTTCATATACTGCTGAAGCTTAGTTTGAAGGATTTTGAGCATTACCTTGCTGGCATATAAAATGAGTACAACTGTAGGGTAATTTGAACATTCTTTGAATTATAGACATGACTTTTTCATACTGCTCATACATGAGAACCCCATTAACAGTATGAAAAGATCACATTTATAGTTCCCTTAAAAAAATATTCTTTCACCCTGTCCATATCCTCAAATAATATATTGCTTACTTTTGCTTGTTTTTGAACATTGTAAAGATGGTATCTCACAGTATCTTTCTAAGATGCTCCATGTCGATGCAAGTGGTTTTTATTCTATCATTTTTACCTCCGTATACCCAGTGTGATCTTAAAAAGAAAATATCAAATCATATCACTCTCCAGCTGAACTACTTTAGTGGTCCCATGGTTTATTCACAGTCCTGAGGTGTTCCAGTCCTCAGGCATCCGGCTCTGTTCTAGGGATCCGCTTCTCTATGCCAGTCTTCGCCTGTTGTTGCCTGTGAATTTTAGGAACGAGCTCTCTCCTACGTTCCCCTGCCCCCTCACTCCTGGTCCTAACTGGCCTGGGTAATTCAAAGGCCCCTCCCACCTGTCCAGGCTCTGCTCTCCCCATTCTTACGCATGTGCTGTGTTCCAGCCACACTTCCCTTTTTTCCCAGTTCCTATATGCCCATCTGAGAACCTCTGTACAGACTGGACCTTTCACCTGGAATGCTACTGGTCCTTGTTCTTGATGGCCTAAAGCTAGGATATGATGCTGCCTCTAGCCAGCTGACTGGATCAAGTGGCCCTGTTCAAATCTCTGATCCTGCCCTGTTCATTCTCTTCATTGTACTCAATGAAGTGTGAACTTTAATTATACTTATTTATTTGTATGGTTATTTGGTCACTGTTCATTATCTCCTTGG
Organism: Bubalus kerabau; assembly: GCF_029407905.1. Classification (NCBI taxonomy): domain Eukaryota; kingdom Metazoa; phylum Chordata; class Mammalia; order Artiodactyla; family Bovidae; genus Bubalus; species Bubalus kerabau. The sequence continues at coordinate 19,503,206 of NC_073640.1, forward strand.
AAATTCAATGAGACCAAGCACTGTCTTTCTTATTCATCCCTCTATCCCTAGAATCTGGAACAGTATTGGCAAAATGCAGATACTTGGAAAATATTGACCGAATACATACTTGAATGCACAAATGGAGTACAGAGTAAACTTGTTGCTAGAAATCTGGGGGGGACCAGCGTTGGTTTATAAGACCCACTGTTATGGGCAGCCTCACCTCAGCCTCACTTTTCTGTCCCCAAAGAACCCTGGCTTTGCTGCATCCGCACCTTCAAATTCTAGATAGCTGCATGTCTGTTGGTGGTGTCCCATCCCCCAAGAAGCTCACAGTTAATGCAGTTAAAGTTGTGCTACAGGAAATCTGTGGTACAGATCTCTACCTCTGGAGCCCAACAGCAGCTCTTGGTTCCCTTGTGTAGGCCCTGAGTTGATTTTCTCTCTACAGTCCCAACCCCCCATTATATTTGTGCTTTTTCCTACTCGGAGAAAGAGGGTGGTAAATATGTGCGTGCTGAGGGTTAATTTAGTCTCTTGCTGGAGCCTGAAATGTCATTTTTGCTTTGACCTGTCGAGTCCTTGTGACTTTCCAGAAATGGATTTGGGTAATGACTTGTCATTATGAGTAATTAGCATTTCTGGAAGCCTGAGAAGACCTGCCCTTTCTTTTTTAGCTTTGGAAACTTTACTACCCTTCTGACACATCTATTTGAAGTCACACATTTGGCAAGGGATGAGATAAAATCATGGAAATAAAGGTTATCCATCAATGTCTGTAATTAACCCTTCACTATCCTGAAATAAAGTTGTTTACATTTTTAGATGTATATGCTGCTGATTCTGTTCATGATGCTAATTGTCTTGCTGTTCACACTGTTTGCACTGTTCACTGAACCAAGGGTAGGCAAGGCTAGAGCTAAGAGGCTGGAAGAAGATGCAAGGATCTGTAGGGAATGCAGGCACATTTATTCCCTCCTGGCTGGCATGGTGGCCATAACACAGCCTCTCTCCTGGCTGACACAGCAGCACAGCAGCAGCCATCACATAACCAAAAAGTAGCCATCACATGATCTCTCATAGCATAACCATGATGCCACTCCAGTGTAGCCCCCGTGCAGCCAGGGCTTTCATGGTCACGCTTGTGCAGGTGTACTGCACACAACCTCCAGGGTTTTTCAGGTGGAGTTTATATAACAAAAGTAGACTGTGTCCAAGCGAGTACCTTGTGATGTGCACGCACAGTGCTATAAGTGATCTCAGCTGTTACATAATCATGCAAAGTCATTGTGTACAGAACACGGGGCGAGAGAGCCTGGCTGGTGCTGTCGTGTTAATTTCCCCACAATGTAGTAGACATATCTTCCAGACTAGGTCGCATTTTCACTAAATACTTCAAGTGTAAGTTAGCATTTGTCAGCTGATATTCAGAAGGTCAGAAGAGGGCCATAGTTGTATTTTCTTATTCAGTATGTTTGACCACGCACCAGGGAGTCTGTGACTGCTTACCAACTATAGATATTCTGGTTGATTTATGAGATGTTGGAATCACAATGATCTTAGACTTTGGCTAGTCTGTTCCTCTTATATTACAGATGAAGAAATCCAGTGCCCCTCTCCCCACCACCCAAAATATAAAGTAACTTGGTTTTTAGTATTTCATTCATAGTTTGGAGATTGAAGTAGATGACCTTTAAAGTTCTTTACAGATGTATGAAATACAGAGCAAAGTATTTTAAAGTTTCAGCACTCATAGAGATTCTCTGGACTCACAGTAGTATTGACCTTATTTAGTTCTATGAAGACAAATTCTGGCATGTTCACAAATGGATTGTCTCAACTTAGGCCTCAGAAGTATCTTATCTGTTCTATTATCAGGGCTGTGCTGTGTAGGGGGCTCAGTCAAGCGCCTGGAAAACTAAATGGTGAAAAACAAATAGTGCTGCTCTGTGCTTTCTGGACTAAAGAGATATAGGCCACAAACACATTCATGGGCTCTCATGGGCATCAGGGAAGCCACAGAGGAGGGACATTGCTGCTCTGTTTTTCTCAAAGCCACTAATCTGTAAATTGGAGTGAGGAAAGTGTCGGAAATCACAAATCTGATGTCCCTTTGACTAACCCAAGCTTGTTGCTTGTGAGTTAGAATAACAATATCATAAGATGATCCTTGTACATATAATGCAGTCGACTTCTAAAAAAACAAAATCTGTGTGGCTTCAGAACTCCCTCCCTCCATCCCTTCCCTCCTCTCCCCTCCACCTCTTCCTTTGCTTCCTCCTTCACTCCTTCCTTTCTTCCACTTATCCTTCTGCACCTCTTTTCTCTCTTGCTCTCTCCTGCTTTTTGCCTCCCCTCCTCTCTCTTTTCATTTTTTCTCTTTCTTTTCTGCATATTATGATGGGCTTCCCTCCCCTTTGGTCAGCAAACTAGATTTTCTTATTTTAATGAAGAGGGCTGATACAGTCCAGGGGTTCTCAGAGTGAAGTGTTTGCAAGAGGATCCATTCCTACACAGAACCAGAAATTCTAGTGACAATATTTATTGTATTACAATATGAAAAATTATGTTTAGTAATGTATTGTTATATTTTGATTGATAGTGGTGCAAGATTAAAGATATTTGGATTTCTTAGGTTTGACCAGAGCAATAAGGGTATGTAAGGAAAAACTATAGTTCTGGGTCTAGATCTAAGCAACTTGCTCTGTGATCTCCAACAAGATGCTCAATTTCATTATTGCAGGTTTCATACCACCTTTATTTGCTAGATGGCTGTGGGAATACATCAGGACTTAAACTCTCTTCTTGTAATATGCCTTTTTGCTTTTCTCCAGCTGCTAGGCCAACTATGGTTTTATGAAACCTTCCTTCTTAGCATATTGTAAAAGCAAGTGTTCACCCCAGGAGCCATGTAGTGATGCAGAGGTAGGATCAGCTTTTTCCATGGAAATACAGTGGGTAGAGATGTGCCTCTGTGTGTGTGTGTGTGTGTGTGTGTGTGTGTGTGTGTGTGTCTGTGTGTGTGACTAATGCCGAGTTGAGCCTGTCTTCATACATTTGGTAAATATTTATGGAGTGTCTCTGGGTAGGGTACCATGAACCAGGGACTCAGGCTGCAGAGATGAATAGGAATGGGTTCCACTGTTTGGTTGCAGACATAGACGCAGACAGACAATTGCAACAGAGTTTGGTAAGTGCTTTGACAGAGGTACTGTGAGTGTAACTATGATGTAGGGATTCCTGGAGTGGTTACTCGATGCACTCTCTCTCCATACACAAATGCTTTCCAAAAATGTGGTGCATGGTCCCTGAGAAGCTTGCTAAATGTGCAGATTCCTGGCTATCACCCCAGAACTAGAGATTCTCTGAAGGTGGAATGTAGAAATTTGCATTTATAGCAAGTTCTCGAAAAATTTATCAATGACTCCAATGGAATATACCATTTAAAGTATACCTGCAAATCCCCATTTGAGATCCTTTTTTTTTGTCTTAAAGTCTTTTGAGGTTTAAAAATCCGAGTTTAGGGATTTCCCTGGTGTTCCAGTGGTTGAGAGTCCACTTTCCAATGCAGGGAATGTGAGTTCAATCCCTGGTCAGGGAACTAAGATCCCAAATGCCACAGGGCAACTAAGCCCGCAAGCCACAACTGGATGGAAGCCTGCGTCTGCAGTGCAGTGAAAAGTCCTGAGTGCTGCAACTAAGACTCCAGACAGTCAAATAAACAAATAAATATTTAAAACTTAAAAAAAAAAAACAATTTAAAATGCAAGCCCCTGTTGGGAGAGACCTTATGTCATATTCCTTACATATATGCCTTCTCATACTTGCCATCATGCTCAGCATTCTCTAGGTATTCAGTGACCGGTGACTGCATGGAAAAGCTGTGTTGCAAGTTAGCAGCAGAGAGGGAAAATGGAGAGTTTAAATCATTGGGGCAAGTAGAGGACAATGAGTGACAAATCAATATAGCATCAGGAATGGAGAGGACCCTGAAAGGGAACATGAGAGTGAGGTAAGGAAAAAGTCTGTTTCACAATGTCCAATAACCTTTATCAAGTGAGACTGAGGACAAAACTTACTCTTAATGTTTATATTCTGTCACTACCACTATTTGCTACTAGCATGCGTGCTGTGTGTGTTAAGTAGCTTCCTTCATGTCCAACTCTTTGCAACCCCATGGACTGTAGCCTGCCAGGCTCCTCTGTCCATGGGATTCTCCAGACAAGAATACTGGAGTGGGTTGCCATTCCCTTCTCCAGGGGATCTTCCTGACCCAGAGATGGAACCCATGTCTCTGTGTCTGCTGCATTAGCAGGTGAGTTGTTTTTTTAACCGCTAATACCACCTAGGAAGCCCATTTACTACTGGAATTTGGTCTAGTTTTAAAATATATAGATATTTTAAAACTTCAAGATGAGACTCAGAGTCTTAACAGGTTTGATATTCTGGCTGTATCCTGTAATAGCTATACAATTCACGTAACTCTTTCTCCCAGATTTAGTTGGCTTCTCTATAGAGCAGAGGTTGCTTTACCTGCCTGCCTCACATTATTGTCATAACAATCAAAGGAAATAACATAAGCATATTTAAAATCTGTGTTTAGCTACTTCTGACTGTTAGTTTCAAAGAAGCAGAGATTTTTGTTCAATGTTTATTTCTGTGTCCCCAGCACCTGGGAGTTGCCAGCTAATTGTAGGCCCTCAAATAGTAGCAAACAGATGACTTCTGATGATTTATCTGATGAGGTAGATGAATGTGGTGGATCAAACTTCAGACCCAGGCAGAGATGTGTTCAGATGACGAAGTCTACTTCTGATTGCTGTGTGACCCTGGGCAAGTGACTGGGCCTCTCTGATTTTCATTTCTCCTTCACAATATGGAAGTGATAATATCTATCTTATAAAGTAGTGCAGAAACAAAAAAATGATACATATAAAGTTCTTGGTTAGTTCCTCGTATCTGGCTGACAGTCAAGGACAGCTATATTATTAGCCAGAAGCTTAAAAATCAAAGGCAGAAGAAACTCAGAAAGCACAGGACTGCATGCTGGAATATAAATATTTTTGATTGTTGGATGAGCAAATAACATACTTTTCCAAAAAATGTACACACATATGTATTATACATAGAATTTCAGAGTTCATCTTGAAGCCATTCATGATCAGTTGCTGACTTTTTCAAATCATAATTTTATTTTTCTTTAAACATATTATATGATTGTGGCAAAAAATGCAAACCAGACAGAAAAGAACAAATACTGAAGCAACAAAGTAACTAGGCACCAGTACCTGGAAATAATGAATATTAACACTCAGTTAACATGATTCCAAGTATATCTGTATGTGGTGCAGGGAGAGAGAAATCTGTGAGAATACGTTTTTGAGAAAATAAAAATATTTACATTTTGTTTGAATTTAATAGAAGAGGAAGAAATTAAAGCAAAAATTGAAGGACTTATCAAACTTTTATTAACACTTTTTACTATAGGTGTCATTAATTCTCCAAAGAGTCACTAAATTCCAAAAGATTCCTCTATGGCCAAGAAAACATATGTTACAAAATCTTTAAGAGTTTACTCTGCTTTAATTCTGTTTCAGTTTTAGAGGTAACTTTTGATCTTTATTTTGATAGGTGAGTTGATTATTATCCTGCTTATGTTTTTGCCTCCTTCCTCCATTCAATTTTTGGTAACTATATTATTTTTAGTTTATCGAAGTGTTATATGTTTATATTCTATACTAAAACCATAATTCTCTCAATAACTTAATGTTTATTCTGTGTTAGTGAACTCTGTTGTCAGAAATTGTTTTTATAGTATTTATTCTGTTTTGTTAGAAGTCGATTTGGTGGGTGGTGGTGGAAATAGTGGGGCTTCTCTGGTGGCACAGCAGTAAAGAATCTGCTTGCAGTGTAGGAGACCCCAGTTCTATCACTGAGTTGGGAAGATCCCCTGGAGGAGGGCATGGCAACCCACTCCAGTATCCTTGCCTAGAGAATCCCATGGGCAGAGGAGCCTGGTGAGCTGCAGTCCATAGGGTTGCACAAAAAGTCAGACACAACTGAAGCAATTAAGCAGCAGCAGCAATGGGAATAGTTGATTAGAGTATCAAGATATAAACCATTATTTATGTTATTTTATTTGCATCAAGGGGATGCAAAATATTAACACACTTCCATCTTGGGCCAACGGATGGGAGTTAGGGTATAATCTGACCAGATTATTTGAGAAATGCAGGCAAAGTGACTAGCTTGCTGGTCAACCATGGCTGTGACGATTTGGTTCTTAGGTGAAGCCATTGGTTGCCAAATTCCTTGGAGAGGACCATCTGTTAGACTCCACCCTCAAGCTCCATCAAGTCCCTCAGAAGGGGCAAGTCTTCAGCCCCCAGCATCTCCCATCCAGCATACTCCCAACCCTATGGTTTGGCTTATGCTTGCTGTTCCTTTAAATGGTGATGTCAGAGGGGAGAGGGATCTTTCCTTTTGTACAAATGCCAATCAAATGCTTAAAAAGAGGCAGTTAACATGACTAACCCAGCCTCTGCCACATAGGTGCTGAGTTAATGTCTACTTGAAATGCGAGTTGAAGTAACGCTTTGGTGTTTTATCCGTGTTTAATCAGCCAATCCTTGAGGGTTAGAGTTTGCTATCAACTCTTTGTCACTATGCACTAGGGAAGGACTGGAGTGTGAAGTGAGGTAAAAGGGAGAAGAAGAAACCAGAAAGGTAGATCGAGGTCACAGATGATGGAGCGCATGCTCTGTGTTGGAGGGCTGCTGTTTACCGCCAGCAAGGAGGGAGAAATAGACCACGTGCACCGAGGTATTTTTGTCCTGCAGCTGCAGAAGCAGGCAGCTCATTTTGCATGATTTATAAGGACCTTTCTAGTTTGTTCTTTTTAACCTAGCTGACTCTGTAAGAAGAGCTCCACACCCAGAGGAAACATAAATTGAGGCATCCCTCAAAATAGGAATGTCTCTTTGGAAGCAGGGATCTGGAGAGGTCTCTTAGAGATCAACCCTTCCAGTGATGTCCGTCCTGGCTCCACATGAATCTTCTGAAGTGCCCCTAACAGCACTGATACCTGGGCACTAGGAATGTACAGATTAGTAGTTTGCCTATGGAGGAAGCCGTCCATGGGTATGTTTAAAAGCCCCCCAGGTGATTCTAATGTGCAGCCGGAGTTGAGAACTCCTTGTGGTACAGATGGGGAAAGTGCAGCTCAGAGACAGGAATGAGTTCGTCTAGTGACACACAGCCCATTCATTGGAAGAGACCCTGATGCTGGGAAAGATTGAAGGCAGAAGGAGAAGAGGGCAACAGAGATGAGACGGTGGTATGGTATCACCGATTCAATAGATATGAACTTGGCAAACTCCAGGAGATGGTGAGGGAGAGGGAGGCCTGGCATGCTGCAGTCCATGGGCTCACAGAGGGTCAGACACGACTTGGTGTCTGAACAATAACAACAGTGACGTACAGTCATGTTAGTTGTCTAGTTGGGATGAGAACCCAGGGGTTCTTCTGCCATGTCCGTGCTCTCTGGAACGCCATCATGCCCTCTTGTAACCAGATCTTTGGAAATAGTAACTAGTCTCCCCTTACTCCTCTCAGTGCTCAGAAGTGGACTCCAGTTATTGCTGCAAGACAGCTGTTGATCCACTCCTGCAGGGAGTATGGTAACAGAGTTAATTCTCATGCAGAATCCTACCAAGTATTTGTCAAGAAATGAATAGAAGATGTTCAGGAGAATGACCAGAGGGTGTTTTAATGTGAGAAAGGATGTTGCCATGGCCACAATGTTTTGCTTAAGGCAGAGGGTTTGCCCTCCCATCGCCATGGTATCATTTCTTTGTCCGGCCTTTGCTTGGGATGTGGCAGGCAACCACCAAACAGAGCAAACCGAGTAATCCACACCCCCTCACAAATTAAGTGTGCTTTTAAATTTCAGGTATTGAAAACATATGTACCTTGACATGGTTCCTTTTCATCTTGGGTATCAGGAGGCTCAAAATAACATTTTATACTTATTCAAGTCTCTGTTGTTTTGTCTGACTCTTTGAGACCTAATGGACTACAACATGCCAGACTTCCCTGTCCTTCACCATCTCCCAGAGTTTGCTCATACTCATGTCCATTGAGTTGGTGATGCCATCCAGCTGTCTCATCCTCTGTTGTCCCCTTCTCCTCCTGTCTTCAATCTTCCCCAGCATGGAGGATCTTTACCAATGAGTTGGCTCTTCGCATCAGGTGGCCCAAGTATTGGAGTTTCAGTTCAGCATCAGTCCTTCCAATGGATATTCAGGGTTGATTTCCTTCAGGATTGACTGGTTTGATCTCCTTGCTGTCCAAGGGACTCCCAAGAGTCTTCTCCAGCCTCGGTCTCTACAATAATATTTTCTGTTTTGTCTCTTTCAATATTTGTTTCTTATCATCTGAGTCTTGTTTTTACAGGCTTAATAGACATGTGTCTTTGGTGAAAGCCACCTCACATCTTTTGGAAAGTAGTCAGGAGTAAAAGTAACATATTGCTCATGAGTTTGATCCAGCCAAGAGCTGAGTGCCAGTGACATCAAGTCTCACTGCAAAGCATCACAGTCCCCATGTAAGGGACAGGGCCTTCCCTCAGAGCCCTTTCCCTGTTTGCTGTTATATCACTGTTTAAATTATATATTCTCTACTTTCTCTTTGGGTACACTCTGAAAATGAGGAGGAACAGTATCCTCCACTAAAGAGCTTTTAGACCCTGGAGCTGAACTTTCCAAGTGGACTTCCCTTAACTTACTTGCATCTCAAATGCCTTTGTAGCAACTGGAGGGTGAAAATCAGGGTATAGGGCAGGAGTGGAGAGGGAAGGGACTGTGGACAGATAGGAGGTACTGGGAATGGGGGGGAGGTGGCGGTGAGAGTTCTACCCTAACCATTCCAGATGCTGGTGCTAAGCCCTCCAAGGTCTTAGTCACCCATATATGGGGAAGTTTCTATGACCTAAACTGAAATATCCACACAACTTTCCTCATTTTGAAAGTTTTTGTGCTGATTAAGTCAAAGCAAGCTCCTTCCATCCTTTGTCACTGAACTCCTTTCCTGTGGATTTAAAAGCCCAGGGCGCAGGCTGTTATGTACTTCTTGTGAAGTCTGGTGAGCAAGTGCAGTCTGAAAGAGTGTCCTGGCCAGTGCATCCTTTTCTGCAGAATCATCATGGCAGATGATAAAAGTCAAGAAGTGATAGGGCAAGAGCAAAGTCCACATGGAAAATTACCATTCAAAGCAGTTGCTGGCTGGTCTTTACCCTCGTGGCTCTATTAATCTGGGAGGGCCATTAATACTAGGCTACAGGAGCATCTGTCATCTGGGGGTGGAGTTGTCAGCTCGGGTAGCTAGCAGGGACCAGACTAAAGCCCATGCAGAGGTATTCTTTTGTCTGTTGGCGTGGTTCTCTGGTGAGGCACTTCCTCCTTATTTGTCCCAGGACCATTCAAGTGACCAATGTCACCTCTAATGAGGTGGGCTGTCTGCCAAGCAAAGCTAATGTGGCTCCTCTGTCTTCTCCCTGAATTCTCAGAACATGGAGGTAGTTACTGTCACGTCAATCTCCTGCCTAGGTGACAGCAACTTCTTTGGTGAGGAAATTATGTCCCATTCTCTCTCCTGCCTCTTTGTCCATCTCTGTGAAAGGTCCTGAAAGTGACTGAAGAGTTAGTTGCATGATGGATGTGTTGACAAGATAACAGATGACTTTGTTATTTGAAGTCAGTAAGCCTCTCCTGGAACCTCATTAAAGGCAATTTTTGTATAACTTTGATGGTCTATTCTTGGGGTAATGAGAGTGTGAGTTTGAGAGGCAGACAGATCGAGATTCAAAAGTCTACCCTCTTCCCTATACACAGACTGCTTACTAAGTGTATGGCCTGGGATAAATCACTTCTCTCTGAGCCTACCTGCTCATCCATAATATGGGGGAAACTGTAGCACAATTGTGTGGAGATGGATTAAACAAAACACACTTGTAGACTTACCCAAGTGCCTGGCATGCAGTAGATGCCCAGTAAAGGGTAATGGTTAGCGCCTAGCATAGATGGTAACAACACCAAAGCCGTTTCTCTAAGGAAGCTGCTGAGAAACAAAGAAATGAATTTTGGCCTAGCATTTTCCAGGAGACTTTACAAGCTCAGCTCTCAGGTCTCTAGGTTCTGTAGAACAGCAGCTCTGAAAATTCCCACTTGATGAGCTGTGTCCATGTAACTCATCTGAAGACACAGCATGCAGCCTTACTAGTTCTCAAGAAAACTGGGGAATGTATTAAAATTGGTCACAAAAATCAAGCTGTGTGTGCTCAGCCTTCTATAGATGGAAGTTTAACAAGATAGTCTAAAGGTCAGGAGTGGAACTTAAAGAGAGAGAGAAACCCAGAGAGAGAGAGAAAAGAAACATTTGTTGCCCACCGTCTTCACATTCTAAAGACCTCATGTTGGGGAATTAGAGAAATTCCAATTAAGCCCTTTCATTTTGATTTTCCATTAGATCCTTAGAATATCTGCAGAAAATTAAATCGAACTGGAGACCTCCAGCAGGGAGATTTATCCAATTTAATGTTTTGAAAGAGACTTATTATCTTGTCAGGAATAATTCGAAAATCCAGATAAGAGCAATTGAATCAGCAGAATTTAGACCTCGAGATAACGATCATTTTGTACAACCAACCATAGCATTTAAACAGCTGAAGTGGCATTTCCAAAGCCGCTGCTCCTGGCAATTTCATTTTTCCAGAAGTGCAACCCTCCCACACTGGACCCTCGCCCTCCCGTCCCATCACCCACCATTCTATAAAGTCCACAATAAAAGACCATGGCAATAGCATTCAAACTAAACTCATGCTTGGGTTCCTCACTCTTGCTTAACTTGTCTTCACTAGATGTCATGCTCTAATCAGCGTGCAGACAGGCTGCATCCTGGTAGCCTTCCAAAACGTTTGCGCTGTTCCTCCGGGTGCCTTTCTCTGGCTGTGCTTTCCACGTGAAATAACAGCTGGCTGCCTCCTCATCATCTCCTGGGAGGGGGGCTCACTGCAAGAAACAATTAAATGGGTTTCAAAATGTAATTGGGCTTTTTTTTCCCAGCCTTCCAGCTACAGGCAGCAACTACATTGAGAGATCTGAGGGACAGACAACAACCAGAGCCTTCAGGTAAAGTCAGGAGGTGTGCTCCAGCCTGGAGCCCCTCAGAATCCCTCTTGACATGTGGATGCCTCTGCCCTGAAGAATGAGGTCTCTCTTAGGTCAGCTGCCCAGGGGCTGTCAGGCCCCAGAGCTCTCCAGCCTTCTCTGCTGGGAATGGGCCAGAGAGTGGGCAGAGGGCAGGAGGCAGCCAATACACTCAAAACTTGCCAAATAATGGTTTCTGCAACTTGAGTCATGTAAAGAGTCTCTTTTGGTTTAGAACAGTCTCTAGTAGGTAAATATTTGGTCAATTCAAAGCCATTTCTTCCCACCCGCTTCCCCTGCCTCCTTTCTGGGTGTAGGGAAGTTTTGATTTCTGGAACGCAGGAAGTTTTGAGTTCTTTCATCTTCACTGTCAGTTGGCTGAGCTGTCTGATGGCTGAACTAGTGTTTGCTTAGGTTCCACTGTCACTGCCTCTAGTCACTGAGGTCCCACCCTTGTTGGCCTCCTGAACAGGCTTCTGATATACTAGTAGTCCTCTCTGTACCTTGTCTCCTTCACAGGAACTTATAGGAGCTTCCAGGTCCCTGGAAGCCATACCCAGGCCTGAGAGATCCAGGCCTGCCACTGCAGGGCACCCTCCCTGAGCCCTCACACAATGGCCACATTGTGTGTGGTCATATATGTGTCACTTTCCCCAGGCAGTGTCCAGTGAAGTATGATCCTTTCCAGCGTCCAGACTAATGATGATCTTGGCTCTCCCTTACCTAACAGGATATTTCTACCAACCCCAGCAACACTTGTACTCAGCGAGGAAGACAGAGGAGACACATATCTGACATCTTCACCCTACTTCTTCCTATATTTCATTAGGGTGGAAATAATGATTCATTTCACACTTTGTTTTGGAGAGCACTTACCCTGTTTCCCAGGGCACTGAGTTTCAGGGCTCAGACTTAATAGCAGAAGGAAAAGCATTCTTGCTATATCATAGAATATACTCTATGATTGGAGCCTACTGGTGCGGTTCTTGATGTGGGAGCTCATATGACCAGGAAGGAAGGATTAACAGGGACAAAAGTTACACTGGTTTAATACCCCCTTAAATATCCTCACAATATTTACAATCCACCCTAGCTCAATTGGTAAAGAATCTGCCTGCAATGCATGAGACCCAGGTTTGATTCCTGGGTCAGGAGGATCCTCCCTGGAGAAGGAAATGGCTACCCACTGCAGTATTCTTTCCTGGGAAATCCCATGGACAGAGGAGCCTGGTGGTCTACAGTCCATGTGGTCGCAAAGAGTCAGATACAACTGAGCAACTAAGCACTGCCTTCCATGGGAGATGGACACCAAGAAGGAGGCATTGTTATTGAGCAGGGCCTGAGTGTGGAGATGCTCCCTGGAGCTTCTAAGAGGATGACTCCACTGCCCTACCCAAAGAAAGAAAGACAGGGACACAGAATCTGGATAGCCTCTGGCGAGAAGGAAGCTGGGTCTGGCCTGGTTGGGGAAGCTGTGGGAAGCGCTACTCTGGAGGAGAAAGGGAGGTCAATAGTTTGGCATCTGGAGAGAACTTTGGGGATGAAACAGAGATGTTTAAAGAGAGTATTTTGTGTGAAATATACACTCCCCAGTTGACCCCAAACTCCTAGATATATAACATTGTGGATTTGGATCTAATTCAAGGTGGGCATGGGTTTCCCTGGTAGCTGGTAAAGAATCTGCCTGCAATGCAGGAGACCCTGGTTCAATTCCTGGATCGGGAAGATCCAGTGGAGAAGAGATAGGTTACCCTCTCCAGTATTCTTGGATTTTCCTGGTGGCTCCGATGGTAAAGATTCTGCCTGCAATTTGGGAGACCTGGGTTCCATCTCTGGGTTGGGAAGATCCCCTGGAGAGGGGAACAGCTACCCACTCCAGTATTCTTGCCTAGAGAATTCCATGGACAGAGGAGACTGGCAGACTACAGTCCATGTGGTCGCAGAGAGTCGGACACGACTGAGTGACTTTCACTTCACTTCACTTCAAGGTGGGAATGGGGTGAGATCCAGTCTATATGCAGGGATCCAGTCACCCTGCAGCTCTGTTCCTCTCTCCTCCTGCTTTCTGCTCCTAAATGACCCCAGGAGCTTGATGACATCTGTAAACGTCCCTGTTTCTCTTAATTACTCCTCTTTCTTTTTTCAGGAGGGATTTGTCCATGCTTTTTGTTGAGCTATTTTTATTTTTGTCACTCTTATTTTGGATAATGAGTTTAAATTTTTCATGCCTCTAAACAGTCAGTTTACCACTATTTACGAGTGCTCATTTTGTAGCCGGCAAAATTCTAGACACCTGGGAGAGTGATGAGCAGCAGCCAGAGTAACTGTCACCATGCAGTTTTGTGAGGAAGACACATTAAAGAACTTTTTTCTGATCAATTTTTGATTGGAATATGACTACATGTGGGCTTTCCTGGTAGCTAAGATAGTAAAGAATCTACCTGCAATGCGGGAGACCCGAGTTCAATCCCAAGGTTGGGAAGAATCCCTGGAGAAGGGAATGGCAACCCACTCCAGTATTCTTGCCTGAAGAATCCCATGGGCAGAGGAGCCTGGGGGCTACAGTCCACGGGGTTGCAGAGAGTCAGACATGGCTGAGCTACTACCACACACACATGATTGCTTTACAATGTTGTGTTCGTTTCTGCTGTGCAATGAAGTGCATCAGCTATACGTATACATATATCTTCTTCCTCTTGGACCTCTCTTCCACCTACCCCCATCCCACCCATCTAAGTCATCACAAAGTTCTGAGCTGAGCTCCCTGCACTACACAGTAGGTTCCCACTAGTTACTTATTCTACACACAGTAGTGTACATATGTCGATCCTAATCTCCCAATCCATCCCACTCTTCCCTTCCCCCTCTATATCTGCATATCTGTTCTCTATGTCTGAATCTCTACTCCTACCCTGGAAATCGGTATTATTTTTCTAGATGACGCATATATGCATTAATATATGATAATTGTTTTTCTAACTTACTTCACTCTGTATGACAGTCTCTAGGTCCATCCACCTAAATAAAGAATTATTAGATAATTTGGTGGAGTGCTCAAGTAGAAAAGATGTGGTATCCTAGGGACTCAGCGACCTCCAAGGAATCAGGAGGGGCTTCTCAGAGGAGAAGGATGAGCAGATATGAGCTAGGGAAAGAGAGGAGGAAAACATTCTAAAAGAGGAAGCAATAAGTTCAAAGTTGGGAGGCACAAGAGAGCATACCACCTTCTAGAACTGAGGTTGGCCAGCCTGGGTAGAGCATAGCATGTGAGGGAGGTGGTGGTAAAAGAGGAGGCTGGAGACATTGCTGGGGCTTGTCTTGATGGGGACAGTACAGCACAGAGCTAAGTGCATAGCCTACGGAGTCAGAAAGTCTAATTGCCTGTCTCTTAAATTAGGCTGACCTTGACAAGTTGATCTCTGAAAGTTGACTCATCTATAAAACCAGGATAATGTATCTGACTCATAAACTTATTTTGAGAATTACATGAGTTAATCCATGAAAATCACTTAGTACAGTGCCTGGCCCATAGTAAGCAGGTGATAAACACTATGCATGGATTTATAGGCCATGATGAGGATTTGGATTATATTTTTAAAGCAATAAGGAATCATCAGCGAGCTTTTAGGAAGATTTTGGGATCTGTCTTGAGCTTTAAAAGCATTGTTCTGGCAGCAGAGAGGAAAGGGGGTGGGAGAGAAAGAGCAAATATGAGAGTATCAAAAGGAAGATGGTGGCAGATGGGAGGTTGTTGACTGGCTCAGTGTCCATTCAGCCTCCCCAAACCTTCCTGTATGACAGAGGCTGCAGAAGACCAGGTTCCAGCTCAGGTTGTGTAGCAGCTAATGTTCCATCAATTACACACATCTGGGAGGTCCAGAAGCCAGCAAGATTGGTCATGGCCATTGGCTCTCCTAACAGCAGCAGCCCAGGCACCAGAAAAATGGCAACTTGATTCCCTTTGTGACCCCAGATCACATCTAATGTGATGTTCTTAGCGTTAGAGTTTATAGTGCTGGCTCCCTGATTCTCCACCTTCCTGATGGTGGTAGGGGAGCAATTCCCCTGCTGGGCCCATCTTGTATTGTTCTGAATGTTATTTCTGGAAGCCTAGCCCAGAACCTTCCAGTCCTTCCAGGATTGTGCAAGCTCCTCATTTCCTGTATTAAATGGCAACCTACTCCAGTATTCTTGCCTGGGAAATCCCATGGACAGAGGGGCCTGGTGGGCTACAATCTATGGGGTCGCAAAGAGCCAGACATGAATTAGTGACTAAACAACAATACATAAAAGCTAAAGTGGTTTCTACTTGCAACTAACCCCTGATTGATATCAAGATTATTATAGAGACATGGAGATGACTGATATTTTAGATGAGAAATGATGACTAAACTAGCATGCTGTCATGGCAAAACATGTAGAGAGGGATATATCTGAGAGATATTTAAGAGACTGAATGAACAAGGCTCTGTGCTTGATTGAATATGTGATTGGGGAGGAATGACAAGTGACTCATAAATTATTGACTTGAGAAATTCTGTGGGTGGTGGTGCTATTTCTTAAGTCTATCAAATTGGCACTGGAGCAGTTTGGGTAGAAAAACTAGGCATTTGATTCTGGACATATTCTGTTTAAGGCATATTTAAAGTAGCCAGAAGGACATGTGGCAAAATTGGTTGACTATATGAGTCTGGGGTTCAAAGGAAAGACGCGAGTTGAATATTTGTGAATTCATTGTATAAAGATGGTAATTAAAGTCTTGGAAATGCATATATAGTAGCTTAGGGCACATGCAGAGTGAGAAAAACTAAGGCTCCAGATAGATGAGAGAGAGAGAGAGAGAGAGAGAGAGAGAGAGAGAGAGAGATTGATTATCATTTAATGGGCACTGAAAGAAGAGGAAGTCAAAAAGGAGCCAGAAAGGAGCAGCTGGATAGGCAGGGCGGGATGCAAAGAGAGAGAAGCCAAGGAAGGGAATGCACTGAAGACTGAGGGGGAGAACCAAGTAGGATAGGAACTGAAAGTCATCCCTTAGATTTGGTAGCATTTTGAGGTCAGAGGTAAAGTGGCAGGGAAGAAACCAGATTGGAGTGGGCTGAGAAAAGAGTAGGAGGTGAGGAAATGGAGGAGACACATGTAAACAGCACCATGGGGCAGCGTTCACCAGCTCATATGTCAGGAAAGCTCAAAATAACAATAAGCACGCCAGGCACATGATGAAAGGGCTCGCTTCTGGCCATATCTTGAGTTCTCCATAATCCTTCCATAAGGTGGACACTTTATAGTCTACATATGAAGGAGAAATGTAACCATGAAAAAAATTATGTAAAATCTCTGACAATCTAATGTTGAAGTTTGGCTATGAGAGAGACGAGAGACGAAGGCAGTAGCTGGAAAGAAGGTAGGGCTGAGAGAAGATTTAATTTTTTAAGATAGAAGAAGCGTGAGCTTGTTTCAGTCCTGATGGGAATGAGCCAAGAAAAGAGAAAGGACTGTTGATTCTTCAAGGTTCCTGGGAAGACAGACCGGCACAGTATCCAGAACACAGGAGGAGGGAAGGCTATCTTATGTCGGAGTTCCCTAGAAGTAAAGCTTGACATGGGGATTTTGTGCTACTGATTTACTGTGGGAGTGTTCTCAAGAATAACATGGAAGGCAGTGTGGGAAGCAGGGGTTTGAAGGAAAAAAAGCTAAGCTATGATGTGGTTTCAGAAATCCAGCCCAACCCTTCAGGGAGCTCTGGCTTGTGAACTGCTCCTGCTGAGTTTGTCTACCCTTGAGGCAAAGGGGCTGGACCTTTATAACCCTACACCATTACCCATCAGCTGCTCTCTTGCATCTCTGGGTAAGGCGGCTTCCATAAACCAAGGGCAATCTTTTAGGAAGGGTGCAGGAGGGAGCCATTAGCAGCCAACACCCACAGCAGTTGGGGTATGGGTGTGCCTCCCTGCTAAGGGTATCTGGGTGGGGTCTCAATAACAGATGCTGTAGGAGTAGTGCATGGAGCACTTACATATTTGGATTTAAGGATAAATAGAAAGTAAGGCAATGGCACCCCACTCCAGTACTCTTGCCTGGAAAATCCCATGGATGGAGGAGCCTGGTAGGCTGCAGTCCATGGGGTCGCTACGAGTCGGATGCGACTGAGCGACTTCACTTTCACTTTTCACTTTCACACAATGGAGAAGGTAATGGCAACCCACTCCGGTGTTCTTGCCTGGAGAATCCCAGGGATGGCAGAGCCTGGTGGGCTGCCATCTCTGGGGTCGCACAGAGTCGGACACAACTGAAGCGACTTAGCAGCAGCAGCAGCAGCAGAAAGTAAGGAGGCAAAGGAATCTGAGATTTAAGAAGAGGAGAAAATGTTGAAAATAATAGGAATATGAACTGACCAGGAAAACCTAGTAGACTTCCTGTACAGTTGAGGGTGGTGGCCATGAGTCTCTAATGGTACCAACGAGCCAACTTGTGTTATTTCCTCCACTGGTACCCAATAGTCCAGATGCAGCCACGAAAAAGCAGTTAGATTCATTTGGAGCTGGAGTCAGGGTAGGTGCTTTGAAACAGCAGAAGATAAAGGAAGTTTAGGCACTAGTTATGGTCCTTAGTGACTAGCTGGCATAAGGATAAGAAGAGAAAACTGATAGGGAGAAAACAGATACGAGTCAATGGCTGGAGGTCTCCATGAAGTTGGAGAAAAGATCTGGTCGGGGCTTGTTGAGTTAAATAGCTTAAATGATAGAATTTCATGGGCATTTTAGAGAGCACTTTGAACCTTCAATCTGAGAGAGTGAACCATGGGAAAGGATGGCTGACGAGCACAATATTGGAGTCATCAATGAATGAGGATAGAAATGACTGAGAAATTAAAAGTGTGGCAAAGTGGTGTGGAGACTATTGCAATGAGAAGCTGCATGCCTCCAAGGTGGAGGGATTGTATTTCTTTTCAAGGCTCTGGGGATGCCCTAAGTCTTATGGCAGGATTTGGTCACTGGGCTCCTTTAATAACCTATGATCATTTGGGTTTCTGTCTCTACTGTGCCCTAGAACTTCTCAAATGCTACTTTTTCCCTTGAGATACAAGGAATTCAGCTGGGCACTGTATTCAGAAGGGAGAGCCAAGGGTCTGTGCTCCTAGGCAGGCATTTCAGCTACAGTGGATCCTTGTATCCTTAGGGTCACTACCAAAATAGCATCACTTTAGGGCACTGTCAGAGAGCACAGGGACCTATTTTCTTTGGGAGACAATTTGGTATAAAAACCTATGCCTTCAGGACCTTTGGGAGCAGGTAAACTCCCTCCTTCCTCCTCATCTTGGGAATGAGGCAGCACATTCAGTGATTTCAAGACTGAACTTCGGGATCCAATTTGCATGATTTGATTCTCAGTGTGATATTCTAGCTACATGTATGTTTCCTCCTCTGTGAAATGGAGACAATTATACTAAATTCTTAACAAGTTTTTAATAAGGAACTGCCATGCTGGGACTCTCAGCATAGTTTCAGGCATATAGAAACTCCTCACTAATAGTTAGCCATTAGTATTGTTACAAAAGCCCACCTCCAAACTATAAAACACTGGTGAAAGAAATCAAAGAGGACACTAACAGATGGAGAAATATACCATGTTCATGGATTGGAAGAATCAATATAGTGAAAATGAGTATACTACTCAAAGCAATTTATAGATTCAATGCAATCCCTATCAAGCTACCAACAGTATTCTTCACAGAGCTAGAACAAATAATTTCACAATTTGTATGGAAATACAAAAAACCTCAAATAGCCAAAGCTATCTTGAGAAAGAAGAATGGAACTGGAGGAATCAACCTACCTGACTTCAGGCTCTACTACAAAGCCACAGTTATCAAGACAGTATGGTACTGGCACAAAGACAGAAATATAGATCAATGGAACAAAATAGAAAGCCCAGAGATAAATCCACACACATATGGACACCTTATCTTTGACAAAGGAGGCAAGAATGTACAATGGATTAAAGACAATCTCTTTAACAAGTGGTACTGGGAAATCTGGTCAACCACTTGTAAAAGAATGAAACTAGAACACTTCCTAACACCATACACAAAAATAAACTCAAAATGGATTAAAGATCTCAACGTAAGACCAGAAACTATAAAACTCCTAGAGGAGAACATAGGCAAAACACTCTCTGACATACATCACAGCAGGATCCTCTATGACCCACCTCCCAGAATATTGGAAATAAAAGCAAAAATAAACAAATGGGACCTAATTAACCTTAAAAGCTTCTGCACATCAAAGGAAACTCTTAGCAAGGTGAAAAGACAGCCTTCAGAATGGGAGAAGATAATAGCAAATGAAGCAACTGACAAACAACTAATCTTGAGAATATACAAGCAACTCCTACAGCTCAACTCCAGAAAAATAAATGACCCAATCAAAAAATGGGCCAAAGAACTAAATAGACATTTCTCCAAAGAAGACATACAGATGGTTAACAAACACATGAAAAGATGCTCAACATCACTCATTATCAGAGAAATGCAAATCAAAACCACTATGAGGTACCATTTCACACCAGTCAGAATGGCTGCGATCCAAAAGTCTACAAGTAATAAATGCTGGAGAAGGTGTGGAGAAAAGGGAACCCTTTTACACTGTTGGTGGGAATGCAAACTAGTACAGCCACTATGGAGAACAGTGTGGAGATTCCTTAAAAAACTGGAAATAGAACTGCCTTATGATCCAGCAATCCCACTGCTGGGCATACACACTGAGGAAACCAGAAGGGAAAGAGACACGTGTACCCCAGTGTTCATCGCAGCACTGTTTATAATAGCCAGGACATGGAATCAACCTAGATGTCCATCAGCAGATGAATGGATAAGAAAGCTGTGGTACATATACACAATGGAGTATTACTCAGCCATTAAAAAGAATACATTTGAATCAGTTCTAATGAGGTGGATGAAACTGGAGCCTATTATACAGAGTGAAGTAAGCCAGAAAGAAAAACACCAATACAGTATACTAACGCATATATATGGAATTTAGAAAGATGGTAACAATAACCCTGTGTACGAGACAGCAAAAGAGACACTGATGTATAGAACAGTCTTATGGACTCTGTGGGAGAGGGAGAGGGTGGGAAGATTTGGGAGAATGGCATTGAAACATGTAAAATATCATGTATAAAACTAGTTGCCAGTCCAGGTTCGATGCACGATACTGGATGCCTGGGGCTGGTGCACTGGGACGACCCAGAGGGATGGAATGGGGAGGGAGGAGGGAGGAGGGTGCAGGATGGGGAACGCATGTTTACCTGTGGTGGATTCATTTTGATATTTGGCAAAATGAATACAGTTATGTAAAGTTTAAAAATAAAATAAAATTAAAAAAAAAAAAAGCCCACCTCCTTTCACAGGTGTCATGGAAACACTGGCCTTTTGAGTCAGTATGGGCTCAAACTCTGGCTTCTCTACTTGTTGGTTGTATAGTCTGGACAATTTATTCACATCTTAGAATCTTGGTTTCTTTACATATAAAATGGGAGTAAGCATCTAGAAACAAAAAATAGAATGATGATTGCCAGGGGCTGTGGGGAGGGGATTGGGAGTTGCTAACTAATGGGCATAAAAGTTCACTTATGCAAGATGTTGAAGTTCTAGAGATCTGCTATGTGACTTAGTGCCTGTAGATAACAATACTGTATTGTGCGCTTAAATATCTGTTAAGAGGGTAAGATCTCGTGTTAGGAGTGCTTACCACAATAAACAATCAAAAATGTTAAGTAGTCAATGTGAAAAAAATGGAGTAATAGTAGTTTTATAAGGATCAAATGAGATATGTATACAGGAAACTGAGTGGTCAGCTACTGTTCACACTTTTTTTTTGGCCACACCAAATGGCTTGCAGGATCTTAGTTCCCAGACCAAGGACTGAATCTGGGCCCCTGGCAGTGAAAGCGCAGAGTTCCAACTACTGGACAGTCAGGCAATTCCCATGTTCACACTTTTTATTGTTTCTGTTTGGGGACGTAACAGTGTTAACATTGCTGATAAGAACTAGTTAATTGGGCTTTTGGTACTAAATCCAAGGCCTTTTGACCAAAGTATCTTAAGGTTTTTCAACACTGAGAATGAACAGAGGAAAACAAGCTTAATACACACATGGTCAGGGTTTAAGGGGATATGGCTGTTTAAGCAGTGTGGAGCCTCTTATTTTTGTTGAATGTAAAGTCCACAGGCGCCCTTGGAGTCCGTCCAGCTTACCCATCCTTTTCATGTGGGGAGCTTTGGCCTCCGAGGAGGACGGGGCTGTCTCAGTGTTGGGGTGGTACCTGCACTATGGTTTAAAGTTGTATCACAACCACATAAACCTTGCCAGGAAATTACTACTAACTCAACTATACAAGAAAAAGAGGCAATTTACTTTCATTAAGGCCAAATGACCTGGATTTCACTGAGTCGGAGAAATGCTCCCACCAAAGGCACGGACACTGAACAATTTGGTTGCGGGTGAGTTTCCGTGTTTTTCTTCTAGTTCTCTGAGGTCACTCCTCCCACCTGATGGATGTGCTATAGTCATGATAGGATCGCAGCCTGAAGACCCACGGCAATTTTTGATCCAAGCGGAGAATTTAATTGAATTTATCCCAGAATATAAGTGTGAAAGATACTTTTCTCCAGGGCCATTTCTATTCTTATCTTGAATCCTTCATTGACCTGAGTTGCATCTCAAAGGCAAGGAATCACTATAAAGAAGTGTTATATTTCAAAAAAAAAAAAAATTCATGTATAGTTTCCTTGGCAGGAGAACTCCTTTTTAAAGGCTATGATTGTTTTGTTTTTCTTAACCCAGAATGGACTGTGTCACAGGAATCAGTCCACATGAGCTGCACATTCAGATCATTTATATACCTCATTGTACTCCACCACCTCGATGTTTTATTCATCAGCACCTGCTTCTCTGTCACTGAAACTTGTTTTGCTCAGAGTAGCTTCCTTTCAGCCTTTTATCAAATAAGCTCCAGTTCTCCATTAATAATTTGACAGGAAAAGACTGGAGATGGTGTTCTTCACAGTGTGACAAATATGCCAGTGATTTCATTTGAATTACAGCCATGGAATGTCTACCTTTGCAATCAATGATTTTCTTCCTATCTTGGATGATAATAATTTTTTATTATAAGTAGTGCTCAACAAACTCAATAACATTCCCTGGTGATTTTCTCTAACAGCAGCCATACAGAAGTATAATTTCAAAGTCCCTCTGATTTCATTCAGCTTTATGTGTTAGATTAAATGTCAAAGTTGTCTTTGTACCATCTGTAAGATTTCTTCTATTCTGAATACTCTTAGTTTGCTCTCAATTATCTGGTGAATCATTCTATACATTTATCACTAGTATTACATTTTTAACTTAAAGCTGTTCAACATAATTTATTTTGCCTCTAGCTTTAATGATACAGTAGTAAAATTGATTCCCAAGTGTCATGAACTATAGAGGTAGATCAAAAGGGGAGAAAGCTTGATTTTTAAAAACATCATGCATGTCCCTTACAGTCGTGACTAATACAAGTGTCTCATAATGTCTTTTTTAAAAAAATATATTTATTTATTTTAATTGGGGGCTAATTACTTTACAATACTGTGGTGGTTATTGCCATACATTGACATGGATCAGCCACGGGTGTACATGTGTCCCCCAGTCCCGAACCCCCCTCCCACCTCCCTCCCCATCCCATCCCTCTGGGTTGTCCCAGTGTACCGGCTTTGAGAGCCCTGTTTCATGCATCAAACCTGGACTGGTCATCTATTTCACATATGGTAATATACATGTTTCAGTGCTATTCTCTCAAATCATCCTACCATCACCTTCTCCCACAGAGTCCAAAAGTCTGTTCTTTATATCTGTGTCTCTTTTGCTGTCTCGTATATAGGGTTGTTGTTACCATCTTTCTGAATTCCATATATATGCATTAAAACACATTAGTTTATATTTTTCTTAATCTATATCAACAAAAAGTTGAAAATAAGTGCTTAATGGGTTAAAGGTAAAAAGCACCTTGAAGATAGCAAATGTTGGAAATAATTCAAATATCTGTGTACAGAGAATTGGTTAAACAAATATATTAATAGTAGTCCATGCTATGAATATGTGGCTATTAAAGAGTACAGTAGGTCAAAAGCATTAAAAGGGATAGAAGAATTTTTGTTAGCAAAGATTATAATACACAAAGAAGAAAATAATAGATATGAATCCTTATGAAATAAAAAACTAAGTAAGAAAATACATATAATAGAAATGCTTAGAAATTCATGAAGTATTTGATAGAACCATATTAGTACCGAAAGACTTTGATCCAGGTCTTTTGGAATATGATAGATCAACTAAACAAAACAAAAAGGAAGGCTTCCCTGTTGCTCAGTGGTAAAGAATCTGCCTGCCAATGCAGGAGACACGAGTTTGATCCCAGGTCTGGGAAGATCCCACATGATGTGGAGTAACTAAGCTATGGGCCACAACTACTGAGCCTGTGCTCTAGAGCCTGGGAACCACAACTACTGAGCCCATGCACCTCAGCTGCTGAAGCCTGCCTGCCCTGAAGTCCGTGCTCCGCAGCAGGAGAATCTAGCCCAATGAGAAGCTTCTGAACCGAAACAAAGAATAGCCCCCACTCACCACAACTAGAAAAAAGCCCACACAGCAATGAAGACCCAGCGCAGATACAAATAAACACAAACATAAAAGGAGCATAAATGACGTGAATATCACAATTAACAAACTTGAAATATATTTTGTATACCTCAAATAGAGAACACACATTTCTACATATTTTGGATATGTAGAAATAATTTGGATACAAATTATTTATAAAAACTGGCCCTTTGCTTGGTTATAAACAAAAGCCTTAAATTCTCCAACTATAAACATTTTTGGACCACAGTGCAGTAAAAAGACAAATCAATGAAATAAAAATCGTCCCCCGAAAAACGCTACTTTGAAATTTTTTAAAAGCTGCCTTTAAAATAGTTTTTTGTTCAAAGAAAAAAATCACAACTGAAATGAAAATGTATTTGTGATTGAAAGTGAAAGTGTTAGTTTCTCAGTCGTGTCCAGCTTTTTGCCACCCCATGGACTGTAGCCTCCCAGGCTCCTCTGTCCATGGGATTCTCCAGGCAAGAATACTGCCGTGGGTAGCCATTCCCTTCTCCAAGGGATCTTCCTCATCCAGGGACTGAACTCAGGTCTCCTATATCGCAGGCAGAGTCTTTACCTTTTGAGCTACCAGAGATGTAAATTATTTATCTTAAAACCTTTAGAATGATCTTTTTAACATAGAATCAAAACATGTCACCACCCTGTTCAAAACACCCCAGTCTATTTCCAAAGCAACTTGAATAAAAATCCAGATTTCTTTCATGGCCTTCAAGTGCCTACATAACCTGTTCTTGCCTAGCTCTCCAACCTCACCACTTACATCTCTGCCTTCTATCAGTGCCCTGCAGCTGCACCGCCTTTCTTTTCAAGCAGCAGAGTGCCAAGGTAATTCTCATCTTAGCTTTTGCTTATTTATTTTTTCTGCCTGAAAATTGCTTCTTCATACCAGTGCTATCCAACAGAACTTTCTGTGATAATGGAAATATTCTGTATCTGATCCGTCTAATATACTAGTCACAAGCCGCATGTGGTTCTTGAACACTTGATTTGTGAATAGGGCAACCGAGGAACTGGATTAATTAATTAATTAATTAAAGCTTAATTAAAATTAATATCTAAGCTTAATTAAAATTTTTTAACTTATTAAAATTTATTTTAACTAATGAAATTTGGGTAGCTAGTGGTCATTTTGGACATTACAGCTCTAAACATTTGCCAAACTGTTTCTTATCATTCAAACTTCATTCATCAATATTTCAACATAAATATTGCCTCAAAGAAACTTTCAGCAGGTGATCAAATAAAGCTTCATGATTCAGTCTTTGTAAGTTGTGTGTTTCTGGGAATTTATCCATTTTTTTTAAGTTATCTAACTTGTTTATATAAAATTATTCATAGTATTCTCTTATAAACATTTTTTCATTTCTGAGCCATCAGTTATAATGGCCCATATTTCATTTCTAATTTTAGTCAAGACTTCTATTTTTTTTTCTCTTAAGTTAAATAAGGGTTTGCCAATTTTGTTGATCTTTTAAAAAGACCAACTCTTAGTTTGGTTGATTTTTTTCTGTTTTTGTATTTTCCGTTCCATTTGCCTCTGCTCTAATTTTTATTATTCCCTCCCTCCTTGGTAACCTTGGCTTTAGTTTATTTTTCTTTTCTAGTTCTTTGAAGAATAACTTTACTTTACTCGAGTAACTTTAAAGTTGTTGACTTGAGATCTTTTTTCTTTTTAATGTAAGCATCGATAGCTATAAACTTCCCTCAGCGCTGCTTTCATTGCAGTAACGTTGGCATTTTGTGTTTTTACTTTCATTTGTCTACGGATATTTTCTAATTTCCTTTTAACTTCTTCTTTGACCCTTTTTGTTGTTAACGAGTGTAATTTCCACATATCTGTAGGTTTTCCAGTTTTCATTCTATCAATTTCTAATTTTATTCCATTGTGATCAGAAGAGATGCTTTGTATGCTTAGTTTCTTCAAGCTGTTAAGACTTGTTTTGTAATAGTCTGTCCTGGAGAATATTCCATGTGCATTTTAGAGAAATGTATATTCTGTTATTGTTTGGTGGTGTGTTTTGTATACATAGATTAAGTCTAATTGGTCTATAGTGTGTTCATGCCCTCTTTTCCCTGCTGATATTCACTCTAGTTTTCTATCCATTGCTGAAAGTGTGGTATTGAAATCTCCTGCTATTGGGCTTCCCTGGCGGCTCAGATGTAAAGAATCTGCCTACAATGCAGAAAACCCGGGTTTGATCCCCGGGTTGGGAAGATCCCCTGGAGAAGGTAATGGCTACCCACTCGAAGTTTTCTTGCCTGGAGAATTCCACGGACAGAGGAGCCTGGTGAGCTACAGTCCTTTGGTGTGATATTGAAAGTGTGATATCGAAGTCTCCTACTATTATTGTGTTGCTGTTTCTCCCCTCAATCTGTCAAAGTTTGCTTTATATATTTAGGAGCTCTGAGGTTTAGGGTATAAATGTTTACTATTGTCATATCTTCTTGGTGAATTGACCCTTTTATCATTTATAATGTCCTTATTTGTTTCTTGTAAGAGTTTTTGACTTAAACTCTACTTTAATATTTGTATAGCCACTCCTTCTCTCTTCTGGTTACTATTTAAAAGCATGGAATGTCTTTTTCCATTCTTTGACTTTCAGCCTTTGTGTCCTTAAATATAAAGCAAGTCTCCTGTAGATAGTATATTGTTGGATACTATTTTAATACATTCAGTCAGCCTCTGTCTTTTAACTAGTGAGTTTAATCCATTTACATGTAAAGTAATTACTGATAGGGAAGGGCTTACTATTGCCATATTATTAACTTTTTTTGTGTATCTTATAACATTTGGGAGGATAAAAAAATTTTTTATCCCTCCTTTCCTCTCTTACTGTCTTCTTTTATAGTGATATGCTTTGATTTCTTTCTACATATATTCTCTAAACATTTTCATGTGGTTACCACTGCAATCACATAAACCATCTTGAAGTTATAGCATTCTATATTAAACTGATAATTTCAATCATATACAAAAACTCTATCCTTTACAAATTCACCCTGCCTCCCCACTTTAAGCTACTGATGTCACAAATAACACCTTTAGATGTTGCATACCTAACAACATAGATTTATAATTTTATTTCTAATTCCATGCAACAAAATTACAATAATAATACAATAATATAGTCTACACATTTGTCCATGTATTTTACCTTTATGGAAGAAGCATTTATTTTTGTACAGCTTCATGTTGCTGTCCACCATCCTTTTGTTTCAGCTAAAAGGACTCCCTTTAGCATTTCTTGTAGAATAGGTTTAGTAGCACACTCTCTCAGCTTTTGTTCATCTGAGAAAGTCTTCATTTCTTCTTCATTTTGAAGGATAGTTTTGCCAGATACAGCATCCTTGAATAGATTCTTTTTTCCTTCAGCATTCTTAATATATTATCCCACTGCCTTCTGGCATGTTAGGTTTCTGCTGATAAAAACAACTGAGAATCTTATAGAGGACCACTTGTACATTTATTTATTAGTCAATTTATTTTCCTGTTTTATTTTCCTGTTTTATATATATATATATATATATATATATATATACACACACACACACACACACACACACACACACACAGCTTTTCTATCTATTATACTTGGAAAAGTCTTGAGAAAGAATAACAAAAAAGATGGAGAAATTGAAAAGCATAAACTAAATGAAATGGGATCACTGAATGTGATATAGAAAAAGTGAAACAAACTAGATACAAGTAAAAGACCATCAAATAGTTCAGTTGTTTTTAAATATGGCTGCTCATTAGATTCACATCTGGATCTTTGGAGAAAAAAAAACCTGGATATTTGTATTATACAAAAAAACTCCAAGAAAATTCTAATGTTTATTGGATTTTAAAAAGTGATTGATTTTTAAAACTGTAAAAAATTAATAGAATGAATAGACAGAAAAGTAGGTTATTTGTTGTTTGGTTGCTAAGTTATGTCTGACTCTTTGTGATCCCATGGACTGCAGCATTCCATGCCTCCCAGTCCCTCGTTATCTCCCAGAGCTTGCCCAAGTTCATTCCATTGAATTGGTGATGCCATTCAACCATCTCATCCTGTCTCCCCCTTTACCTTCTGCTCTCAATCTTTCCCAGCATCAGGGTCTTTTCCAATGAGCCGGCTCTTCACATCAGGTGGCCAAAGTATTGAGCTTCAGCTTCAGCATCAGTCCGTCCAATGAGTATTCAGGGTTGATTTCCTTTAGGATTGACTGGTTTGATCACCTTGCTGTCCAGGGGACTCTCAAGATTCTTCTCCAGCACCACAGTTCAAAAGCATCACTGATAACTTCTTCCACATAAAGAAGTTGGACCTTCTTCATGATCCAAATTTCACATCTGTACATGACTACTGAAAAGACCACAGCCTTGACTATATGGACCTTTATTGACAAAGTGATGTCTTCACTTTTAAAGTACTGTCTAGGTTTGTCATAGCTTTCCTCAAAACCTGCAGTGATTTCAGAACCCAAGAAGAGAAAATTTGTCACTGCTTCCACCTTTCCCCCCTCTGTTTACCATGAAGTGATGGGACTGGATGCCATAATCTTAGTTGTTTTTTTTTAATACTGAGTCCTGCGATGAACACTGGGGTACACATGCACTGGGATGACCCAGAGGGATGGTATGGGGAGGGAGGTGGGAGGGAGGTTCAGGATTGGGAACACATGTACGTGGCGGATTCATGTTGATGTGTGGCAGAACCAATACAATATTGTAAAGTAATTAGCCTCCAATTAAAATAAATAAATTTAAATTAAAAAAAAAATAAATACTGAGTTCTAAGCCGGCTTTTTCACTCTTCTCTTTCACCCTCAAGTGACTCTTTAGTTCCTCTTTGCTTACTGCCATTAGAGTGCTATCATCTGCATAAAAAGTTTGTTGATATTTCTCCTGGCAATCTTGATTCCAGCTTGTAACTCATCCACCCTGGCATTTCTCATGATATACTCTGCATATAAATTAAATAAACAGGGTGACAATACACAGCCTTGTCGTACTTCTTTCCCAATTTTGAACCAGTCAGTTGTTCCATATAAGGTTCTAACTGTTGCTTCTTGACCTGCACACAGGTTTCTCAGGAGGCAAGTAAGATAGTCTAGTATTCCCATCTCTTTAAGAGCATTCCATTCTGTTGTGATCCACACAGTCAAAGGCTTTACCATAGTCAATGTAACAGAAGTAGATGTTTTTTCTGGAATTTCCTTGCTTTCTCTTTGATACAGCAAATGCTGCAATTTGATCTCTGGTTCCTCTACCTTTCCTAAAGCCAGCTTGTATGTGTGGAAGTTCTTGATTCAAGTACTGCTGAACCCTAGCTAGAAGGATTTTGAGCATAACCTTACTAACATGGGAAGTGAGCACAATTTTCTGGTAGTTTAAACATACTTTAGTACTGCCCTTCTTGAGAACCAGAATGAAGTTCCAGTCCTGTGGTCACTGTTGGGTTTTCCAAATTTGCTGACATATTGACTGCAGCACTTTAACAGCATCATCCTTTAGGATTTTAAATAGTTCAGCTGGAATTCCATCACCACCACTAGCTTTATTGGCAGCAATGCTTCCTAAGACCCACTTGACTTCACGCTCCAGGACATCTGGCTCTAGGTGAGTGACCACACCATTGTGGTTATCTGGGTCATTAAGAGCTTTTTTGTACAATTCTTCTATGTATCTTGCCATCTCTTCTTGATCTCTTCTACTTCTTTTAGGTCTTTACCCTTTCCGTCCTTTATTGTGCCCATCTTTGCATGAAATGCTCCTTTGATAGCTCCAATTTTCCTGAAGAGATCTCTAGTCTTTCCCCTTCTGTTGTTTTCCTCTATTTCTTTGCACTGTTCATTGAAGAAGGCTTTCTTGCCTCTCCTTGCTATTCTCTGGAACTTTGCATTCAGTTGGGTATATCTTTCCCTTTCTCCCTTACTTTTCACTTCTTTCTTTTCTCAGCTATCTGTAAAGCCTCCTTAGACAACCACTTTGCCTTTTTGCATTTCTTTTTCTTTGGGATGGTTTTGGTCACTGCCTCCTGTACAATGTTATAAGCCTCTGTCCATAGTTCTTCAGGCACTCTGTCTACCGGATCTAATCCCTTGAATTTATTCATCACCTCCACTGTATAATCATAGGGGATTTGATTTAGGTCATAGCTGAATGACCTATCGGTTTTCCCTCACTTTCTGTAGTTTAAAACTGAATTTTGCTATGAGAGCTGATGATCTGAGCCACAGTCAACTCTAGGTCTTGTTTTTGCTGACTGTATAGAGCTTCTCCATTTCTCCATCTTTGGCTGCAAAGAATATAATCAATCTGCTTTTGGTATTGACCATCTGGTGGTGTCTACGTGTAGAGTCATCTCTTGTGCTGTTGGAAGAGTACGTTTACTATGACTAGTGTGTTCTCTTGGCAGACTTCTGTTAGTCTTTGCCTTGTCGATTTTGTACTCCAAGGCCAAACTTGCCTATTACTCCAGCTATCTCTTGACTTCCTACTTTTGCATTCCAATCCCCTATGAAGTAGAAGCATCCTTTTTTGGTGTTAGTTCTAGAAGATCTTGTAAGTCTTCATAGAATTGGTCAACTTCAGCTTCTTCGGCATTAGCAGTTGGAGCATAGGCTTGGATTACTGTCATGCTGAATGTTCTGCCTTGGAAATGAACAGAGATCCTTTTGTCACTTTTGAAATTGCAAGTGCTGCATTTTGGACTCTTCTGTTGATTATGAGAGCTACTCCATTTCTTCTATAGGATTCTTGCCCACAGTAATAGATATAATGGTCATCTGAATTAAATTCACTCAATCTCATCCATTTTAGTTCACTGATTCCTAAGACATCAATGTTTACTCTTGCTATCTCCTGCTTGATCACGTCCGATTTACCTCGATTCTTGGACCTAGCATTCCAGCTTCCTATTTAATACTGTTCTTTAGAGCACTGGATTTTACTTTCTTCACCAGACACATCCACAACTAAGCATTGTTTCCACTTTGGCCCAGCCACTTCATCCTTTCCTCTGCTCTTCACCAGTAGCAGAAGGCAATGGCACCCCACTCCAGTACTGTTGCCTGGAAAATCCCATGGATGGAGGAGCCTGGTAGGCTGCAGTCCATGGGGTCGCTAAGAGTCGGACACGACGGAGCGACTTCACTTTCCCTTTTCACTTTCATGCATTGGAGAAGGAAATGGCAACCCACTCCAGTGTTCTTGCCTGGAGAATCCCATGGACGGAGAAACCTGGTAGGCTGCAGTCCATGGGGTCGCACAGAGTCGGACACGACTGAAGTGACTTAGCAGCAGCAGCAGCAGCAGCTATCAACAGGCAAATGAATAAGAAGACTGTCACTAAACCATAGCAAAGAATGAAATTTTGCCACGTGCAGCTACAGGGATGGACTTGGAGGGCATTATGCTAAGTGAAATCAGTCAGACAAAGACAAACAACTGTATGTTACCACTTTTATGTGGAATCTAAGAAATGAAACAAATAAAATGAATATTACTAACAGAAATAGACTTACAGATATAGAGAAGAAACTAGTGGTTACCAGTGGAGAGAAGGAAGGGGGAGGAGCAAGACAGAAGCAGAGGATTAAGAGGTACAAATGACTGTATAAAATAAATAAGCTACAAGGCTATATTGTAAAGCACTGGGAATATAGCCAATATTTTATAATAATTTTAAAGACAGTATAATCCATAAAAATATTGAATGACCATGTTGTACACCTGAAACTAATACAATAAAATTAATTAAAAATGAAAGCTTGTTTGAGTATTTCCTAAGGATTCTGCACAATTAATATTGGATACAGAGAGTCTAGACTAAACCAATTAGATCACATGAGGTTTTTTTTTTTCCTCTTTTGAGGTGCAGAAACAAGAAACTTCAAATTGAAGAGCGCTATATTTTTCCAATAGGAAATCCGTATCTTCTTTTTTTTTTCTAAAGTAATTTTCCCTGTACTATAAATTCTTGAGCAAAGAAAGGAAAATCTGAAGGACACATTCTGGGTAATCTTGGTCTAAACATTTCCCTTGAATGATTCAGATAATCGGGCCTGGGATAAATGTTTCTCTGAATTATTCATATAGTATCCTCAGCTTTCCACTTTATTTTTTAGACATAGCTCTAGGCTCTGTTTATTTAATCTATTTATTTAAACCCTGTTTGTTTAATCTATACTCTGATCACGTCATGAGAAATGCCAGGCTGGCTGAGTTACAAGATGGAATCAAGATAGGTGGGAGAAACCCTGACAACCTCAGATACAGATGGTACCACTCTAATGGCAGAAAGCAAAGAGTAACTAAAGAGCCTCTTGATGAGGGTGAAGGAGAAGAGTGAAAGAGCCAGCTTAAAACTAAATATTAAAAAAAAGACCAAAACTAAAATCATGGCATTCAGCCCCATTACTTCATGGCAAATAGAGGGGGAAAAGGTAGAGTGCTGCTTTCCATGGGGTCACAAAGAGTCAGACATGACTGAGAGACTGAACTGAACTGAGTGACACATTTCTTTTTCTTGGGCTCTAAGATCACTGTGGATGGTGCCTATGGCCGTGAAATCAGAAGACATTTGCTTCTTGGCAGGAAAACTATGACAAACCTAGACAGTGTGTTGAAAAGCAGAGACATTACTCTGTCGACAAACGTCCATATGGTCAAGGCTATCATCTTCCTAGTGGTCATGTATGGTTGTGAGAGCTGGACCATAAAGAAGGTAGCGTGCCAAAGAATTGATACCTTCAAACTGTGGTGCTGGAGAAGACTCCTGAGAGTTCCTTGCACAGCAAGGAGATCAGACCAGTTAATCTTAAGGGAAATCAACCCTGAAAACTCATTGAAAGGACGGATGCTGAAGTTGAAACTCCAGTATTTTGGTCATCTGATGTGAAAAGCTGACTCATTGCAAAAGTCTCCAATGCTGGGAAAGACTGAACGCAGGAGGATAAAGGGACGACAGAGGATGAGATGGCTGGATAGCTCACTGATGCAATGGACATGAAACTGGGCAAATTTCAGGTGGTGGTGAGGGACAGGGAGGCCTGGCGTGCTTCAGTTCATGGGGTCACACAGAGTTGGACATAACTGGGCAACTAGACAACAGCTCTAGGCTCCAGGCACAATGTCCCACTGGGCTCTTTACCGAGGTCATCATTGTTCTGTCTGTACCACACCCTCTCTTCTGAGTATAGTGCCCCTTTTCCTGTGGTGATAACCTCTGCTGCTCCCACTTCTCTGCTTTCACAGCCACAGAGTTGTGTCAACAACTCAAGGCCAGTTGGAGTTCTTCCCTAGGATATTTTTGAAATTGAGTTGGAAAAAAAAAAAAAAAAGAAAGAAAAAAAAAAAAGAAATTGAGTTGGGGCAACGATGTGGCTTCTCAATATGAAGTGAGACTCAATTTCAACCATTTTGTTTACCGTGGATCAGAGAGAATGAAACTAACACATAGATAGGGGCACAGAAAAAAATAAAAAACAAAGCTCTTACCCTTGGTCCCCTTGTTCCTTGGCCTGGCTGTATCCTTGCTCTTGACATAGTCATCGGAGAAGGCACTGGCGACCCACTCCAGTGCCCTCGCCTGGAAAATCCATGGACAGAGGGGCCTGGTAGGCTGCAGTCCGTGGGGTCGGACACGACTGAGCGACTTCACTTCACCATAGTTATATGAACCAGTACTTCCCCCTCTTTTAACCAAGCTGATTCAAATTGTGTTTCTGTCATTTGCAATCAGAAAAACCTTGTCATGTTCAATCCTTCAAGTGTATACAAACTATTTTGGGGGAACCAAATTCTCAAAGAGGTCAGAGGTCTAAGGCAAATTAAGAATCTTTTTTCTATGCTCTCTAGTAGGCTATTTGCCATATCTTATCCATGCCACTTTTTTTTTTTTTTTTTTTTTTGGTCTTTGGGTTCTTTGTCCAGAGATCAGCCCTACTAACCCAGGGTATGCCAAACCAGGGATTATTGCTTCAGAGAGAAAGTTCTGGAAGGGGCTTCTTCCTGGAAAAAAGAGCTATGGGAGTGTAAGGAGTCCCCTATTGTCTATAATGTGAGGCATAGGGATTGTGTGAGAGGCACCCCTGTGGAGCATAGGCTTTGGAATCTATGCCTGAATTTAAACCCCAGCTCTCCCTAAAACTGATTATATAGACTTACAGAATTTATTTACTTTATCTGTGTCTAGTTTACTTGTCTGTAAAATGGGGAGGTCTATAGCCACCAGACACTCCAGACCACCATCTTATAAGCTAAAGAGCAAACAGAAAGAAAAGGCTTTTCCCCAATAATTCTAGTAAAAGTCCCAGCAATGAATCTGGAGGGCCAGCCTTGAGTCATATGCCCTTTCATGCATCAACCAGGGGAAATAGTCTGAATGGGTAGCTCTGTGTCAAATGGCCAATGGTGAAATTGGAGAAAAGGCAGTGCTTAAAAGCCACAAGATCTAAGAGTGGAGGCTGCATGGTTCCTCAAAGGAAGTCAGCCTTTCTTGAGCAGCATAAAGAAAAATGGACACAGCTCCCTGGTGGTAGTCTGTGAGCCTCATGCTTTTCTGAGCGCACAGTAGGTGCTCTGCAAGCACACAGTAGGTACTCAATAAATAATCTTCCCTTTAGCCTGCTAGCACCAAGCCTGACTAATATTGGAAACTCCTTGATTTTCAGTACTATGATCCCATCCTGCTTTTTAGGCAGAAAAGTCTAGAGAAATACTAGGATCAGAAATATAGCATAACACTTGAAAAAACTTTCTCTCACTGTTTCAAAGTTGTGAATGGTGCTCAGTAGCCTTAGACTCAGGCTTTGAGCAGCAGGCTGCAAGGTGTCTTAGGAAACTCAGATGGGACTAACAGTCATTCAATTGCGTGTGGATCACATGACTCAAAGCGGCCCATAAATACATGGTCAAATATGAACCAGGTCCAGTGCTGTCAGTCTGAACAGGGCTTTATGGGGACACCATGTAGGGTCCCAGTGTCCCTGTGGGGACCCTGCTGCCATGGATTTGTGGCCCCCAACCAGCCTGG
Organism: Bubalus kerabau; assembly: GCF_029407905.1. Taxonomy (NCBI): domain Eukaryota; kingdom Metazoa; phylum Chordata; class Mammalia; order Artiodactyla; family Bovidae; genus Bubalus; species Bubalus kerabau. The sequence goes on from NC_073640.1 coordinate 19,538,123, forward strand.
GATGCAGACCTCCCAGGACACATTTGGGGTTTGCTCTTCAGTTAATATGCTGTGGAAAGGAAGTGTTTGCCTGCCTGTAAGTCTGCTCAAGCTCAAATGCTGAGACAGTTCTTTAAAGGCAAGGATAATCTGACCAATATAATAACACAGATGGAGCCCGCCTGGTTAAATGTCACGAAATAAGGGAATTAGGATAATAACAAGAATGAGGAGAAAACCTCCCTCTGTTTTCTTGCCAGCAGCTCTGAGGCTGCTCCAACTAGGGAGTGCTGCAGGCTGGCTCAGAGAAGGAGAAGGGGTGACCAGGGACTTGGGATTCTTCCAGCAGGTGTGAATTTGAGGTAGAGGGTTTTGAAAAGATTATGGTCTTTACTCTGTTTTTTTAAATATAAGAATAATGATGGGAAGAATCACATTATCAGACCCTAACAGGTAATCTTTTGTTGGAAAGAGAGAGAAAGACAAGGAGAGATGGAGAGAGGGTATATGAGCACGTGTGTCTGATACCCTGCAGATGATGATGTCAACTCTTGTTGATGGTAAAAAAGGAAGATCTGGAGAAGGGAGCAGCTCCTGGAAAGACTCATCACAGCAAGTGGGTGGGAGCAAAACAGTGCTTGAGAGGCTCTGAAATTCATCGACATCTGGTGGAGGAAGAGGAAGTGAAGGACGTGCTAGTAAATACCATCTGCTTTACCTGCCCAGCATCACTGGTCCCTTCTGCCTGGAATTCCTTTAGCCCTTTATGCATGGGGTCTGTCTTAATCTTACTTGCCCCTCCTATAGCCATAGTTGATTGGTCAGAGGTGGGAACCTGACCTAAGATGGGCCAATGATAGTATCTCTACCATTCTGGCCATGACTGATTGGTTTAGGAATGAACCTCTGATTCAATAAGCCTCTTCCCTATGAATTTAGGGCTTCCCTGGTGGTTCAGCTGGTAAAGAATCTGCCTGCAATGTGGGAGACCTGGGTTTGATCCCTGGGTTGGGAAGATCCCCTGGAGAAGGGAAAGGCTACCCACTCCGGTATTCTGGCCTGGAGAATTCCATGGACTGTATAATCCATGGGGTTGCAAAGGGTCAGACCTAACTGAACAACTTTCACTCACTAGGAATTTATATTAGAAACATAGATCTTCTCCACTCAGTGTCTCTCTGATGGATGAAGTAAATTTGGAGCTTCAGGGAGCCGCATTCTCTGTAGTGTAGAGAAAGCCTCTCTATGGAGAGTGAGAGGTGAAGCCAAGGTATAGAAGGCAGCAGGGATGCAGGCATTTGGTAGCATTTGAGGCCTGGCCTCCATCTGCCCCTGAGGCCCATTCTTGCCTTTCTGTGGCTAACTGCCCAACCTTTCCTTGGATTCCCTTGGGCCTATGAACTTCCATTATTACTTTGGCCATTTCCAGTGGCTTCAGTTACTTATAGCTGAAAAAGCCCTAACAGCTCAGGCACTTAAAATGGTCCTAAGAAGACAGAGAGTAGAAAGGTGTTGCCAAGAGCTTGGAGGAAGAGTGATGGGGAATTAACAAGCAGTGAGTTTCAGTTTTCTAAGATGAAGAGAGTTCCGGAGATTGGCTGCACAACAGCGTGAATGTGCTTACTGAACACCATGCTTGAAAGTACTTAGAAAGGTAACTTTCGTTACTGTATTTTACCATAATTTTTTAATGCCTCTGAAAAGAAAACAACAAAAACGTGCTTCCCCCAAATCTCAAAGTCAAGGGTCAACCTTGTGGCGGATTCAGACCACTGATTATTCTCTTGGTATCAGTTTTGTGACTGAGCTTGAAGCTCTTTTCACCCCAGTCTGACTAGATCCCATCCCTGATCACCTTTGCTTTGTGTGACCTCATTTTAATAACATGGAGCCTATGAGGCCAAGCTCTAACAAGTAATTTAGAAAATACATTGGTTCCCTCAGAACCAAGTTCATTTGGTTTCTTCCAAAGCCTACTCCAGTATTCTTGCCTGGAGAATCCCATGGACAGAGGAGCTTGGTGGGCTACAGCCCATAGGGTTGCAAAGAATCGGACACGACTGAGTGACTAACACAACCACAAACCTTGTAGATGTGGGTCTTTAGCCCTGCAGCCACGCTCCATCAGCCCAGATGACGGACAGCAGCCTGAGCAGATGCACATGTGTGTGAAGAGGACCTCAGTCTGGATGGGGGTCTCACAGAGGGCAAGAGAAGGACGCTCTGATCACAGCCCAATCTTAAAATCCTATTCTGGGCTGAAATTGTGAGGAGGGGCTTCTAATGGACACAGTGTGGTCCCCAGCGCATTCAGCACAAGTCGGCTGAATGACGGTGATAAAGGAGACAGGGCAGTGAGTCTTCTCACTATGGGAAGCTTTCCTCCAAGGGCTCAGCCAGAGGCAAAGCAATCAACAAAGAAAGGATTTCAACAAAGAAAACTCCCGAGCTGATTTCCCTTTACCGTGCTGAAAAGACCTATCAATCACAACTATATAGCTTTGTCCCCTAGACACCTAAATATTTTGTATTTGAGTGTATAATCTTATCCACAAACCGAGAAATCCCTTTCTTTGCAAAATGTGCTATTAAAGACAAAAATCTTCAAAACATTTAAAGGGAATTGACTTGTCAAGATGAAAATCTGTCCCCCCCACCAAGATGTGAAAATGGAAAAGGATTTTTATAAAATGTGTGAAGGTGAGTTTACATTTTAAGAGACGGAAGAAGCGGTGGGGGTGGGGGCTAATAGACACGCATTTCTTTTCGAGCTAAATGCAGGATGTGTTTTAAAGTGCAAAGTGTAAGATTTTAGAGTCCTTCGGCTTTAAATCTATGCTTGTGTGCGTCTGTGAGCACACCCTGCTGAGGTGGCCCCACTGTCAATGCTACCTATTAATATTCTGGGCAGCAGCACGATGATTTGATTTTACCAAATTTGGGAAGCTATTAATAAAAGCAGAATTGAAATAAATCACCATCCTGCAAATGCTGGCTGCTGGACTTTGAGGGAAGGCGAGAATCGTGAGACTGTGCAGCATGAAAAGAAAAAAATGAAAACATTCCCTCCTGAGCACCCGGCAGGGACGCTGTAGTAAGACCACCAGCTCTCTCTGCTGGAGCCAGCCGTCCCGCTGACAGCAGGTTTGCTCAGCCCTTCTCCCAGCGCTGTGTGGATCCAGATGAGCCCTAACCTTCGCCTTGCTCTTCTTTTTTTCCCCTTCCTTTTTCAAGGACACATACACACACTGGAGTTCATCTGTTTCTACCTCTGGGAAAATGTGATTCACCTCTTCAAGACAGCCAGTTTCTCTGGAAGAAGTTTTTTCAGCCTCAGAAAAACTGATAAAAATACATATTCTGCTTTTTCCTCCCCACAAAATCCTTAGAAATGGGTTTGGACAAAGTTATGAAATAGGTAAGGTATGTCTTAGTCACAGTTGCCCATAATTCCCGTCGACATCACTCTTCTGTGCTCAACCTGCTTTGCTTTCCTACAGTCCATGCTGGCATCATTTGACCTCTGATCCTTATCCTGGACGTGTATTCCATCCCTCAGATCCTTCTTTTTTTCTAGGGAATAACAGGTAACAGGGATAGTCACCAGATAACAAACTCTACTCAGTTAATTTTCAAGGAAAAAAAAATCTGTGCTTTAGTTAGAACATAAGTTTTTAGCAAGTCCTTGCAGTGCAATTGGTGTTATTGGAGGGTATTTAAAACACAGCAGGTGTCCAGTGAGATAGGGCGGTTGGGAGGCTGTTGGGGTGATGGCACTCTCTCTGGTCCTGGCCTGCCACTAGGTTTAAATCTTAATGTTTGATTAACTTCCTTCTCACCAGACCATGCTGGTTCACTTTCCTGGTCGTGTGTTTGCTGAAAACAAAAGTAACTGCCTGGTATTTTTAAAAGGCAGGCATTACTACCTCTAACCAAAATGATAGCACAGCAGTAGAATGAGGGGCCTATTGACCGAGAGGGCCTCCAGCTTGTGGGGGGTTCCCACTGCCACCTCCCCACTAGACTTTGCTGGTGTGGAGCTAGCCTACCAGAACAACACTGAGGAAAAGAAGTTCAGAACTTATTTTGATGCTGAGACATTCGGATCTCTATCACTGACCCTGACAACTGAAGTCTTTTTAGAGGATGTGAGTTTATGTGGAAAACCATAAAGCTGTCATTCAAAATGACCCTGATCATTGGTCAGATAAAGTGTGTGCTATGATGGTTCTTGCAATGACTAGTTCCAAGAAGGAGAAGATGATGGAGTAGCTCCTGTCTGGCTTCCTGGTAGTTGGGAAGGTCTGAGATCAACAGCTGATGTAGCTCCATTACTTGCTAATAACAAAGATGTGGAGGAGAGCCGATTGTTAAATTTAACAAAACAACAACAAATCCAAAATAATTATTCAGGGAATCACATATCTGCTCTATTTGTTGAGATAATTCCCCAGCATTTCTCTGGACCAAGATCCAAGTCTATTTCTTTGGCTTGTGCGTGCACATATTTGTATATGTCTGAGCCTTCAGAACAGACTTCATGGACCAGGAGAAGCACACAAAGTGTATTTTAGATCAAAGCCAGAAAGTGTGCTCGTGCATGCATATTTGTACGTGTGTACATGCGAATGTGTGTGACTGACATTGCATCCTGGCAAGACTACAGAAATTTGATGAAAAGCAGATTGAAGGCAGCATGGAATTGCCCTGTTCCCCAGCAATGCTGAACACCTGCTATTCCCGGAAAGGCTCCAAGGCGCCATGTTGTTCCCCATGCCTCTGTTTCTGCAGTCATGCCTCTGTTTCTGCAGTCATGCCTCACGAGCTGGAAGGTCCTCTTCATTACCTCTTTCAAGGCTTAGCTTAAGCATCTCTTTCAAAGCCTTCCTTGACTCTAAACAGGCAGTTAGTCATTTCCCCCATGGTTCCCACTATACCTTGCGTTCTCCTCTGATAGAACATTAAACTTCGCCACCAGTATTTATTTACATGATTCTCTCCCCAGCTGTCGCAATTAGCTCAGGGATTATGCCAGGCAGGAGATGCTTCTGTGGCCACAAATCTGCACTGTGCAGAGCATGAAGACACTTGGCTGTGAGGAAAGCTAGCGCGGGCAGCTCCTGCCCAGGCAGCCATCTGCAGGGCGCCAGTCCTGTGCACTGCATGCCTGACTGTCAGAGTGGGACAGGAGTGGCCGGGATCTTTCTGGCATCTTACCGGAACTTCTAAGGGTTTCACAGATCTCACACCAAAGGAGAAAAATCGGTTTGTTTCAGATTTCATTTGAAGAATATTTTGGTGTTATAGAAGAGTTTTAGAAAATGAGAAGATTTCTTTCTGGGTATAATTGATTTTCTTATGTCATTTGCATATGAGACAAGATTTTAATTTTTCCGCTTATCTCAGCTTCGCCATTTGTTCATTTACTTCTTTGACTAGTATTTAGTGGGCAAAATCACTCCCAAATTATCTCATGCACCTGAACATGACACAGAAATCTTTATCCAGAGTGTCATCACGTGGGATTTAGAAATATTGGAGGTACAACCACTGTATTATCCATCTGTGGTAGCTGCCTCCCCCTGCAACTTAATCTTTCTTCTGAAGAAGCCCAGACACCCTGATCATGGAGTTTACAGGAAGCTTACCAGCTCCTTCTGGGAGCACCTTCTCTGCATAGAGGGAGAAAGGCAAGACACAGTAGGGTGTGATGAAGGAAAAAGAAATCAGTCAATATTTATTGAACATTCTCTACGTGCTCAACACAAAGAAGACATAAGGAGAGAACAAAGCAGTCTTCTCCAGTCCCCTTCCTCCAGTCTATCGCAAGGACCAAACTAACACGTGGACAATAATTACGAACAATAGAAGACAGTTCATTCCCAATCAGCTTTCCTAAACTTCTTCCACAGAACTGGTGCTGTGGGAAATGCAGGGTAATGATTTAGTTCCTGTCCACAGGGGGCTCCTGGCCTAAGGGACATCAACACGTAACATGTAAGGTGCAGCAGTGGAGAGTTGTGGTTGTGCATTGAAGCAAATAATATGTCGACTGGAGGCCAGTGCAGCCTTTCAGAGAAGATGACGCAGAGGGGTGAACTCTGTGACAATTAACACAGAGGGGGAGACTCTGGGACAATTAACTGCTACTGAGGTATTCTCAGGAGGTATTCTGATTATACTGAGGTCCGATACTGAATGGTATTATCAATTAGTTTGAAGAAGAGTTTCACTTTGCCAAGGCCCATTTGCTTCAAGATGTATCTTAAGCCAAAATGCCCCTGAAGGACATGGGTCCTTTTTCTTTGTTGCTTCCTTTCCCATTTACTCCTTGATTCATTCCACAAACTTTACTGAAGTCCCAGGTTCCAGACAGGGTTCTAAGGACTGAGGAAACAGTGGCATACAAGATAAAGTCCATGCCTTCAAGGAGCTTTTATTTTGGTGCAAATAAACAAGATTATATCAGCTTTTGACAAGTGCTGTGAAGGATGAAGGTGTGATGGACTAGGAGGTGCTTCATAACAGGGACGTCCATGAAAAGGCGGTGTTTACATGTACAAATGGCTATATTTAAAATGGATAACCAACAAGGACCTGTGGTATAGCACACGGAATTCTGCTCAGTGTTACATGGCAGCCTGGATGGGAGGTAAGTTTGGGGGAGAATGGTTAATGTGTGGCTGAGTCACTCTGCTGTGCATCTGAAACCGTTGAATTATTAATCATCTATATGCCAATATAAAATAAAAAGTTGAAAAGAAAAGGTGATGTTTGAGCTGAGACCTGAAGATAAGTAAGTGCTGGACTGTGTGAAGATCTGGTGGATGGGTGGGTGGAGGAGAGGCTCTTTTAGGCTAATGGGGTTAGGAAATACCCATTAAACAAAAGTGCCTTCAGGCCTTGATCACTCAGCCCATTCATAAAAGGACTTGACCATCAGTCAAGATAGGCTGTGTTCTGCTATAATAGTAAGTGATTCCCAATCCCAGGGGTTTAGAGTGATACAGGCTAACATGGCATTCATGGCATGCATCCACAGTGTACTGAGGAGAGGGGGTGTTTCTTCATGTCTCCTCACCCTAGGACTCAGGGTGATGGAACAGCCTAGATCTTTTTTTTTTTTTTTTTTTTTGGCTGTATTGAGTCTTAGTTGCAGCATGCGAATTCCTAGTTGTGGCATGTGAGATCTAGTTCCATCACCAGTAATTGAACCTGACTGCCTGCTTTGAGAGCATGGAGTCTTAGCCACCGGACCACCAGGGAAGTCCCCAGCCTATATCATAATTTTGTGGCATATGAAAGGAGAGGAAGAGAAAATGATCAATCACACACTGGCTCTTACAGCCTATAACTGGAAGAGACCACATACATTTTATTGCCCAAAGAGGGTCACATGTGCACACCTAACTCTAAGGGTTCACGTAGTGCAATCCTGCATTTGTATCAGATGAACAAAAATGTTTAGTGAACAGCATTAATGACACATTACGTGGGAAGAGTAATGAATTTATGTTTCTCACGTATCTGGTACGTGAAATCAAGAATTTACACTTTCAAAGTTTGTCAGTGAGCCCAGGCAGTTTGGGCATAGTCTTGCTGAGCTCTCTGAACAAAGGAGAAAGCTTGGCTTCTGCTATGAACACCCCCGTCTTAGTCTGCTCAGGCTGTTCAAACAGAACACCACAAACGGGATGGCCTCAACATCAGAAGCTGATTTCTCCCCGTTTGGGAGTTTGGAAAGCTCAAGGTTGTGCTTTGTCCTCATGACCTCATGCAAACTTGATGACCTTCCGAAGGTCCCACCTCCAAATGCCATTATATTAGTGGTTGGGGCTTCAACATGAAACTCTGAGGAAGGACACAAACATTCAGACCTTCATAAGCCCTGCCTGTCACAAGGCGGCCTTTCAAAACCATTTTTCTATCTGAACATTCTCCACTTCCCCTGAAATGAAGGACACTGTGGGCGACAAAATCTCCGAAGATCTGGCAGCCAAACAAATGTGCCTTAATTTCTATCACTTTAGGACCCCAGAGCCACAGAGGAGAGAGGTCCAAGGAGCCAAAGTACCCATGAGATCATGTGGAAATGCGGAGAAAGTCAAGATCTGCGAGGGTGAAAGTAAATGTCCATTGACAGAAATGCTTGGCTCTTCCTCCAGGCTCAGAAGTCTGAGAGGAAGGACACAAACCTGGCCCCACACCTCTCAGCCTCTGCTCTCCTTCAGCAACCAAAACCCAGCGAGAGATGCTTCATCTCCCCAAATCTCAGTTCCCTGAAGTACATGCTTCAAAATGCTCAAAGAGCAACCGAGAAAAGCCTCTGGGCTCATATGTGTCTGAGCTGGGGCCTCAAGGAGAGCTCAGAAAGCAGTAGAGAAGCCCGGCTCTGGTTTCTAATGACAGTGGGAAAACGCCAGGAGAAGGGTGGGCAGAAGGGGAAGACGAAAGACTGGAAGCATTTCTGATGAAAGAGCCCGAATGAAGTGAGTGTGAGGAGAGGTGGGTGAGAGGCACAGAAAGCGAAAGGAATGAGGCAGAATGAGTGCAGGTCAGGGGAGAATAGGTATCCAACGGAGCCGGGTGACCCATCAAGTCACACGGAGGTCAGCTTGGCACAGCGCCACCTGCCGGCCACTCCCACCTTAGGGAGAGGAGAGATTGGTTTGTCGCTGTTCGGTTAGGGTTAGGGTTAGGGTCGTGCCTTTTAAAGCTGAAGACTCAGAGTGAGCAGAAGCAGTGGGTGCAGGATTTGGCTGATAAATGGCTGGCCCCCATTTCTCTGTCAATCCTGGAGAGCAAGGGTTAAGGACACTCGCCCTGTCTTCTGCTCACAGCACCCTGGTTTTCATACGGGGACCTTCCTTACCCATGCTTAACATCTTCCATCTGTTACCTTGTGCCGAGTTTGGGCAGGTGACCCAGATTTGGCCAATGTGAAGAAAGCATCAACCACATAATTGCTCTGGAGGCTGAGATGTGACCCAAACTAAACCAATAACACTAATAAGCCTCTTCTGGCTGCAAGCTTTCTGCCCAGTTTTCCCTGCGTCTACTAATTTGGCTTCTTCCCATGGCCACAGCCCAAATCCAGCGTCCTAATGTGTGATTTGAAAGCTAGCCCTGCTATTTACAAAGTGTGAGGCTTTGAGTAAGTTTCTCAAGCTCTCTGTGCTTATTGCCTCATCTGTAAAATGGGAATAATCGTATTATTTATGTCATCAGATTGTTGGCAAAATTAATGTATCAACAGATGTCAGTTGCTTAGAATGATGCCTCGCACATAGTAAGCTCTCAATAAGCATGAGCCAGCTCACCCCGCCTCTTATCCCATTTGCTGGCTCAGGAAGAGATGCAAAACAGTTGTCACTGCCAAAGGGTCTCTCCCTGCTGTGCCTGCTCTTATTAGAGTACTGGGCTTTCCTCCTACACTTCCTGTGACCTTAAAAACCTGCAAAGGGCAAAGGGAGTCTTGATGTGTGGGGCAAGATTCCAAGGTGCACCCAGCCATGGCCCCAGAGAGGTGAGGCAAGCATCCCGTCTTCATGGCAGCGGGAAAGGCGTGAGCTCCGAAAGGCACAGCAGCTGCAGGGCTGGTGGTCAGCAGGAAGGGCTTTCTGCAGCTGGGCAGCGAACAGCTTCAAAAAGGACAGCACATCAGTCCCTCCATGCTCTGAAACTTCTCCAAAGGGCTTGGAACCATTTAAAAGTTTATTTGTGGGTCTATTGCCTGCATAGGAATTGAATTATACACCCCTGAATTATATACTCTAACTACAGTCTCCTCTTCATTTTATTTTCTGAAGTCTTAAATTGTCTATATAAAAAAGACAAAAGGTGAACTTGTAGGGGACAATAAGCTAAAAAATTCTGATGTCTCTAGTACTCCACTTGCTGGGACCTTTCCTGCAGTGCTGATACTGTTTACCTTGGACATGTGGTGGGGTAGCCCTCCAAATGCCCAGAGTTCGTTTTCAACTCCCCCATGTCAGTACACACAGTTCTTTCTTCATGGACCCTCCACTCAGCTTGTTACCATAGAAACTGCTGCCTGTGTCAGAGCACCTCTGAGAGGGTAGGAAGGAGGCATGAGCTGCTGCCATGGCAACACGCATCTCAGCAGCAGCCCACACTCGGTGCCATCTTGTTTCCAAAGAGGGAAAAATGGTCATGGGGATGCCTGAGTAGATTCCCCAGGCTGGGAAGTGGGAATTCAAATTACTGATCCTTATCAGGAATTCAGGCAGCTCTGCCTGCAAGGAAAGAATCGGGAAAGTTCATTTCAGAGTCCTGAGATGACCACAGGGGCCAGAACCATTTGAAGTCAAAGTACCAGTGAGGCCGCTTGCGGCGTTGAAAAAGTTTAAGTGTTAATTAATCCTAATGTTTCCACTAACATTGTACTCACACGACTAATGCACACAGCATCAGGGTTAACAGTAAGGTGAGGAGTCTGGACTCCATGGAATGAAATGCTGGCTTTGTCAAGTATGGGCTCTGGGACCTCAGACAATGGGTCTCTGCCTCAATTTTCTAATCTGTAAGATGATAATGACTGTCCCTAATTCACAGGGTTTCTATGAGCAATAATTCACTGAGTTTTATGGCAAGCTCTAATCCCATCATATAATAATTCCCCAGAAAACATTAGCTCTTATGACTAACACTAGTAATAATGTGATAGTAGTTACGAGTGCTTAACTGACCCCAAGCACGTGCTGAACTCGTTACTTGCAGTATGACCTTTAGTTCTTCACTAATCCCATGAGGATGTGCTGTTTCTTCCTGTACAGACCAGAAGCAGAGGCCACGCTAATCAGTACTATCTCTCTAGAGCTTGCATTCTCAATGGGGCAAAGTCACCCCCAGGGGGGTAAAAATTGGCCCCTGGGAGGACAGGGGTAAAAAAAAAAAATCTCTCTCTCTTTAGGCATAAGCAGAGATGTATATAGTATGTAAACAGACATACAGTGTATCTGTGGTACTAATATTTCATGGATGAGTGGAAGGCAAATAAGGAAAAATGTCTAAAAAGACTTTTGATAAAGGTGATAATGAAACAGGGTTGAGAAATTAGCACACGGGAAGATTTGGGAAGCTAAACTGAGGGAAATCCAATGCCAGCCCGCACTTCCTACAGGCTGTCACGACCAGAATGTCCTGACCATCATCCTTTGCAGGAGAAAGCACACCTTCCATAGTGACCTTGGAAGAAATGAGTCCAACACCCAAGAAATTGTTCTGAGCTTGTAAGAAGCAAGACCCCCATGTAAATATATAGGATCGTTGTGATTCCTGCACTGATGGTAAATTGAAGTTGCCTGGGAGTCAAGTCCCAAAGCTCCTCTCTGACCTGTGAAAGAACACTAGAGCAAAGGCTGGGGTCGGGGAAGCTGGCAGGGGCCAAGGAGGAACCAGCAGACCCCTGCCTCAGTCTCCCCAGCTGCTGGGGTAGACGATTTCCTGCCCTGACTAGCCCTCAGGTGTATGGAAAAAAACTGACAGAGCTAAATCTTCCTGGAAACATTTCCCAAAGGACTGGAAGCTTTTCTATCCCCATCACCTAAGCAGATAACCTCTGGGTGTTGAGCTTCTAATTGGAAGAAACAGCACCGGAGGGCCGGCAGGTGGCAATGGCCACAGGGCAGTGAAATGGGAGACTCGGAGCCCGTGATGACATCCCCATGATACACACCACCCCCTGCCCACACATCTGCCCCTGGATATGTGAACAAAGCCACTCAGCAGAAATGAACATCAACCTGGATACTGATGATATGCAACATTTCAGGATTTGCTCAGCAACTTCACATCCATCAGAGCAAGAAAAAGTCTCTGCCACTGATTACATAATTACAAGAAGTAGGAAAGAGAGGGAGCAGGACCCATTCAACATTTCCCCAGAGGGGCCCCATAGCCCAGAGACCTTCAGACTGTTTTTGGTTGTAACTAAACTTAGGAGGGACTCCTTACACTGTTAACAGGGATGTGCACACACCTATGTGATAAGTGTCAAGAAATAATAAAAGTCCTTAATATGGACAGTGCTCTTTGACGTTCCCATTTGGAACCTGATGTAGTCTATTTTTACAAGTGCATGATTCACTAAAACGACTTTCTGGGTCACAAGCCAAGATGTGAAGAAAGCTGTGGAAGATGACATGTGACTCTTTAGAACACCGATGCGCAGATGTTAAGAACCTGGGCTCCGGAATCAGACTCCCTTGGTTCAAGATCACTGCTATAGAGAATTCAGCCAAGTTACTTACCTTCTCTAATCTTCATTTCCTTCCTGACAAGGTGGGAGTCATGTTTGTAGTGTCTAAGCCCCAAGGCCTGCTCCGAAATTAACTGAAATAGTGCTCATAAGGCACTTAACACCATGCTTGACACGGCATAGAAAATGGCCTCTAAATAGTATCATCATTATTACTGTTGCTATTGTCGTTGTTACTGGTTTTAAATCATGCAGAAGGAGGAATGTGCACTGAAGTGTGGGCATCTGGGAGTTCAAGGCTGGATAAAGTAGTGGTGGAAATGAAGCCAGGACGCAAAAGAGAAGGATGATCCCTAATGTACCGAATAGTAAGAAGAAGGGGAGGGTGGGGAACACAGTGGGGGGAACCCAGGGTGGGTTGGAAGGGGTGCAGTTCCTTCAACAGGCTGCCATGTGTGTTGGGGTGGGGGGTCAGCCTTAGAAGTCCTCACATATGGATTTTTTTTCTTGCAAAAATCTAGCTGACTTGTTTTCAGATCACAGTCGGTTGCACCATTAATTCCAGAAGAGAGCATGGTGGCCTAGGCGAACCTGGAGGCTCGTGATGCGCTAATAGAAAATTACACCCTTGGTTTTCTGACTGCCAATCATGGCACAAGGATGATGTTAAATATGTGTCTGAGCATACAGTTTACCCTGCTCCTGGCTCACAGGCTGTGTTTATTGAACAGCTGAAATTGCTGGTAAACCTGCAGAAATAGCCCAGTTTGGCTGAAAATCATGGCGTTCAGGCCAGAAGCTATATGCCAGCTCCTTGCCCTTGCCCTCACCCCGCAGGACAGCCAGTCCAGGCACTCCCAGAGCCAGGTGGTCAAGGGAGAGGTGTTGGGGGGGTCGGGGGGTGGTGCGGGGGGTGGGCTGTGCACATGAGGAGAGCAGCAAAAACAGATGGCTCTCAGGAGTGACGAACAAGGCCACTGTTTCCCCAAACTGAGCACTGCTTGTCCCTGAGATCCAGCATTAGAAAGGAAGAGAGAGTCATGGTGATGATCACAGTAATATAAAAATGACTAACATCTGTTACACATGTGAGCTCTTTAACTGGCACAGTCACACTTACTCTTCTTAATAACTGTGTAGCATAGCTGTTACTATTACCCCCAGTTTACACAGGAGGAGTCTGGACTCAGCGATGTCAGGCAACCAGCTGGCCAGTGTCTGAGTGGGGCCTTGGACAGTTTGACTTAAAGCAACATCCTAAGGGAGGCAGCCGGCGGAGTGCATCTTCTATGGAGGGGGATAGTCTTCCGAACTGGGCTTGGAGCTGTCCCTCCTTTTCCAGGTTCAGATGCGGGGGAGGAGGGGTTGCTGACATCTCCAGACAAGTTGGGGTGTTGAGGAGGAGTGGGAAGAGCAGGAAGAAGAGCTGGAAAGCTTGGCTTGAATATTGTCTTTCCAAGAAGTATAGACTAAAGTATGTGCTCTGGAATTGCCTTTTAGCTTTGACGATAGGGACGTTGAGACTCAGAAAGGGGAAGTGACTTGCTGAAGGCTACACAACCAGTTAGTGGCAGAGACAAGACGAGGACTTTCAGGCCAAAATGCTGCTTCCACAGTCCCAGTGACCACAGTGGAGGTAATAGCAATGTAATAAACATTTACTGAGTGTCTATTATCCACCAGACACCATACCAGTTACATGTATAAACTCGATTATGCCTCCCAACAACCTGATGCATGTGTACATGCTGAGTCGCCTCAGTCATGTCCTACTCTTTGTGACCCTATGGACTGTAGCCCACTAGGCTCCTCTGTCCAAGGGACTCTCCAGGCAAGAATACTGGAGTAGGTTGCCATGCCCTCCTCCAGGGGATCTTCTCCACCCAGGGATCGAACCCAGGTCTCTTGCATTGCAGGCAGACTCTTTATTGCTAAGCCACCAGGGAAGCCCCCCAAGCCCGATCATGTCAGTTTTATTATTATCCACATGAGGAAACATCGGCACAGAGAAGTTAAGCCACTTGCTCAAGATCACACAGCCAGGGAATGCTCTGGGTCCATCAAAGCAGACAAGGGAGTTACTGTCCTTCCCTGTTTCCTTTGCTCAGTTTATTTGGCCCAAATTCCTCCCGATTCCAGTTGCCCACAGCTGCCTCCCCACTCCCCTTGCAGAGAACTCCAGGGATCCTTTCTCTCTGATTTCAAGAAGTCTAGGCTGATGGGTATGGGAAGGTGTGGCGGGAAGCCAAGCCGGTAGGACAAAGAGCAGGGCTCCTGCTCCTCCAAACTGAGAGCTTTCTAACAGCTGCAGCCTTGCCGGCTCCTAGGTGGCTGATGGCCGAAAGGAGGGCGTGGGCTGGGCTGTCAGGCTCGTGCTCTGTAAGTCTAATAGCTCTGCACCATCCCCTCAGATTCCACTCTGAATCGGGTGTCATCTTAGATGGAAAGGCTTTTGTTTAATTTGGGTTATCTGGGTGGCAGTTGTTTTTTTCAGCTTCACCCTACCCTCTTTATAGCCGTAGATAATCTTTCTTTCCACAGACAGGCCCAGAAATGTAACTGTATTTATGGGTCAGGCTTCGCAGACGATCATCACTCAGAGGATGAAGACAGGGCAGTAACTCACCGCAGCAGCCAAGGCACCTTCACACACTCGGCCCTCTCTTCCCCAGCTGGCTCACGTGGGAGGGGGTTGTGAAGGTGACGCCCCACCACAGTGGAATCGGAGATGAGATCTCAGCCCAGTCAGGGAAGGAGCAGCTGGGAGGCCCAGAGGGGCCTGAGTGAGGTGGTTAATGACCTGCTTCCAGCGCCATGTGACCTGCGCCAGGTTCTTGGGCCCCTGGCTCTGGAGTCAGACCTTCAAGTTCAAATTCTGACTGATTCACTGACTGGCAATGCGATCTGAGCAAGTTACTCAAACTCCGCAAGCCTCCGTGTCCTCTGCAAAATGCGGATGATAACCACACGCCATGAGATTATTGCGAGGACCTAAGGAATGGAAAGCACTGAACAATTCCTGGCACACCAGGAGGGTTGGAATATGTTAGGTGTTATTTGAAAGAATGTAGATGAATCTTAAAACATCATGTTGAGTGAGAGAAGCCAGACACAAAAGAGCACATACTGTCTGGTTTCCTTGAGAGGAAGTTCTAAAACAGGCAGGAGAAATCTATGGTAAAAGACATTAAAACAGCAGTTCTCCTTGAGGTGGGAGGTGGGGACAGATGGACCAGGAAGAGATGCAAGGGGTCTTCCAAAGGTAATGGAATTGTCCTGTGTCTTAATAGGGGTGTTCATACATTTGTCATCAAAACTCATTGAACTGAAGATCTAAGACCTGAAGTTTACTGTGTATAAACTACACCCTCATTAAAAATTACAAGTAAAATCATTACCATTAATTATTATTCTACTTGTGTTTAACATTTTGCGTCCTAGGATCACTCTTAATGAGGAGTCCTTCAGTGATGGAGACCAAACTAGATTAAACAAAAAAGGGGAATTTATTGACTCTCTTCCTTGAAAAGTCCAAAAGAGTTTGGCTTCAGGAGCAGCTGTGTTCAACGGCTATGTCATTCACCTCTCCGGTAAATGCAGATGGCATTAGCTTTCCAGCCTGCATTGTGGTGGTCAGAAGATTCAGAGAGGCCCATCCAGTGAAGTAGTTTGAAAATCACAAGCACTGACAGTAAGAGTTCCAAGGAGTCATCAGCACCCAGGTAGAGAGATCCTCGTCTGTCCCCTCAGCCACCTGCAGGTTCATTGTCCAGAGTCCTGAAGGAGGCTCCTTATAAGCCTCAACCCAAGCCTGAACAGGAGATGCTGAGTTAACCCCATCAGGAAGTACTTGTCACCCTTCCCCACAAGCCCCTGTCCTCTGTCCAGCTGCCGTGGTGTCCTTTAACATCTTTAGGGCAGAATTTAAGCATATTCTTCAATGCACTTCCATGTCAGAGAATCACCCTTATGACGTGGTCATCCACACATACTAAGACTTCTGGAAAGGAGGGCTCATTGCACCGTATTTGTGATACAAACACTTCAGAAATACCCGAGTGTTTATTATCAAGGAGATGGATAAATATATTAAGGTACATTTAGATTATGGAATGCTTGGTGGTCTCTAAAAAAAGTGGAGTAGGTCAATAGATCTGCTTCTTGGGGAAAAAAAAAAAGAGTATGTTGATGAGCAAACCATTTATTCATCTAGCATTCAACGCACATGATTGGCCACCTACCCAGGACTTCTTCTGGGAACTGTAAAAAAAAAAAAAAAATGAATAAATGGAAATTTCATTTAAATAGAGTTGGGAGACTAAAAAGGGGAGTTCTCACACCCTGTGACCACAGCAGAGCCCAACAGGAAGAAGAAAGACCTCTCTTATTTCCTGTCTAGGATTTGGTCAGTGGAAAGCCATGGACTCTGTTTACTAGAGCCCTCCTGCCTTCCTTTCCCCTCTCTAAAAGCCCTCGCCCTGTGGGGACTTGTGTGCAGCTCACCACAGTTGCAGACCCCAAATTGCAGTTCTCTGTTGATCCTGAATAAACTCATCTTTACTGGAGAAATATCTGGCTGTCTTTTTGTTTTAGGTCAACAGAACAACAAGGAGCAAGACAGACACAGTCCTGGTTCTCATGGGCCTGTTTTTGGTATAGAAAAAGTTGGTGTCACATCCTCAGAAAATGCCTGCTAATGGCCACTGTCCCCAGAGTGTGGGATTTGGGGAAGGCCACAGAAGCTGGGAGTGGTGGAGAAGAAGGAGGGTGGTGTTTTCACTTCTTCCATTGTATATGTCTATGCTATTTGTTATTTGAATATTTTCACATTGAGTATTTATCACTTTGTAATTTCTGTAAAACCAACAGAGGAAGCAAAAGAAATGAACTGAGTGAACCCGTGAGCCCAAATCATCCACAAAGAGCCAGGCTGGAAGGAGATAGAGCAGGGATAGGGAGAATCCGTATGAGAGAGTGGTCTTCCCCTGTTCCCAGGGGGGCAGCTGAAAGGAAATTGCTTTCAGAGTCAGCAAATCACTGTTTCCTTCCCCCAGTACTTCCGATCCAGAGCCCAGGCCTGGCCTGAGAATGTGGCCCCTTGTGGTCCTACGCGTAGAAGGGGCAGACACCAGCCAGGATGCACTGTTCCCTCTTTGGGAGAGGAGGCAGGCTCTGTCCCTGCCTTCACTGGGACTTCATCATCTTCTCCAGGGCCCCCATCCTGTGCCTTCCTGCACAGAACAATCCAGAGCCCTGGTATAATCCTGCAGAGTTCAAGTGCTAACTGTACTGCTCCTGAGCAGTGTAACCCCGGGCACCTCCCTCCAGCTCTCTCTGACTCAGCTTTCTCATCGCTAAAGGGGAGAGGATCATAATGATAATGTTCTGAGGTTCTGATAATGAATGTGCTGAGGGTTTAGTAAGCTGATACGTGCCAAGTGCTTAGAATAGTGTCCAGCACACAGCAAGAGTTCAGTGAGTGTTAGCTTTATACTTGTTATGATTGCCTCTTACCGTGGTGATCTTACTATGCAAGAGGTAGAACAAGTTTTCACTTGGCTGCAGTGGCTTGAGCTATTATTATCATCCAGTAAATCTGCCCTCAGAGTTGACTATCTCAAACCCAGAAGGCCTTAGAAATACACAACCCAACCTCCCACTTTACAGATAGAACCACTCAGGCCCAGAGAGGCCAGACCTCAGGTCCTGAAACTCACTGGGAGTATGGATTCACCCCTCTGCCCCTGTGTTAAAGAGTGTGTAGGCACAAAGGCGAGCTTTGAGGGTGTGCTAACTTGATTTGTACTAAAATTTCCCTGCTTTTCTCCTGTGGGTATGACTGGATGTAAATTTCTTGCTGTCACGTGTAGCTTCATCTTGGACCACTGTCGCGGTTAATTTTCTGTGCCAGCTTGGGCGGATCACAGGGAACCCAGATATTTGGCTAAATATTATTTCTGGATATGTCTGAGTGTTTCCAGATTAGATCGGCATTTGAATTGGTAGACTCAGTAAAGTAGATGGCCCTCCCCAACGTGGGTGGGTGGCATCCCATCCACGGAGGGCATGAGTAGAACAAAAGGAAGAGGAAAGGAGGATTTTTCCCTCCCTGCCTGACTGCTTGAACTGAGACTTTGGTCTTCTCCTGACTTTGAAATGAGAATTATACCGTCAGGTCCCCTGGTTCTCAGCCCTTCCAACTCAAACTGAATTACACCAACAACTTTCCTAGGTTTCTGGTTTATAGACAGCAGGTCATAGGATGGTTCAACCTCATAATTATGTGAGCCATATATAGCCAATCTACATATGTGTGTATATGTAGATATTTATATAACCATGTATTTTTTTAAACTTTTATTTTGAAATAATTTTAGACATAGAATTGCAATGATAGCATAATGTTTCCATATATATACCTTTCATCCAATCTCCCCCAATTTTAATGTCTTATATAACCATATACAGTTGTCAAAACTAAGAAATTAATATTGATGTAATCAGTTCAGTTCAGTTCAGTCTCTCAGTCATGTCTGACTCTTTGCAACCCCATGAATCGCAGCACGCCAGGCCTCCCTGTCCATCACCAACTCCCGGAGTTCACTCAGACTCATGTCCATCGAGTCAGTGATGCCATCCAGCCATCTCATCCTCTGTTGTCCCCTTCTCCTCCTGCCCCCAATTCCTCCCAGCATCAGAGTCTTTTCCAATGAGTCAACTCTTCCCATGAGGTGGCCAAAGTACTGGAGTTTCAGCTTTAGCATCATTCCTTCCAAAGAACACCCAGGACTGATCTAGTTCAGAATGGACTGGTTGGATCTCCTTGCAGTCCAAGGAACTCTCAAGTCTTCTCCAACACCATAGTTCAAAAGCATCAATTCTTTGGCGCTCAGCCTTCTTCACAGTGTAACTCTCGCATCCATATATAACCACAGGAAAAACCATAGCCTTGACTAGACGGACCTTTGTTGGCAAAGTAATGTCTCTGCTTTTCAATATGCTATCTAGGTTGGTCATAACTTTCCTTCCAAGGAGTAAGCGTCTTTTAATTTCATGGCTGCAGTCACCATCTGCTGTTAACTAAACTATAGGCTCTATTTGGATGCCCTTTTTCTGTTCCAGAATCCAATCCAGGCCATCACATAGCATTCAGTCATCATCTGCTTAGTCTTCTCTAATCTGTGACAGTTCCTCAGTCTTTTCTTTTCCTGCATGACCTTGACTTTT
This sequence comes from Bubalus kerabau, assembly GCF_029407905.1. NCBI lineage: Eukaryota > Metazoa > Chordata > Mammalia > Artiodactyla > Bovidae > Bubalus > Bubalus kerabau. The sequence goes on from NC_073640.1 coordinate 19,557,549, forward strand.
GAAGAATACCATAGGCTATTTGAATTTGGCTGAAGATCTCTTGTGATTAGATGAGGCTGTAGATTTGGGGACGTATACCACAAAGACAAGGAGTTCTTCTCATCCCATCATGTCAGGGGAGACCAACATGTCTTATTGCTGGTAATGTTAACTTTCATCGGTTGGTGAAATTGGTGTCAATTGTGTTTCTCCCTATAAAGTTACTGTTTTCCCCTTTCCATACTCTGTGAATTAGATGTGACTCATGGAACCCAGCTCACACTCAAGGATACAGGAGATAAGCTCACCGTCCTGGAGCAAAGCCTATTAAAGAGCTTGTATTCAGTTCAGTTCAGTTCAGTCGCTCAGTCGTGTCCAACTCTTTGCGACCCCATGGACTTCAGCACACCAGGCCTCCCTGTCCATCACCAACTCCTGGAGTTTACTCAAACTCATGTCCATTGAGTCGGTGATGCCATCCAACCATCTCATCCTCTGTCGTCCCCTTCTCCTCCCACCTTCAATCTTTCCCAGCATCAGGGACTTCGGCTTTTTGCATCAAGTGGTCAAAGTATCAGAGTTTCAGCTTCAACATCAGTCCTTCCAATGAATATTCAGGACTGATTTCCTTTAGGATGGACTGGTTGGATCTCCTTGCAGTCCAAGGGATTCTCAAGAGTCTTCTCCAACACCACAGTTCAAAAGTATCAGTTCTTCAGTGCTCAGCTTTCTTTATAGTCCAACTCTCACATCCATCCATGACTACTGGAAAAACCATAGCCTTGACTAGACAGACCTTTGTTAGCAAAGTAATGTCTCTGCATTTTAATGTGCTGTCTAGGTTGGTCATAACTTTTCTTTCAATGATCAAGTGTCTTTTAATTTCATGGTTGCAGTCACCATCTGCAGTGAAAGCTTGTATTAATAGGTATATATTAAATCCACCACAGTTATTAATTAATATTTGAAATGAGATACTTTGAGGCAAATATCCTATTTCTTCTTAAATTTTCCCCATGAATTTTAGCATATATTGGTGGATTTTGCCTGCAGCAATGAGTACAGCAGTGCTTTAATAGTGATTTTCTATTCCCCTCACTCCTTCTCCAATTATTAATTGGAATTCTTCTTAAGGGAGAGTCGGCCTTTCCCCTCCATTCATTTATTTATTCAATCATTTATTTATACAGGATGGGCTCATGACTATGTATTTTCCTTTTTGGGTTAAAATGCAAGACCATTATTATTTATTTTGTTGCTGAAAGTGTTTTAGTTTGTTCACTGGGAGCTATTTCAGGTTGGTGTCTGTGACTTTTTAATATGATCCCAGCCTTTAGGGGTTTGGTTTTGGTTTGGTTTTGTTGTTTTGTTTTTCTTTCTTCCTGCGAACAGAAATATCTTGACTATTAATCCTATTGTTATTATTATTGAGCCATATATTAAAAAAATTTTTTTTCCTTGCAATGAGAACTTTTTACGGGTTTACTCTGTATTTTAAAAAACTGTATTTATTGTTGGCTGTGCTGGGTCTTCATTGCTGCACATGGGCATTTTTTGTGGTGGGCGAGGGCTACTCTTCAGCGCACAGGTTCAGTAGCTGTGGTGCACCAGCTTAGTTGCAGGTGGCACATGGAATCTTCCCAGACCAGGAATTGAACATGTGTCCCCTTCATTGGCAGTGAACTCCTATCCACTGTACCACCAGGGAAGTCCTGAGCTGTGTATTTTCAAAGCATCAATTAGACATGTTAGTCTTCAGCTCCAAACCTCCTAGTGGTTCCCGTTGTACTCAGACTAAACCCAGAGATTTCCCTCAGCACATGCTGCTGCTGCTAAGTCACTTCAGTCGTGTCCGATTCTGTGCGACCCCATAGACGGCAGCCCACCAGGCTCCCCCGTCCCTGGGGTTCTCCAGACAAGAACACTGGAGTGGGTTGCCATTTCCTTCTCCAATGCAGGAAAGTGAAAAGTGAAAGTGAAGTCGCTCAGTCGTGTCCGACTCTTAGCGACCCCATGGACTGCAGCCTACCAGGCTCCTCCGTCCATGGGATTTTCCAGGCAAGAGTACTGGAGTGGGGTGCCATTGCCTTCTCCCTCAGCACATGAGCCCCTGTGTAATCTGACCTCACTTTTCTTGCTCTCGTTTCTTGCTGAACTTAGCTCCCTCTGGGTTTCTCCTTACACCTGTGACATACCTGGTTTGTTACCTGCATGTCCTTTGCTCCTGCAGCCCCTCTGCCTGGAGTATCCTTGCGCAGGCGTCGCCTTGGCTGGCTCCTTGTCATTCAAGCTGAAACCCAAGGAGGCCTCCCTGACCGTGAGTCAAGTGATAGGAATACCTAGAGGAGTGACTGAAGAAAATTTAATGAAGGCTTATTTTACAGAGGTATGGATGGACTTATGGGAACCAAGAGAGAAAAGTGACGCATCGGGGATGAGCCAGATGGGGGACATTACTGATCCCTGGCTTGGAGGGGCAAGAGGAGGAAAGAATGCCAACAATGCTTGGCAAGAGCTGGGACCACAGGTTCAGGAACTCAACCACTGCCCAACCAGTGGTCCAGGCTGGGTCAGAGGTGGGTCCTGGAGTGTACTAACATTTGCCTCCCACTCTTCAATCTCCTGTGAGTGTCCACCATTGGCCAGACCCAACAGGGAGAACAAAGAGAAGACATGTCTGCTACTGTACTCCACAGAGTTCAGCCTCCTGGTATACAGGGCAGGGGAGAGAACGGGTCTGCAGGGGACGATGGAGAATACCACCCATTCTGACCACCCAACCAGACTGTGCCCATCATTTCATCTTGTTCGTTCCCCACCCTTCTGTGTATTTATCACTTGAGTTCTATTTATTTACTCTCCTTGAGTTCTATTTATTTACTGCTTGTTTCCTCTACTCCCCACCTCCAACATAATGTGATTTCTGCGGAGAAGAGGCCATCTTGTTCACAATCTCTGGCACATTGTAGGTGTTCCATAAAGGAAAGAAAGTGAAAGTCACTCAGTCGTGTCTGATTCTTTAGGACCCCATAAACTATACAGTCCATGAAATTCTACAGGCCAGAATTCTGGAGTGGGTAGTCTTTCCCTTCTCCAGGGGATCTTCCCATCCCAAGGATCGAACCCAGGTCAACCACATTGCAGGTGGATTCTTTACCAGCTGAGCCACAAAGGAAGCCTAAGAATACTGGAGTGGGTAGCCTATCCCTTCTCCAGGGGATCTTCCCAACCCAGGAATCAAACCAGGGTCTCCTGCACTGCAGGTGGATTCTTTATCAACTGAGCTATCAGGGAAGCCCATAAATAAATTCCATAAATAGTTGTGCGTAAATAAAAAGTGAACCCATGTTCAAAGGCCAAACCTCACGTTTGGGCCCATGTACTCCCAGCTGGCTCTTCTCCCTTCAGAATGCTTCTGTGGCAGGGATGATCTGTGTTGGAATTCCTCCAACACGTCTGCTCCACCCTCTCCTCACACAGTCCTCATCAGCACACAGAGCTGACTTTCGGTGCAGCATTGACATGCCATCTCTCTCCCCCTTCCTTCTCTGAGGCCCAGCTCCACCTCCCTCCTAACCTCACATTCCTGTTTGAATGCAAGTGCCCTTCACCTTCCACTGCTAGCCAGTTTCTCTGGGCCTGTGCTGTCCTCTGAAGCAGCCACTAGCCATGTTTACCCAGCACTTGAACCGTGGCAGCCAAACTGAGATGTGCTAAGTGTAAACCCAGATTCCAAAGAGTTAGCATGAATAAGAGAATGTGGATATCTCAGTTACATGTAAATGATAACATACTGCACATATTGGGTTAGATAAAATACATTATGAAAATTAATTTCACCTGATTTCACTTTTTTAATCTAGCTACTAGGAAATTTGAAATTACATATGCAGCTCACAGGGCTTTCCTGGTGGCTCAGTGGTAAAGAATCTGCCTGCAATGCAGGAGACCAGGGTTCGAGCCCTAGGTTGGGAAGATCCCCTGCAGGAGGGCATGGCAACCCACTCCAGTATTCTTGCCCAGAGAATCTCCATGGACAGAGGAACCTGGTGGGCTACAGTCCATTGGGTCACAAAGAGTCCGACACGACTGAAGTGACTAAGCATGCTTGCATGTGGCTCATATTCTATTTCTATTGGACAGAGCTGCCCCAGATGAAATGTTTCCATGAGGCATCATTTCATTTCCTGGCACAGAGCCTGGCATCTTAATAGAGATAATAAATACCTGTTGGGGCATAGAAACAAAATTTGTGATTACCAAAGAGGACTCCAGGCAATTGTCCCCATCCAGAGATCAAACCCAAGACTCGTGTCTGCTGCATTGGCAGCTGGATTCTTTACCACTGTGCCACCTGGGAACCTCAAACAGAGAGACCTATATTCAATATCTTGTAATAACCTGTAGTGGAAAAGAATCTGAAAAATAATATATATATACATACATATGATAGATAGAGTGCCTGATGAACTATGGACTGAGGTTCGTGACATTGTACAGGAGACAGGGATCAAGACCATCCCCATGGAAAAGAAATGCAAAAAAGCAAAATGGCTGTCTGGGGAGGCCTTACAAATAGCTTTGAAAAGCAAAGGAGAAAAGGAAAGATATAAGCATCTGAATGCAGAGTTCCAAAGAATACCAAGAAAAGATAAGAAAGCCTTCCTCAGGGATCAATGCAAAGAAATAGAGGAAAACAACAGAATGGGAAAGAATAGAGATCTCTTCAAGAAAATTAGAGATACAAAGGAAACATTTCATGCAAAGATGGGCTCGATAAAGGACAGAAATGGTATGGACCTAATAGAAGCAGAAGATATTAAGAGGTGGCAAGAATACACAGAAGAACTGTACAAAAAAGATCTTCACCACCCAGATAATCACAATGGTGTGATCACTCACCTAGAGCCAGACATCCTGGAATGTGAAGTCAAGTGGGCCTTAGAAAGTATCACTACAAACAAAGCTAGTGGAGGTGATGGAATTCCAGTTGAGCTCTTTCAAATCCTGAAACATGATGCTGTGAAAGTGCTGCACTCAATAAGCCAGCAAATTTGGAAAACTCAGCAGTGGCCACAGGATTGGAAAAAGTCAGTTTTCATTCCACTTCCAAAGAAAGGCAATGCCAAAGAATGCTCAAAGTATTGCACAGTGGCACTCATCTCACACACTAGTAAAGTAATGCTCAAAATTATCCAAGCCAGGCTTCAGAAGTATGTGAACCTTGAACTTCCAGATGTTCAAACTGGTTTTAGAAAAGGCAGAGGAACCAGAGATCAAACTACCAACATCCACTGGATCATGGAAAAAGCAAGAGAGTTCCAGAAAAACATCTATTTCTGCTTTATTGACTATGCCAAAGCCTTTGACTGGTGGATCACAATTAACTGTGGAAAATTCTGAAAGAGATGGGAATACCAGACCACCCGACCTGCCTCTTGAGAAACCTATATGCAGGTCAGGAAGCAACAGTTAGACCTGGACATGGAACAACAGACTGGTTCCAAATAGGAAAAGGAGTGTGTCAAGGCTGTATATTGTCACCCTGCTTATTTAACTTATATGCAGAGTACATCATGAGAAATGCTGGGCTGGAGGAAGCACAAGCTGGAATCAAGATTGCCGGGAGAAATATCAATAGCCTCAGATATGTAGATGACACCACCCTTATGGCAGAAAGTGAAGAGGAACTAAAAAGCCTCTTGATGAAAGTGAAGGAGGAGAGTGAAAAGGCTGGCTTAAAGCTCAACATTCAGAAAACAAAGAACATGGCATCTGGTCCCATCATTTCATGGGAAATAGACGGGAAATAGTGGAAACAGTGTCAGACTTTATTTTTGGGGGCTCCAAAATCACTGCAGATGGTGATTGCAGCCATGAAATTAAAAGATGCTTACTCCTTGGAAGGACCAACCTAGATATCATATTAAAAAGTAGACCAACCTAGATATCATATTAAAAAGTAGAGACATTACTTTGCCAACAAAGGTCCATCTAGTCAAGGCTATGGTTTTTCCAGTGGTCATGTATGGATGTGAGAGTTGGACTGTGAAGAAGGCTGAGTGCTGAAGAATTGATGCTTTTGAACTGTGGTGTTGGAGAAGACTCTTGAGAGTCCCTTGGACTGCAAGGAGATCCAACCAATCCATCCTAAAGGAAATCAGTCCTGAATATTCATTGGAAGGACTGATGTTGAAGCTGAAACTCCAATACTTTGGCCACCTGATGCGAAGAGCTGACTCATTGGAAAAGACCCTGATGCTGGGAGGGATTGGGGGCAGGAGGAAAAAGGGACGACAGAGCATGAGATGGCTGGATGGCATCACCAACTCGATGGACGTGAGTTTGTGTGAACTCCAGGAGCTGGTGATGGACAGGGAGGCCTGGTGTGCTGTGATTCATGGGGTCGCAAAGAGTCAGACACGACTGAGCGACTGAACTGAACATACATATGAGTGTGTGTGTGTGTGTGTGTGTGTGTGTGTAACTGAAACTAACTGTACTTTGCTATATACCTGAAACTAACACAACATTGTAAATCAACTATATTTCAATTTTAAAGATAGGAAAAAAAAAAAAAAAAACACCTCTTGGATACAGGAACATTCCCCACTAAAAGTCTTCCTCAAAGGGATTATGAACTTCTGGAGGACAAATCAGGGCCTATCTGCCTGGGAGATAGGGAGGGTATCCAAACCTCAAATAGACTGAGAGTGTCATGCATTTGCTAATTGAAGTTTATTGGGGCAAGATTGAAAGCTGACTGCAGCTCCAGTAACCGAACCTGGTAGGGACTGATGTGTGAAACAGGAAGTAAAGTCAAAAGACCAGATTGGAGTATATGAGGTGTTACCTTTCTACCAAGAATGGCCCACTCAGGGATTCCAGGAAGCATATGGCTCTTACAGAAAGAGCTCAAGACCCTAGAGACCTGTTTTGCTCTGCAGGGAGGCTGCCACGTGCCGGTTTTGTTGATAGGAAGATACTTGTGGGTGCTGGCTCTGTACATGTTTACCTGACAGACGGGGGAAATATGTACCCTTTTCTGCTGCAGGAGGTTGTAAAAGGAAGAGCTATCGGCCTTTCCCCAGAGGCAGGGCTTGAGCCAGACATTGTCATGAACACTTTAGAATTGTTATTTCATAAATCCCTTCAATGCCTCTGTGAGGCAGGTCGTATTACCAGCTCTGCTTTACTGATGAGGAAAATGAAGCTCCAAGAAGTGAAGTAACTTAGCCCAAGTCTCAGAGAGGCAGTGGCAGACTCAGCAGCAGAATGAAGCTTCTTACTTCTTTATCCGGTGTACTGTCAGCTGCTCCATACTGCGTCCATCCCTAAATTGAAAGAGAGGGAGAGAGAAAGAGAAGGAGAGAGGTAGACAGAGAGTTTGAGGGGTCTGTAATTCATTGGTTTCTTCCTTCAATGATAGAATTTTTCAATGATTAAGTTTTCCCATTTTTTGATTTCTTCAATTTTTCAATTCCTTCAATGAAAAGTCTTCAATGATAGAATTTTCCAAAGCAATACAGGTGAGCTTTCTTTCAGAGCACAGCTATGTGACAAGAGCCCAGCTCTAGAATTCTAGAATCAACAGCCATAGCTACCTCTTTCTCCATCCAACCACCGGTATTCTGAATCCTCAAAAACAGTATTTCCCAGTTGCCCATGCCCCTCCTTCCTCTGAGATGCTGTGAAGCTTCAAGTTTCCTGTACATATACATACAAGAGGACTTGGGCAGGCAGGGCCCTTGTATCAGTCAGTTACTGCTGTGTTACAGAATACCCCCAAATGGACTTGTGTGCGGATCTCTGGTGGCATCTTTGCTTCACAGATCTCAGCTCAGGGCCCAGACCAAAGGGGCAATGACTATTCAAAGAACGTTCTTCTCAAGTCAAGGGCAGAAGCACAAGTGGGTAACAGCAATCCTCTAGCATGCTTTGAGCCTCGGTTTATATGCCCATCTTCTAACATCTAATTGATCAAAGCAAGTCACATGGCCCAGCTCTAAGTCAGGGCAGGGAAATTCACTTCTCCCATGGAGACCGGATGAGATGAGTGGGAGGAAATTTTGTTTGTTTGAGGATAATCCAATCTACTATGTCCCTTCATTGATCTGAGCCATATGACTATTGGTGTCAATGACTATTTGGCCAAGGAATAGAAACACACATCATGCTTCAGGGATAATAGTGGGTGTATTCTTGGTTTGTAAAATAATCCTACAAGAGATTTCTATTACATTCTGGTTCATTATTTCCTAGATTTCAATATTTCACAGGTTAAATCCCATCTCTTAAACTGAACTACATCTGATTTGATGTAATTTGCCAATATATAAATCTCATTTTTCATTACCAAGGTGGTGACATTTCCATCGCAATAACATAGAAACTTACCATAGCATTGGAAGAGAGCACTATTCTCCAATAGTAGTTTTCTCCCTGCATGAATTATTAATGACAAAGACTCCCCTCATAAATCTACTCACTTTTCCATGGCCTTTCCAGATTTTAGAGCTTGCTACTTTTCTAAGAGCTTTCTGTGAAGATTTGCTATGTGTAAAGGCAAATAGGTTGGCTGTGTTTATTAGCAAGTAATCATAGATATGTGGGTACCAGTTGTGCTCAGGGCACTGCATAGGAAAGTAAAGAGACTGAGTGGAAAGAGACAGTGCCTACCCTCAAGGAGCTTAGAGTCTGGTTGGGAAGATGATATGCTCCCTGTGCTAACACAGGCCAGCCACGTTAGTACTGCAGTGTACGTGTGGTTCAGGTCAAACCGTCACTGAAAATATCACCTTAAATTCCAGAGTTGAGGCCATGGAATAGCATATTTTTCCACATGTTCTCAAATCTGACCTCTGTAACTTGAATCTCAGAAGCAAATATGAAACTTAAAAAAATAATTCAGTTTCCTGAAATGATGATTTCAAATCTCTTATCAGCAGTGCTTAGGCTTCTCCAGCATTCCTTTCAGCTAAATTTCTCATCTCATCAAGAATGCTTTTATCAACTGATGGAAGAAAACTAATTTTATTTGATAAAAGAAAAATAGAGACACTAGATGGTAGGCATTCATCTTGCTTTTGGTTCATGTTTCATTATGCATCTCCATTGCATCTGACACTCTTGCATTAACAAATCCTTGGATGCATAATTTTGGAATTAAGACAATAATTTTTCTGCAAATTTGACCAAAAATTCAGTAATGCTGGAGATCCATCATACAGATATAATATGTTACTGCTGTGATCATTTTCAGTAAAATGATCCAATTACACTCCACATAACTTATTATTAGTTTCTCTCCCTCAACCAGCTGGAAAAGAGAAAAGAGTGTCATGCCATTAGTAAATGGATAAGGTTTGTTTTGTGCAACTCAAAGTCTGATTTTAGTAGTTAATTTTGAGGATGTTAAGCTCCAAGCCTTGTGATTACTTATTTGCTTAATAAATACATACCTTGCTAGACACTGTGCTGGGTATAAAGAGGAAGAAGAGGAGTAATACAAAAAAGTAAGAAAGGAGGGCCCCAGATTCAGGGTTTGCAGTTGCCAGGATGATGACATAAATGGCCCAAGTGGGCACAAGGCACTCAGCAAATGGGAGACCACACATCCCTGACTTCTCAGCTCTATCACTTCATGCAAATGTGAAAGGGAGAGGGGTGGCCAGATCATCAAATGTTTTAAAAGAAGCCATGAACTCAGGTATTTGGTAAAATGTTCTAATTTGAAAACTGTCTGTTGGCCTATGGCTGCTAATTAGGATGCCCCACTGGAGACAGGACTCCTGTCCTCAAGAACAAGAGGCAGCAGTGGACACAGGTCACTTGCTACAGAGTAGAGTGAGGTTAGTGCTGGGATAAATGTATCCACAAAGTGCTGGCAAAGCAATAAGGAGAGGGAGAGCCCTCCAAGCATGAGGTTCAGCAGGAGTCTTCCCTGTGAGACATCTGTAAGACCTCACATACTTTTTCCTTTGAAGTTCCCGCCCAAGATATGGTAATCATATTAAAACGCACCCAGTTCTCATGTTAAATTTAATATTTTTTTGTCAACACTTATCTTGAAAATATTTGAATTTTGCAGTATTCATATTTTGGAACTCATGCTTTCTTTCTGAGAGGAACCTCCACTGTGGGTCTCAAACCTTGTTACAGGCTCACGAATGCCCTATGGGTCCTGATGGATAAATCCTCTTGGAGTCAAGAATGATGGCATAGATCTTGAAAGAGGAGAGTGTTCCAGCAGTAGACAGGGAGCTGAAGGGCTTTCTAGAAAGAGGAAAATGGTGGGATAATGTTCAGGAACATTCTGGAAGGGATGAAGTGTTCAGCCTTTGCCAGAGGCAGTATAGAGAGAAATCTGAAAAGATAAGGAAGAAAAAAAATTTTGGAGACTAGATGTGGATTTCAGTTAGTTAGTTAGTTCAGTTGCTCAGTCGTGTCCGACTCTTTGCGACCCCATGAATTCCCGGAGTTCACTCAAACTCACATCCATTGAGTCGGTGATGCCATCCAGCCATCTCATCCTCCGTCGTCCCCTTTTCCTCCTGCTCCCAATCCCTCCCAGCATCAGAGTCTTTTCCAATGAGTCAACTCTTCGCATGAGGTGGCCAAAGTACTGGAGTTTCAACTTCAGCATCATTCCATCCAAAGAACACCCAGGACTGATCTCCTTTAGAGTGGATTTTAGACTCCACTTTTTAGGCCGTGAAGGACCACTGATGGTCCTGAGAGAAGTCTGTCCATTCATTGCCTCAAATTTATAGTATGGAAAACTGGCTTAGGCAGGAAAAATGACTTGCCTAAGGTCACCAGAATGAGAACCAGAGTTGGGACAAGAATCTGTGTCATTTGGTTCAGATAAGCTTTCTTCTCTGTACGTGGTCACCTACTGGGGGTATAACTTGGAGATTAAATTGACAAAGTGTGAGACATAACACTGTCTGAATTGAAATTAGTATCCTCTCTGAGACAAGCTAGAAATACTTTTTGGTCCTGGGTTGCTGGGATTTGTAACCAGACCATGTTACCTTGCAGTTGACTAGACTGAACCCAGGAGGCACTGAACCTGGATGCACATGGATTCTTCAAGTCAGTCTCTGATTTACTTCCTTTTTTAACCTGTTCAAATTAGAGTAAACTAAATGTTGTGACTAATCAGCCACCCTTTTCCTGATCCTCCATTTTTTAAGGCTGCTGTCTACCCTTGGAAAAATAGTGATTTCAAACATAACCATGAGTTTCCTTAGTCATTTAACCCACCTTCTCCAACCATTTCAACAGAGAGGGCTTCCCAGGTATCATGAACTCATGAAATCTTCATTTGCCTATAAAGGAGATTTAGTGTTGAAACTTTCCACAACAGTCTGTAAATGTCAATATTACTCATGGTGTTGCGGAGGAAGTGAAAGTGGGCAAAAAAGCTGTGAAATCACCCTCAACTATTAAGAACCTACGTTATAACTCAGAGAACTCTACTCAATGGTCTGTGATACCATAAATAGGAAGGAAATCCAACAAAAGAGGGGATATATGTATATGAATAGCTGATTCACTTTGCTGGACAGCAGAAACTAGCACAACATTGCAAAGCAACTCTACTCCAGTAAAAATTAACAGGAAAAAAAGGACCTGTCCCACTCCCTCTCCTGGCGCTGTCTTCAGGTAGCTATCACATCGTTTCCTGAAAATCTCCAAGAAGGGACATGCTGTGCCCTGACTCCACAGTTTCTACCTGGTGTAGACTTCCACAAAGCTGATTCTCTGATCAAAACTGCAACCCCTTCAACATCCTTTTAACTTCTTCCTTTCTCAGTTTGGTGTTTGAAACGCAGAAATTGACACTCAACTTGTTCTTCCCCTTCTTATTCTTCACATGACATCATTTCTGATGAGACTGGCACCAAGGGCTCTCGGGGGTAAAAGCAGTTCACAGGGAGGCTTCCTTGGACTCATGACCCCACGTTCTCACTCTGGGCTGCATTTCAGATAGGCTGTCTTGGAGAATTTGGTAGCTCACTTCTCTGCTGTCTCTTCATTACTTTAGGATCCAACGAACATACTGCCTGCAAAATGAGAGTTCTTCCATTGTTTGAATCTGTGCTCACAGCTCCTAATTAAATAATAACTTTCACAGCACTCTGCTGCTCTAATCCTGAACAGAATTTTCATTCCCTCTACAACTGAAGTCAAAATTACAGGCCTGTCATTTCCTGGATTCTTTCATAAAAGCAAGCATTAAATTATACCTACACTCACCCATTAGTAACTTCTCTTTGTGGTGGGTGTTTAAATGTCTTACAGGGACTCTACTCCCTCTTCAACTTTCCATCCCTCCCAGAAAAGCAAGAAATTCCACCTTGTTCTAGAGTTCCCGTCTAGTTTGTCTTCTAATTTCTTGATGTAACATGAATTTGATTTCATAAAGTTCTTTTTTCCTTCTCTTTGGGAAAGGAAAAGAGAAATGTCTTTCTTATGTAGCTACCATTCTTTAAAGAGTGAGAAGCTGCTTGGAAAAAGAATCACCTTTCAACTTCCAAATTATTCTTGGAGAACTACAGCTTGGGTCCTTTTGAAGACAGATTGGGTTCTTCCCACTGGGTTTTTTTGCCACTTGATCATACTTTAATGACAACACATGTTCTGGGTGCTTTATGGGTACTGACTATTTTAATCTTTCCAATCACCCCATGTTCCCATTTTACAGATGAGGAAACTGAGGCAATGAGGTTAATAAACTTTCTCAAGGCCACACAGCTAGCAAGTGTCAGATGAGACTGAATCGAACTCTAGTTCAGAGTTTTTTGAGTGACAAGTGGCAGAAGCTCCACTCAAATTAGCCAGGCAAAAAGGAGGGTTTGTTTCCTCACAAAACCAGTCCTTGAAAAGAACAGGAAGGGAGCGGCTTTCTGAGACAATGGAGACTGAGAATTTGACTGCCGTCAGGACTCTCTACTTCTGATCTCCAGGTGTTCCTTCAAGCTGGCTTCTTTCACAAGGCTGGAGTCTTTTTTCTTAACTGACACTCTCCTAGCTTCACAATGAAAAGAAGGCTCTTGGCCCAAATCTCCAATTGTTTAAAACAGAGAGAGAGAGAAGAAAAAACAGGAAGGGATACTGATTGACCAAGTTGGGCCCCAGGCCCATGACCTGGACCAATCACAGTGGCCATGGCCAGCAGGCCAAGGTACCAGGATCATTCAGGCTGAGTTAGTTGCCTATCCTTGGAGAGGTTATTGCAGAGAGAGAGAGAAAGTAGCTTCTGGTAAATCACATTTTTATGTTTTTTTTTAAATTTTAAATAACAAAAAGTGTTTTATCTTATTTTTAAAAGAGTACAGAATAGGAGAAAAACAAAACAATTCCCTAAAAGATGGAGAAAGCAGATTTGCCAGTGGAAAAATTACTGCAAGCTGAACAGCTTCAGGAAAAACAGTTTGTGTTAACCTTTATGTTTCTCTGGGTTTTATTGTTGTTCCTGAAGTGGATGGGACAGATCAGGAGGTCTGGCAACAGTAGACTGGCAGGTCAACAGTCAGCTGGAGCGGAGGACCAGGTCCTCAGGTGGGAAGGGGACAGTCCACTTTGTCAAAGCTGCCATCAGTTCTGCTTGCTCATTTATGTGGCCTGGCTGGCTCCTGTAGGCATTAGAGTTTGAAGCAAGTGGTTTAATGTATCACCAAGTAGTCCATTCAATCATCGGGATGACCAAGGAGAGCATCCGTCTCCTCCATCATCTTTGGCTAACAGCCCATGAAGAAGGTTAATGCTCTGAAGAAGAAAGAGGCAAGGCAAAGGATCTGGCAGTTAAAAACAAGACTTTTCTTGACAGAATGGCTTATGGCATTTGACAGAATTTTTCAAGGTGCAGAAAAACAAGTTTGACAGCATGGGTTTTAAGTAGAGATTCGTATATGGCACTTCCAAAGTCAGTCACTGCCAGCCAGTGAGGAAGGGGGGAAGATGGGAGGGAGGGGGACTTTATTTCTCTCTCCTTTCTTCTTTCCACCCAGAGCCTCAGTCTGCCTTCTTTAGACGGTTGTGTAAATAGGCAAAACCACTTCCCTCTCATTCCCACTAATTTCCAAGTCACTCTGTGCTTTGGTGTTCCCTTTGTGATGATACTTAGAACCTCCTGGAGAACCATGGACCCCAGGGCATCATATAATACCAAGCTTTTCAAACTGTCGTCTAGGAGATTCTTTGCTGCATAAACCAGGAGATATTTTCTGGCAAGATGCCTGCCAAAAGCCCTCTAGCGCTTAGAGAAAAGATTTTGTTTGCCCTGATGGGCTGGGACAGAGTGGGCTGATAGTGGAACCAAGATGAAAGTTTCATGCTATGCTTTCAGTCTTCGTATTTTCCACATCTTGGAGCAATGTGGGAAGGGGAAGGCAGTGACCCTGTGGTGGGAAGTGAAAAGAGAGGAAGAGGTGCTCATTTAGGAAAAGACATGACATCACTCTGGTCAAGCATCCTTCCCTGAGTGCCTGTGAGAAGATGCATCTCTTGCTTCCTTTGATGCGATTATTGGTTCCATTATCGTATTTGTGGTGGAGCAGAAACTTGGCTGCCAGTGACTGTCTGTCTCTTTCTATTGTCCCTTTTGGAATAAAACCCATATTTGTGCAGTGGATTCAGTTTTCCTGACTGCTTTGCAGCACCTCTGGGCACTGTTGTCCTCTCTTGTAACTTGTGTAATCACCCTGCCACATTTCTAAATGGTTTTGGTGTTCATTTGTATGTTTTCCTCTCATTTCACAGAGAGAGGAGAAACACTTTACTGCTCCCTAGTTGCACACCAGAAGTCTCAGCTTCAGCTTTACTATTAGATTTAGAACATCTTGTCCAACCACTCATTTTGCTGATTTTTTTAAGTTAAGAAACACTGTCTTTATCAAATTCAGCTCTTAACCAAAGTAAATGAGAATGTGTTTTAACCACATTTTTTGTTTCAAATTTATAAACTGTGCTCAAGGTCATCTTTACTCTAACAAATGATTATCTTTCACACCACATGAGTCATTTATTCATCCAGCCAGTAATCCATCCACTCATCCAACCAGCCAGACAAGTAGCCATTTTAACAAGCATTTTGTTGAGTGAATACTGTGTTCCATTCATGAACAAGTTCATGAATTTGCACATGAACTTTGCAACTTCCCAGTTGCAAATAATATTTATTCACGTATAAACACCAGATAACAAACATCTTTTTATATTTTAATTCATCCCAGTGACGTTATGGAATCAACTGTATCAAAAAACATAGGTACCATGCAGATATCAGGTTTTTTTCAATTTGTTTATTTTTTAATTGGAGGATAATTGCTTTACAATATCGTGTTGGTTTCTGCCATACATCAGTATGAATCAGCCATAGGTATACACCAAACAACTAGTAAGAAGGAACATAGTCCCACCCGTCAAAAAAAGAAAAAATTAAACAACAGATATCAGTTTTTAAAACAAAGACGCACTTTGACTAGGCAATAATTAAGTTTATAACTGAACTTCCTGGAGAGTTGTTTTTCATTGTTGTTCAGTCACTCAATCGTGTCCGACTCTTTGTGACCCCATGAACTGCAGCATGCCAGGCTTCCCTGTCCTTCACCATCTCCTGGAGCTTGCTGAAACTCATGTCCATCAAGTCAGTGATGCCATCCAACCATCTCATCCTCTGTCACCCCATTCTCCTCCTGCCTTCAGTCTTTTCTAGCATTAGGGTCTTTTCCAGTGAGTTGGCTCTTCGCATCAGGTGACCAAAGTATTGGAGCATCAGCTTCAGCATTAGTCCTTCCAATGAACATTCAGGGTTGATTTCCTTTAGGATTGACTGGTTTGCTCTCCTTGCAGTCCAAGGAACTCTCAAAAATCTTCTCCAACACCACAGTTCAAAAGCATCAACTCTTCCTTCGGTGCCCAGCCTTTTTTATGGCCCAACTTTCACATCTGTACATGACTCCTGGAAAAACCATAGCTTCAACTGTACCGACCTTTCTAGGCAAAGTGATGTCTGCTTTTGAATACACTATCTAGGTTTGTCATAGCTTTTCTTCCAAGGAGCAAGCATCTTTCAGTCACACAGTCATACTCTGCAGTGATTTTGAAGAGTATTATTCCTAAATTCTTAACAGTAATTTTCAGTTGTAGAAGTAAAGTGTGTTCCTATTTCTTAAAAAAGAGAAAAAGGAGAATAGGAGAGAATGTTACACATGTCCCTTTGTTCAGGTCTCTTTCCTCCCTATGGCCAACCTTGGTCCCCTCCCTTGTCCCTAAAGGCCACCATTGTTATGAGATTTGCAGAACTTTTTAGATGCATTTTTATAACTATTATATCATGCTGTGTATTTAATATATATTATATTTCATTATATATGTTATATTTATATCAAAATGCACACAAAATAATGCCACATATTTTTCCATGTTAAAATAAAAATGCATATACTCCCTTATTTCTTTATGGCAAGCAATTTCAAAGATTTCCCATAGTTTCAGTAGAAATAGACTTTAGTCATTTATTTCTTGTTTTGGGGCATAAATTTGGAAGGCCCTAGTTAAACATCAGTGCTTTGGGTAGCAGCAATGTCTGGGCTTGGGTCAGAAGACTGGCGTAAATTTGGAGAAACTTGATTTGCCAAGGTCAATTGAAAAATGAACCCACCCGCTTTTACAGAGGGCACTATGTGATCAACTTCGCCTAGGGCATCTCCTCAATAGGTGCTGGGGATTGGAAGAGCAGCCTGCAGCGCCCTGTTTTCCCAGGCTAGCCCTCTCCCACCAACCCACGCGCTCTCAGTTCACTCTCCCTGAACTGAGAGCAGAAAAGATGCCACCCACCAAAAAATAACTCGAAGAAGAGAGAGTCTAAAAGCATGGGACTGTCATGATAATCAAGCCCAAACTGGAGGTGGTAGAAACGCAAAACAGGGCTTTAGATCCTAAAGGCTAAGCTTGCTGTCATTGACAGGAGTCTTCCAGCTCTTCCTTCATATCATAATTCTGCTGTACATTCACTTTTTGCTTCACTCTGGTAGGACTGATCAAAATAAATTCATTTGCCTTTACCACAAGAGCTCATTCCTCACCCTCTGCCCCAAACTTACCACCAGCTCTGAACATGGATAAAGAAAGCACAGTGTCATGCTTCAATAGCACCATTGCTGTTAACATACAGAGAAATTTCTAAACTGGAAGTCTTTTTACAATTTCTTTTAAAACATTTATTTATTTATTTAGCTGCCTAGGGTCTTGGCTGTGGCACACGGGCTCTAGAACGTACGGGCTCAGCAGTTGCATCACAAGCTTAGTTGCCCCGGCACGTGGGATCTTAGTTCCCCAACCAGGGATTGAACTTGTATTCCTTACATTGCAAAGCGGATTCTTTTGTTTGTCTGTTTTTTTAATTGGCAGAAGTCTTTATGCTTAAAAAGCAGGTATCTTAAGTTATAAATCACCAGGATTTATAGACATAGTCAAATAGTCCGGGTAAACATGAAAAATCACATATGTTATCCTACGAATCCACTTTAAATTATTTATCTCTACAGCGGATTTTCCAATTAACCCAGGGTTCTTTTCCTCAAGATGCTTTTTTTTGAGAGTAGGGAGGAGGGAGGAGGGTTCAGGATGGGGAACACATGTATACCTGTGGCGGATTCATTTTGATATTTGGCAAAACTAATACAGTTATGTAAAGTTTAAAAATAAAAAAAAAAAAAAAAAAAAAAGATGCTTTTTTTTGAGAGTAATTTTTATACAGGGCTTTTTGTTTTTAACAGTTTGTGTTCATTATAAATAATTTAGGCAATGCCAAATCTATACAGAATGAAGTAAAAGACTTATCCCAAATCTAACCCCTATAGATACCAGTAAAATAGTGTGAATATTTTTTAAATTATAAAAATATTATTCCAAATACATCTTTCTCTTTTACATATATATGAATTGGAAGCCACATAAATCATGTAAACTATATTTCTGTGAAGTGGATGATACTATACATGCTGTGTTTTAAATTTAATTTTACTTAAACTTAGTAGGAAAAATGACATTAACCTAAAAGAATTTATAAATTTGAAGTAAAAATTATAGTACCACTAGAGGTATTAATTCCTTTAAAAAGCCTTCTTAGATTAAGATAATAATAAAAATAATTAAAACGTGAAAATGTCATTTTTAACTTTATATATCAATTTTAAATAATATTTATTTACTCCATTCTGTGGAAGATATGAAAATCAGCATTACCCTCCCTTCTTTTGCTAGTTGTTAACAAAAATTTTTAAGGTTTATGACATTCATAGGCTAGTCTATAATTATGATTCCCAATTTATTTCGTCTGGATTTCTATTGAGGCGACTCTATTACTCGGAATCTGCCCTTTCCCCAGTGCTTCTTTACTATGCTGGTGGGTGTTCTTTTCAAAAGGACTCAATATTGTTTTTCCATGGTTCTTTCCAATGAAAGTCTGGGTCTGCTACTGTTACAGCCAAATGACACCTCGTTGGAGTAGAATAGATTAGAAAACTGCTACATTCAGAGCCTCGGACAGAGATGAGGGCAACTTGGCACTCAGTCTGTTGGGTTTCAGTGGTCCCAACATCGTCATGCTTAGAAGAAGAACGAACTGGGGAAAGAGGAGGAGGCCGAGGAAAACGTGCAAGAGCAGCAGGGGCTGGAATGACTAGATTCTGCTTCAGCCCAGATGAGGGGAGGGCACCCTGGTCCTCTGTGGGTGCCAAGGAGGGCCCCCCCCATCACAGGGTGACTCCCACACTTGTTCCAGCTCTCCCACCAGCTGACATGGAATCCAATGGGAGGGCAGAAGCACCATAAAATCCCAGAGGACTGGATGCGAGCCTGCCAGGGAACGAAGGAGGAGTTCTGCCACCTGAGAGCTGAACCCTCTGAGGCAAAAGCAGAGTGAAACTAACTCAATCAGAGCAAAGGCAAATGAAAGGGGAGTGAGACTAGGAGGGAATGAAAAGCTGGTGATCAGGCACAGCTGGCCCATTCACAGCAAGCTGAATACCTCTCAATTACAGGATGAGCTCTGCTCCTCGAGAATGTTCACACTCATTTCCTCATTCATAGCCACCCTGCAAAGTTGACAGAACTCACCCCATTTTATTGCAAGGATGCCAAGCCTGGAGATGCGGGGCTGGGACTAGGGCCCCACATGCTAATACAGGTCAAGGTCCCCATGTGCTGCCTCCAGTATATTCAAAAGACAATAAAAAGCAAAGACTTTGCATTGTAATTTTTTTCATTGCCTTTTGCAAGATGGAGGTTGGGCCAGCTACCTAGTGGACATTCATCAGATTGACTACCCACCATAGTCCCTTCCCTGATGGCCCACCACTTTCCTACTGCAGAATCCTCTTCAGCCCCTCTCCACTGGTGATGGTCTTGGTGAAAAATAATTCTAGGTGATCACCTTTCGCTACAAAAACTGAGTCAATCCCACCTCAGGATAATGAGAGCACATGTTCTCTCCTCAGACCTTCAATCTTGAAAAATGCTGAAAAGAAAAGGGTTAATGGTCAGAGGTCAATCATTGTGGCCATGGCAGATGGAGCAGCTCCTGCCTGTTATATCTTTCCATAAATCTCCATTTGTACAAAGAAGCCAAAGTTGCTTGCTGTTGCAGGCAACCCAGAACCCTAACCAATATGAAGTGCTGGCGGGATGAAAAATCTTTCCTAAACTACAGCCCCCTCCTTGGTCACTGGGGCCCTCACAGAACAACCAAGAAAATGGGAAGGGAGCAGAGAGGACTAAGTCCTCGTTGGGCCATGCAGCTACACATAAGCAGGTCCGGAGTTTGGTGGATGGTCAGCAGCATCACTGGGCCATAGTAAGAAGCTCCTGGAGCCTCCACGATAGTGGATTCCTGGCCAACCAGAGGAGTTCCTGTCTCAAGGGGAACTCTGGGACCAAAGGCTGCGTTAAGCTGGGGTTGCCTGTACACAGGCTTTGCAAGGAACATCTCAGAAGTGCCTCTCCATCACAAAGCCTTTTCAAAGTGATATTTCCTCCTACAACTGATTCCCTGCACCAGTAGAATGGCAGGCATCCTATACAAAGGCTTTTCTGGATTCTGACTGCTGTTTGCAGTAGAGATGCTTGAGAGAGCTCGCCCAGGAAATGTCAGTGAGTCATCTGGAGTGCTCCTCTCTGGATCTGCACTGAGGCGGCATCCACCCCCTTGGCTGCCCCTGAATACACATTTTGCATTTTATAGCAGACCTGTGTTTCCAGAGCACTTACTTGGGGAGTGGATGGGCATAAGACCCTCTGTAAATCATACCCCGGAGCCCACTTTCTTCAGGCTCTTTCTTGCTGCCCTTGGGGTGGAAAATGCTGCTTACTTGGTGCTATGGGACCTCTGCTTCTCCCGTTTCCTCCTCTTGCTGCCCAGGAAAAGCGATGTAGTTGCTCCTTGTGGGAGTCAGTGTTGAACAAAAGAGTGGGCTTAGACCCAAACAAAAAGCTTTTCTTTTGCTTTATTCATTCTCTCATTCTTAAGAGGGCTGCTGACAAAACAGAGATAAGGAATAACTGATGGGCCTTCAGCTATAGCAGCAAATCCTGCTCTCTGGCCTCCCCCATCTGAGTTGCCGAGTGTGGGCTGGAGAGCCACTAGACCGGTGCCGCTCTCCTGGCTCCTCCGTTCTGTCGTTCCTTCTTAGAAAGGAAGCTCCATGAAGGCTGAGGCGCTGTGCTCTGCATCTCCAGGGCCTGGGAACATGCCTGGAGGGTGGGCTGAAAAGAAGTAGGGTGCCCCAGTGTGCCATGTGGTGGAGGGGAGTCTTTTTCCTTCCAGTCAGAGCCCAGAATAATAATATAGAACACGCAGGGAACTGGTGATGTGTCCCAACGGCCTCATTTTATTTAAAAAAAAAAATACTTTTAATTAACAGCTTTACTGAGATATAATTCAAATACCACACAGTTCACCCATTTAAACACGTACAATTCAATGGTTTTAATGTATTTACAGAGTTGTGCAACCATCACCACCATCAATTTTAGAATATTTTCATCAAGGCCAAAGAGAAACCCCATATGCATTGAGTCACTCCACATTGCCCCGAATTCATTTAACTCTAAAACACTTTATTTTTAAAGACTTTTTTAAAGCGATGTGTTAAAGCAACTAATGCCTAAATACAATTCAGTGCCTTTCTTATTAGCACTACTCTTATCTAAACGCATCTATGCCAATGGCCTGATTTTAGATGAAGATGCCCAAAGAAGTGAAAGGATTTACCCCCTCCCCCACAGGACTCCCTGACACTTCTATCCAGACCACAAAAGTGCAAGTCCCTCTAAATTACTATTTCTTCAGGCTACATTGGAAATACATGATTTTTAAAAAATAATTTTATTGTGGTAAGGACACTGAACATGAGATCTACCCTCTTAAATTTTTAAGTTTTGTTAATGATAGGTACAATGTTGCACACCGATTTCTATAACTTCTTCACCTTGCCTAACTGAAATTTTATGCCTTTCAATTTGTAACTTCCCAGTTCTCTCTTTCACCAGCCCCTGAAAACTGCCATTTCACTCTTTGATTCTATGAATTTGACTATTTAAATACTTCATGTAAGTTATATCATGCAGTATTTGACCGAGACTAGTTTATTTCATTCATGTAATGCGCTCAAGGTTCATCCATGTCTTTGCATGTTGTAGAACTTCCCTTCTTTCTAAGATTGAGTAATATTCTGTTATGTGTATATGTTGTGTTATGTATATGTTATGTGTGTATACTACATTTTCCTTATCCAGTCACTCACTATGCTATGCTATGCTAAGTCGCTTCAGTCGTGTCCGACTCTGTGCGACCCCATAGACGGCAGCTCACCAGGCTCCCCTGTCCCTGGGATTCTCCAGGCAAGAACACTGGAGTGGGTTGCCATTTCCTTCTCCAATGCAGGAAAGTGAAAAGTGAAAGTGAAGTCGCTCAGTCGTGTCCGACTCTTAGCGACCCCATGGACTGCAGCCCACCAGGCTCCTCCGTCCATGGGATTTTCCAGGCAAGAGTACTGGAGTGGGGTGCCATTGCCTTCTCCGATTC
Source organism: Bubalus kerabau (assembly GCF_029407905.1). Classification (NCBI taxonomy): domain Eukaryota; kingdom Metazoa; phylum Chordata; class Mammalia; order Artiodactyla; family Bovidae; genus Bubalus; species Bubalus kerabau. The sequence continues at coordinate 19,579,624 of NC_073640.1, forward strand.
ACCCACTAGTGGAAATTTAAGTTGCTTCCACATCCTGGCTGCTGTGAACAGTGCTGAAATGAACATTACAGTGATAGTACCTCTTCAAGATCCTGATTTCAGTTCTTTTGGGTAAATAAGCTTTTTTTGGAAATATTTACATTTTGTATCTGCTTCCACTTGTGGTAATATACTTCTCTAAGCCTAAATATGGGCCTCCCAGTTGGCACTAGAGGTAAAGAACCTGCCTGCCAATGCAGGAGACATGAGACTTGGATTGGATCCCTGGGTTGGGAAGATCCCCTAGAGGAGGAAATAGCAACCTACTGCAGTCTTTTTGCCTGGAGAAGCCCAGGGACAGAGGAGCCTGGCGGGCTACAGTTCATAGGGTCACAAAGAGGCAAACACATCAGAAGCGACTTAGCATGCATGCATGAGCCCAAATACAGAATATTCTATTGACTTAGTAAGATAGAAACTACCAGGTGTCATCTTCATTTCATCTTAACAAGTGGTTAGTCCATGAATACCCCAAATCGAGATTACTGGATCATATGATTTAAAAGGAAAAAAAAAATATGGTTTAGTTGGTGGTTTAGTTGCTAAGTCGTGTCCAACTCTTACAACCCTGTAGACTGTAGCCTTCAGGGCTCCTCTGTCCATGGGATTTTCCAGGCAAGAATACTGGAGTGGATTGCCATTTCCTTCTCCAGGGGATCTTCCCAACCCAGGAATCGAACCCAGGTCTCCTGCATTGCAGGCTAATTCTTTACCAACTGAGCTATGAGGGTCTTGATTAAGTGCCAATTTTTAAGAGGGATAATTCTTTGGAAAGAATTACTTTGACAACTTGGATGAACTGAAGAAGAATGGGAAAGGGGTCTGAGAGCCATATTGTTTGAATACATTGGGAGTCTGGAGAAGAGAAAGCCATGGGATGAAGACCTGTTATCCACACGTACACATCTTTCCTACTGTGCAAACAGTTAGCACAGAGTGGCTCACCATAAATATTTGTTGGGTGAGTGATTTAATTGCTTTACTTGGAAAAGAAGGGGATGACGTACTGCATGGTGCTTCAGAAAGTCCGATGATAGCTAATAAGTAAAAAGTTTCGAAGAGTTGTCTGACTTTGGGGGAAGTGGGTGACATCTGTCAGAGCTGAAGAACGGTGCTTCTCAAATTTCAGCATGCTCCAGAATCACCTGGATCCCTTTCTAAAATGCAGATCCTGACTCATTAGGTCTGGGGTGGAGCTGCAATTCTGCATTGTCAACAAGCTTCCAGGTGATGCTGCTAATTGTGGACCATCCTTTGTGCAGGAAGGATATAGGTGAACTTCCTCAGCGACGTTAGCGTTAATCATCACTTTAGATCACTTCCTTCTCTAAGAATCCCTGAGTGCTGAACCTTCTACAAAAAAAGACAAAGTTGAGAAATCTGGTATGGTGTGATTTCCAGACATACAAATGCATCTTTATATTTATGTAAATCCAGAGATCTCTATGCTGGGAACTGTGATCAAAGGATGGAGGAGGTATTTATTTGTCTTTGTGTTTTCACACCAGGAGAAAAGCATTCCTGGTGGCTATGATTCTAAAATACTCAGCATATGTGTACCACACTTCACAACGAATTTGCTTGGTTTGATGCATTTAAAACCTGTCAAATGCTTTACAAGCAGAAAATACATAACCCATGCAGAACCCATGAGACAGTTAAGGCCCTTTGCTGTTACTCTCAGCAAAATGGGGTCTGTCATACTCCCACAGCGTCTCCATTGAGTCTGTTTCTCTGGGTTACCAGTTTTGCATCCAGATTTTCACCCTGATGCTGTTCCTCCACTTGGCCCTGGAGAGCCCAGGAAATGGCCCTCCAGGCCCTTGAGCTGAGGACACCGGCCATTCCTAAACCACTGGCCATTCCTTCCTCAGCAGAGATCAGTGAATTGACAGCTTCCCTTTGGAGTGGGGGTAGCAAGTTGAGAGGAAAGGAAGAAGGGGAGGAAGAATCACATCACTGTGCACAAGTTGCATGCCAGACAATGGACCAGGCTTATTCACACATTTTTCCCTAATGCACATTGCACAATGTTCAGAGGGCAGTGAAGGCTACAGATAGAACAAGAAGCTTCCTGACTATGTGTTAGTGTCAGGAGTGAGCTGACTGCTCTCCTGTCCCGCCACACAGGTTCCAACTTTGACTATATCCAGAAACCTCCCACTGTCTCTGGGGGGCCACAACAGACACCAGAGTGTGCCCAGATCAAGGCTGCCTGACCGCACAATGAGAATCGAGCGAGGCTGGCTCCAAATTATTTCCTCCTTGGGCTGTCTGCTCCCAGGGGTGGCTGCAGATAGCAAATGCAGAAGTTCTGCCCAGATTCTATCCTCACCAAAATTACAGATCCTCTGCTGGAGCCTGAAATGCCAATCCATAGAGTGCCAGAGCCCAGACCAAAATGTTGTTGCCCAAACACCTTGCTATCAATGCTGCTGGTTTCCGATCTATTGTCAAAAGGGGAGAATGGGTTTGTCTTTTTTTTTCAAATTGAAAAGGGCTAAATTAATAAGCAACAATAGGTATTCTCTATGGACAATTGCTCACACTGGCAAAAAATGTTCCAGGTAAGAAGGACGATAATAATAACAACAGCAATGACAATGGCACCATGCTTTTTTAGCATGTGGAGGAAATCTCTCTTCAGCAGGGAACCATTTTCAAAACCACAGGAAATAAAGAAAGCAGTGCTTGTTACTCTGATTCACTGTTTCTCTCGTCCAGTGTCTATTTCCTGGTAAATAAATAGGTGCAGTTTACAGGCTTTTCTTACTTTCCTTGCTCCTGTGAGCTCTGTTTTCAAAAGCCTCTTAACTCTCCCCCATACCTCCCTCCAAATTTCTAACATGGCTCTTCTGAATAGAGTTTACGTAAATATTGTTAAACTAGAGTAAGGTATCTTGCATGTAGTAGGTGCTTAATAAAGGCTACCCTGGATAACACTGAAGCACCAATAGTTCCTTATCTTGGCCTCAGCCTGATAGGGAACTACAGAATCTGGGGGAAAGATACCTTGCCTCCCTAATCTAGTTTGCCCTCTTCCATGTTTATTACTCGAGGTTTGTCATTGACAGTCCAGCTCTGCTCAGCCCCCTCGGAGAAGCTCTTCCTCCCTAAGCCGTGTGATACAGATGAAGCCTGAAGCCCAGCCCAGCCCATGTCAGCCACAGCAGCCTGCACCTGTCAACACAAGTCCCTGATCAACCAGAGGAGACCTTCAGATGGGACTGCCCTGGCAGGGCCATGCTGTAAGAAAGGACCCACGTACTTGCTAAATGGTGGCAGAGGGCAAGCACCCAGATCCTCGGAAATCACAAGGATATTCACAAGCTGAAATAACCCTGGCTTTGTCTTCTTTCTCTGAGTAAACAGCACTCCGTTCTGTCTACTCCCTGCCCACAGCAGCCCCTAGTGGCGGCCAGCTGGGCCATGCACTCCTGCACAGGATCCCAGGCATCCAGACAGTTCCAAGCACGCCCTCCCTGCTCACCTTCATCCATCTACTTTTTATTTCTTGCGGGCAGAGGTTAATCTTTTGGTTTTTCAATGCATGCAAATCCACACAAATAAATGTTCACTCACACTGACTCTGTGTAGGGTGGGGGCACCCAGATCAAGAAGCCTTGCGGGTAGAGGGGGTGCAGAGCTGGAGATCAGTGAGGAGGGAGGGTGTCTTAGCAAAACCCAGTGTTCACTGGTACAGCCTGGCCTGGGAAACTGGGGCCTGGCTCTGACTTGATCTTTTTCCAGCAGAATCTGCTGTTGAAGAGTGAGGGCTGGGCGGGGCAGGCCTCACCCAAAGGCTCATAATGTCTGCTTTTATCCTCACACCCCGACAGGCAGCTGCCAGCAGCCGAGGTGAGAAAGGCACAACGGCACCCCTGAGAGAGAGAGAGCCCCTCATTAAGCAACAGAATGCCTTCTCTTTTCCCAGGAAATGACTTCATAAAACCTCAAACTTCTACCTTGGATGACAGTTTAAACAACTTTTCTTAAAGAAAACCTAAACGCAGATGCTTATTCAAACAGCATCCCAGGGGAGTCTTTGGATCCCTAACCCGGGTGATGAATTGATGCAAAGACTACTTTTTCTTACGGGAATTTAAGTAGTTAATCCCTTCACAATCCCCCTTCCTGGAATCAGAGGCTGTGGAAATACTAGGCTGCTCCCAGGCCCATTTTGGAGGGGCTGGGAAGGGAGGAGAAATGGATCTGTGGACGCCTACTGGGGGCTGAGGCTCTACTGAATGCTTCCTTCACTAAATTTAGCTCACTTCAGACTCTGCACAGAGAACCCAGCATGAGGAGAGTTCTTCTGGGAGGGAACTGATGCTTGGGGGAATGGAACTCTTGATCCTGCCTTTAATGGACCCTGAAGTTTAAATGGATTCAAATGCAACTGAAACTGAGTTGGTTGATTTTGACATCAATTAGTATACTCCAATGAAGTTAGCAGAAGGGGTCTTTGAATTAAGCTCAAAAAAAAAAAAAAAAAAGATAAGAATAAACAGCCCTTATACTTTCTGCTTGAAATTAAAACAGTGCACAGAGGGCAATTCCTCTAGGGCTTATTTCAAAGTCTCAGAAGATGTTTAACCCATGAGGAAAAGTCTGGAGCTCTGGATCTTGGAGAGAAATATGAGTTAGACAGTAAGTGGATGGCAGATCCTTCCAGCCATGTGTGGTCTTGGACTTGGTATGGCTTGCTTCTCAGTTGTTTGGAGGATGGATGTCAGAGCAGGAAGGCTGGGAATTCAGGGATTAACTTCTAAGCCAAGACCAGGAGAGAAGGAAACCTTCCCAAGGGATCCAGGCAGTTTAAGAACATGAGCCTCCTTCTTGCAAGGCCTGCTCTCAGCTTTCTGTGGGTGACTTGGGGTTATTGAATATTTCTAAGCTCCTCCCAAATCTCAAAATATGACACACATGAACTGTTTCCACCTGTCCATCCACCTTCAGCTGGCTGCCTTGCTAAAGCAGCTTTGGGGAAGGGCACCATGTGGAGTGGGCTTCCCTGGTGGCTCAGTGGTAAAGAATCTGCCTGCAAGGCAGGAGATGTGGGTTCAGTTCCTGGGTTGGCAAGATCCCCTGGAGAAGGAAAAGGCAACCCACTCCAGTATTCTTGCCTGGGAAATCCCATGGACAGAGGAACCTGGCAGGTTACAGTCCATGGAGTCCCAAAGAGTCAGGTGCGATCTAGCCACGAAACAACAGCAAGAGTACCACGTTGCACACCCTCTCCCCATGCAGACCCAAGAATCTCCTCCAGCCCTTCCTGCAGCTCACCTGCCTCTCTGAGCTGTGCTGCTCGTGGAGCTCCTGAGACATCAGCTGTTCTTCCTCATACTCAGGTCACCCTTGGTGATGCTGTCTTGGCACGCATCATTTTGCTGATGCTATCTGTGGTTTGGTGGTGGGCATCCACTCTTTGTACAAAGCCAGTCACCTCTTCCCTTTCATCCATTTATTCTGTCATGTTCATTAAATGCCTACACTGTCTGTCAGATACTCTTCCAACCTTAAAGATGCAACAGTGAATACAACAGACAAAAGTCCCTGGGCCTTAGATTCTCATGCAAGGATTGACCAACTTTTCAGCTCTGTTTTTATAGCTCAAAAGCAGCCATAGGCAATGCATAAGCACATATGGCTGTGTTCTAATAAAACTTTATTTACAAAATGGGTTTCAGGAAGGAGGGATTTGACCTGTGGACTTCAGTTTTAGTGGACTAACAGCACCTCCAATTTTTCTTTGGAAATACACGCTGCTCTTCTTTCATTTCATGTTTGGATAGGTCTGAGTCCACTCCTCAGGGCTAGGGGTGGTCACGTGACCCAGGCTCAGACAAAGTCATAGTGATTGTCTCAGGAATGGGTCCAAAGCCAGCGAACAGATGAGAAGTAATCTTGGTCCTTTTTCTGTGAGTGAGGAAAAAGATATAGTCCTCTTCTGTTGTATTTCTAAGCAAATAGAGTAAGTCCTCAGGGTCATCTTTGTCACGACACAGGGAGAGCATGCATGAGAATGAAGAGATCTGGAAGGAAGGCAGAAGGAAGAATCCTCATGTGATCTCTGAGCACCCAGGATCAACCACGCAGCCATGAATGAGGCCATTTGGGCCTTCCCTTGTACCTTTGGTTACAGGAGTCAGTAAACATTCCTCCCTTCTCCATTTTTTTCTTAATCCAATTGAACTGGGGTTCTGTCTTTTGGAACCAGAGTCTTGACTGATACAAAACCTAAACCCATTCTTGAACATCCTTTCTCTTTATTCTATGTACTTTCTCTGGGCAATCTTATCTACGTCCATGAGGTTCAATTGTGACTTTATGCAGATGACCTTCCTATCTTTATTTCAGACCCTAACTTTACCACTGGATTCATATTATCTACTGCTTACTGAATGTTCCTACTGAGAAATCTTGCAAATATAACATTTAAGACTCAACTCATTATATAGCCTCACCCCTCCAAACATTTTCTCCTGTTTCATAATACTACTAAAAACAATGGCACCAAATGAGCTATATCACTCTGTGCAAGGCCCTCTAGTAGCCAGTATATAATCATTGGTAGTCTTCCCAACTAACATGCAAGGCAGATAGTATGAGCCCTACTATCAGATGAGGTAACTAAATCTCACAGAGTCTAAGTTCATTTGATTAGCAAGTGACTGAGTTACAATTTAACTTCAGGCCCAATCCTTGCTGCCTCCCTTCAGCTCTTACTATGTCAGGCTTGGTGTCGTCTTGTTTGGTTAAGAGCGCCCACCATTCGATCAGTCACACAAGTCAGTAACTCATACCCTTTTAGTCATTAGGGCCCGCTGACTCTTCTAGGCATCTCTCTGTCTTCCTCTCTCTACATAGCCTTTATCTTGGTCCAGGTTTTTATTCCTGAGGAAACACAGTCTTCTAAATACTCCATCTCTCCATTCCACTCCAGTGTACGTTTCATTACATCATAAAGTCAAACCTAAAAGAACAAAAATAACAAGTCTCTACCTCTTGAGACTCCTCTGCTCAGAATAAAAACCAAACACCTTAGCTTGAAGCCAAGTGCATTTTCCTTTCTTTATGTTTTGTTTTAATAGCTTCATTGATATAAATTGTATACAAAAAGTTACACACAATCATTGTGTATAATTTTACACATAATCATATACATTTACATACACATATACACATATGCATATACATACACAACTTGGTAAGTTTGGACATAAGCATACACACATGAAACCATCACCACAATCAAGGTAGCAGACATACCTGTCACCTCCAAAAATTTTCTTGCGTCCTTTTGTATGTCTGAGGTAAAAATATTTAATGTGAGGTCCACCCTCTTACCCCGTGGCTCAGTGGTAAAGAATCTGACTGCAAGGCAGGAGATGTGGGCTTGATCCCTGGGTCTTGAAGATCCCCTGGAGGAGGAAATGGCAACCCACTCCAGTATTCTTGCCTGGGAGATCCCATGGACAGAGCAGCCTGGTGGGCTACAGTCTGTGGGGTCCCAAAGAGTCAGACATGACTGAATACAGCAACAGCAACAAACAACTACCCTCTTAACACATTAAAAAATTTTTAGCATAATACAGTAGTGTTAACTATGTTCAACTGGTAGAAAGTTTCAGTTAAACACAATGAATAAGTTCTAGAAATCTGTTGTGTAACATAATCAAGGCTGTGGTATTTCCAGCAGTCATGTACGGACATGAGAGTTGGACCATAAAAGAAGGCAGAGTGCTGAAGAAATGATGCTTTTGAACTGTGGTGCTGGAGAAGACTCTTGAGAGTCCCTTGGACTGCAAGGAGATAAAACCAGTCCATCCTAAAGGGAATCGATCTTGAATACGCATTGGGAGGACTGATGCTGAAGCTGAAGTGCCGATACTTTGGCCACCTGATGGGAAGAGTCAACTCACTGGCAAAGACTTTGATGCTGGGAAAGATTGAAGGCAGAAGGAGAAGAGAGCAACAGAGGAGGAGATGGTTGGGCGGCATCACCGATTCAGTGGACGTGACCTTGGGCAGACTCCAGAAGATGGTGGGAGCCAGGGAGGCCCGGCATGCCGCAGTCCATGGGGTCACGAAGAGTCAGACACGACTTGGTGACTGAACAACAACAACATAAGGACATTTCAACCCAGCCCGTGCCCTACTTTTTTAGTCTTCTTTCTGATCCACCATTGAATATATTCTTGAGCTAAAGACTACTTTCAGGAAATAACAAGTTTAATCTGCTTTTCTAGAACTATTGAGACCACTTCAACTTGGAATGATACTTCTGTTGTCTAATTCTCCTAAACCCCTTCTCAAGCTCCAATTCTCCTGCAAAGTCCTCCTGAACACTTAAACTTATCTCATCTCCACACCTCCTGAACTTTATTTTTTCTTTCCTCTCATATGGAAAGTTCTCTCTCTCTCTCTACTGTGAAACATCTTATGAGTCTTGTCTTAGGTTATTTGCTAATACGTACGTCATTTTTTATTTCCCTAACTAGGCAGTAGGTAGCAAATATTTAGAGTCCAGGATTGTTTTTTTCTTTTAATCTGGCCATGATTCCAAACACATTTCTTATTATAATTCTTCTCAATGTTAGCTTTACTTTAGAGTCTCCAACAGAGCTTTGCAAAAAAAATATAAACACCAGGTCCCATGACCAGAGTTTTGAATTTAACTGATCTCAGGTTTTATTGTAAAGCTTTCCAGGTGATTCTACTGTGCAGACAGGATCGAAAACTAATGGTTCAGCACATCACAGATACTTAGAAAATAGTCAATGGTTATTTGATTGATTGACTTGACACCAGACCAGGACCCAAATTTCATAATTCATTACTCCACGTTTATTTGGTTATCATGACAAGGTGCCTAATCCTGCAGACTTAAACACTGCACATGATCTGAAGGATGAGGATGATAATGTCGTTGATGATGGTAATGACAGTGATGGTGATAAAAGCCTGAACCATATTCACTCTTGTGTTTCTAGTCTCAGCAGCAGCACAGTTCCCCCACAAGAAATCAGTCAGCCCCAGTTTGATCTCTGCAAATTCTTTTCTTCTCTAATAGGTACCTTGTGCCTTCCTGGTCACTCCACACAGGACTCTTTGCAGGACAACATCAGTGGAGCAGACTCACTGGGAATAACCCAGTTCCTTCTCATCTCCAAGGCCACATTTTATAAAAAGCTTAGTTAATTTGTCATTTTGAGGAACTTTTGGGTACAACTAGGTCTTTTCTTAATAAGGTCTGGTTCCTAGGGAATGGACAGGGACACAGACTTTTAGTCCAAGACCTAAAATGTGTTTGGAAGAAAAGGCATTTGCATCAATGGTTGTCACCAGTTGTTCAGAGATGTTTGTTAATGAGGCTAGTGTCAGGGCTCCACCCCCATACAGAGTAACAAACTTTCCTTCTCCTGTTAGCGAAGTCCTCTCCTAACCTCACCCAGCATCTGATGACTGTCCTTGGAGCATTCATACAGATAGTAAGAGGGTGTGGAGGATGGCTCATTACTGCTGGATTGGAGGGAGCATCTTTTTTTTTAATTGAAGGATAATTGCTTTACAATGTTGCGTTGGTTTCTGCCATACAACAACACGAATCAGCTGTAAGTATATATATGTCCCCTCCTTCTTGAGCCTCTCTCCCACCCTACCCCCACCCCACCCCTCTAGGTCGTCACTGAGAGCAGGGCTGGGCTCCCTGTTTTATACAGCAGTTTCCCACTAGCTATCTACTTTACACACGGTAGTGTACGTACATCAGGGCTACTCTCCCAACCCACCCAACGCTCTTCCCCTGCTGTGTCCACAGTTACATTCTCTACATCTGCATCTCTATTCCTGCCCTGCAAATAGCTTTATCAGTACCATTTTTCTAGCTTCCATATATATGCAATGCTATGCTAAATCACTTTAGTCGTGTCCGACTCTGTGTGACCCCATAGACGGCAGCCACCAGGCTCCCCCATCCCTGGGATTCTCAAGGCATAAACACTGGAGTGGGTTGCCATGTCCTTCTCCAATGCATGAAAGTGAAAAGTGAAAGCAAAGTCGCTCAGTCGTGTCCGACTCTTAGCGACCCCATGGACTGCAGCCTACCAGGCTCCTCCATCCATGGGATTTTCCAGGCAAAAGTACTGGAGTGGGGTGCCATTGCCTTCTCCGATATATGCAATAATATGTAATATTTGCTTTTCTCTTTCTGACTTACTTCAGTCTGTATTACAGGCTCTAGGTTCATAAACCTCAGTTCAACTAACTCACATTCATTCCCTTTTATGGCTGGGTAATATTTCATTGCATATGTGTACCACAACTTCTTTATCCCTTCATCTGTCAGCAGACATCTAGGTTTCTTCCATGTCTTGGCTATTGTAAATAGTCCTGCAATGAACATTGGGGTATATGTGTCATTTTGAATTATCGTTTTTTCAGGGTATTTGCACAGCAGTGAGGTTGTTGGATCATATGGTAGTTTTACTCTGAGTTTTTTAAGGAACCTCCATACTGTTCTCTATCTGTGAGGCAGCCCCACAGTTATAGCTAAGCATTCAGGACCTGGGGGCTGCGTTGACTGTTTTATAGCATAATTGATTAAGGACTTTTATCTTTGTGAGAAGTCAAATAAGATTTAAGAGGCAAAAATCAGGCATAGGCTTTCTTTTTGTTTCGTCCAATTTCCACTTAAAGTCAAAAGAAACCAAAGCAGGTCTGAGCAGATCAGAAACAGGGGGCCTTGGGTAACACTTATTTGGGAGACCATGAGGACAAGAGGTCAGGGGATCAGTGTAGTATGGTGGCCAGGAACATGAACTCTGGAGTCAGCCTACCTGTGTTCAAACCCCACACTGACCTTTGGCATTTAACTTCACTTCTCTAGGCTTCAATTTCCATATTTGTAAAATAGGACAGTAATAGTAATGGTAACAATCTTGGAATGTTCTAGGTCAGGTAGAGATGAATTGTGAGAACTAGAGCACTGAGGGAGCCTCTGTGACTGTTGTGTGCTAATGATGTTGACCCAGATCCTTGCTCCTTGTAGCCTGGCCTCTGTTCAGCATAGTCCTCAATTAAGGGAATCAGCTTCCCACCTCATTGGCCAGTGGAGGTCTTACCGGTCCCCAACCCATAAGATAGACCATGTTAACCAGGATCCAGTCAAAAGTGTGGAAATCACACCAGGTCTTCCAAACAGAAGCAGGTTTAGTATGGGGAACTGGTGACACCGGTAATGCAAGAGCCAAGAAGCCAAGCAAAGGACAGCGAGGTGAGCCAGAAATTAGCATCGGCAAGAAGTCACTATTGTCTGAGGACTGGAAGGACACGAGAAAATATGGCTCTGCAGATCCCAGAGGCCAGGCTTCCAGGTAGGTGCTGAAACCATAAGGTGCGGCTAGGATGTGCCTGGGACACTGGAGGGAGGGACAGTTTGGTGGAAGCTAAAGCCATGGATGCCTGCCAATGCAGGAGACGCGGGTTCAATCCCTAGGTCAGGAAGATCTCCTGGAGAAGGAAATGGCAACCCACTCTGATATTCTTGCCTGGGAAATCCCATGGACAGAGGAGTCTGGAGGACTATAGTCCATGGGATCACGAAAGAGCCGGACATGATTTCAAGACTGAAAAACAACAAAGCCTTGGAAGAGACAGAGCCACTGCTGCGTATGCTATAAAACAGCCTAGTAAACAGAGGGAGATGGGGGAAAAACTCTGGATTTTCTCCCCATCTCTTTCCATCTGGTGAGCAAGGGAGTCTGGGAAATGTAGTTTCTTATGACACCAATTTGGGATACAAAATTCAGGCAATGGTTGAGAGAGATGGGTAGTCGACAGGCATAGCCTCCTCTCCGAGTTGCTAAGGCACTCATCTCCCCTGAAGCCAGCACTGAATTTTGTCTCTTGAGTGAATTAAAATGCAAAGGGGCATTTCTCACCTGAGAAGCATCAGAGGGTCCTGGAACCACACTCCACCCCCAGAGTAGTTCTGTTGGGATGGAATATGCTGTAGAGAGTAGGAAGGAAAATGAGGCTGGGATTGAGGGAATTAAGTTTCCTTGTTTTCTTTAAATTTTTTCTGACAAGTGCTTTCGTTCTTTTTATTATTAATTTGAAATTTTTCTTTCATGTTCTTCATACATCTTTGGAAGATTAATTTAAACCAAATCTGTCAGTTCCCAAGGGGCTAATCCATTTCTCTGACTGAACAAAGGACAATTATTATTTCTTATCAAGAGAAAAGCACAGCTGTTTGAGTGAAAACCCCAAGAAGTTCCCTGCCTCCTTGGCAATCTGAAGGCTTGAGACTCGGTTAAGGATCTCAGCACAGAATGTCTTGTGGGATTTTTAACATAGTTGGAAAGAAAGGAAGGAAGAGGATGGCTTTTGCCACACCAGGCAAACACTTTAGGACCTTGGACACTGCTTTCCCTTCACTGCCTCCCACTCCAGTTGTGTGAAAAGGGTAGTTTCCCCTCAACAGAAGGGTAAATGCCTATTGAGGGAGAGGATTCGACTGCAAGCAGAAGTGAGCCTTCCATCTTTGGTACAAAGTTCACAAGCTGGGGTTTCTGGCAGAAATGAAGCCGTGGCAGAGACTGCCTGGGGGCACTGAGAGACCCAGCTAGTGCTAGGCTATACCAGGATTTGTGCTCAGTCGTGCCTGAGTCTTTGCGACCTCATGGACTGCAGTCTGCCAAGCTCCTCTGTCCACGGAATTTTCCAGGCAGGAATACTGGAGTGGGTAGCCATTTCCTACTCCAGGGGGTCTTCCAGACTTAAGGATCAAACCCACGTCTCTTGCATCTCCTGCATTGGCATCTAGCTAGTGCTAGAGATGCCAAATAAGCAGAGAGATTGGGAAATAGTGCCCTGGCTTTCCCCTCTTCCTGCCCTCCAACCCTGGCTGGGTTTGTCCATGTTCAGTCGTGCCTGACTCTTCGCAACCCCATAGACTGTGACCCACCAGTTTCCTCTGTCCATGGGATTTCCCAGGCAAGAATACTGGAGTGGGTTGTCATTTCCTCCTCCAGGGGATCTTCCCAACCCAGGGATCCAGTCCATGTTCCCTGTGTCTCCTGAATTGGCAGGCAGATTCTTTACCACTGAGCTACCTGGGAAGCCTCCTCCAATTTTGGAGCTAGCATCAAAATGAAGATGTGAAAATGACACAGTGTCAGAGCTAGAATGTCAGCCTTCTGACAAATGTCTCCTCCCTTACACATCCCGCCCCCTCCCCTCCCCTCTCACAGACCCTAGATGCTGTTAGGATCTGCCCGGTGCCAGGAAGCTTGCAGTCCTTCAGTCCCCACCGTGTCTGGCCCGAGTGCACCACTTCTTCCTGCCTCTGAGCCAGATCTGTGCACTGACTCCCAGGGGAAGAAGGACTCAGTCTGCCTCCCTGACAACCCCTCAGGCCTCCCCCATCTCTCAAGTGTTGCCTCTTCTGGATAGAGAGCCTGTTATTCTCATACCAAAGCACTACTTTCAGCTTTTGGTTTCATGTTTGCCTGCTAACTATCTGAGCCAGGTTTATCCAATATGTGTCACAGTGTAGGAACTGGTATTCGCTGAAGGAAAATAGAAGTCTGTGGTCAAATAAGCTTGAAAATGCTGGATTAATCAACTGTGGTGGTCATTGTTGGTGCCATGTCCCTGACTCTTCAGTGAACGTGGTCCAAGTTCCATGGTCAGAACCTGCATTTCTGTTCCTAAAGGCTTTGTTTGACCCTTGGAGTCCACCCAGCTCACCCAAGACAAGCAAGAAGTGCCAAGGCCTGGGCATGCCTGAGGAGCAGCCCTCCAGCCAAAGAGCCATGGAGGTGGTGTGTGCCCACACAGATCTCCCACCCTGCCCTTTCACGGAGGCAGCAGACCCGTGCTCTCACTGCTGCAAAGCTCCCCAGTAGTACCAAGCTTCAGTCACAGGGTCGCTGGCCTTGCAACTCATCCTTAGCTGCCTCATTTCCCTGCCTTCATTCCCTACCTATTAGGAATCAGGAAACTTTTTTTTTTTTTGAGCACTTTAAAAAACAACAACAACAACAACAAAAACCTTGTTCTTTCCTCCCCCCCCTCTTTTTTTTTTTTTTTGGTTGTGTTGGGTCTTAGTTGTGACGTGGAGGATCTTTGTTGCATCGTGTGGCATCTTCATTGCGGTGAATGGGTTTCAGTAGTTGCAGCACGCCGGCTCTCTAGTTGTGGCACATGGGCTCCAGAGTGCACAGTCTCAGCAGCTGTGGCTCACAGGCTTAGCTGCCCGCGCCTCCCCCCAGCATGTGGGATCTTAGTTCCCTGGCCAGGGATGGAACGCATGTACCCTGCCTTGGAAGGCAGATTCTGAACACTGGAGCACCAGGGAAGTCTCTGGAATCAGAAAACTTTATCTCAGTCAGTGCTCTTGGGAAACAGAGATGAAGACACAACCAAGACGCATGTTAAGTCTCCAACCAAGGCCCAGAGTCCGAGGCCTTCTTAAATACATTTGACCGAGGAACCCTTCTCTCACAGTTTATCTTGGAGAGCAAGGGTTCTAGAGAACAGTCTTTGGGAAGCCCTGTGGTAGCTCCTGGGCAGGACGCGCACTTGTCAGAGTTGTGTCAAGGGAAGAAGTCAGGGATGGGTTGGATGATCAGTATGTGAGGCAGGAGAGATGTTGGTGAGGGAATATTCACCCTCCCAGGAGTACCTGGGCTTAGGACTCCTCAGGGACAGAGCCCTCCCAAAGGCCCGGGCTGCCCGGAAGTTCTGATGTGGGCGTTAAACAGGTTCATCTGCTGTTCCAGGGCCTGCTTTGAATTCCTGCTCTCCTATATCAAGGACAGGGTGTGGATTAGGCTAATTCCTAGAGGATTCACACTTCACAAACAAAGAATATTTTGCTGCCTGGGAGGGAACAAACCGTCCTGCCATGTTCCTACCTGCAAGGAAACAGTACCAATCTCCTTTCAGCTGTGAGATGGAGAGGCAGAGACACCCCCGGACTGGGCAATTATGTCAGGAAACTCAACATTTGAGATGAATGGAAAATAGCTGGGGAGGAATTTTTCCAACTTGGCTTGAGCAGGATTGAGTCCGAGTCTGAGAGGCATTCAAGCGATGTAGAACCTGCAGTGTTATAAAATAGGATCATTTTATAGTTTGAAAATCTAAGGTGTGCCCTACCAGCAAAGCACAGGCATTTAACAATGTTAGTGGAAGATGTGGAAGGTGGGAGGAGGGAAATCAACCGTGAAATGCTGGGTCGAACCTATGTTTGGAGTCCAGAGCATCACAGAGGCACAGGGAGACCCTCCAAGTTTCAGCAAGGACTGGGAAATTTTACTTTGCCCTAGAAGGACATGGGATGTCCTCTCTGGGACACCCCACAGTACTGTCCCAGGAAATCTCTGTGATGATCCACAGCAGACAGGAAACTCTGTCTGAACCTGCAAACAGATCCTTAGGCTTCTGCTTGGCCAGTTGCTTCATGTTTGGCATTTGGTGGTCTGTTATATATGTGATGGGATATAATTTTAGAAGAGAATGTTCCGAATCTTTCCTGATCCCCTACCCACTCCTGAACATTCTGGCTGGGCCTGCTTCCCACCCTCCGACAAGGGCACTGCTTAGCAGACCAGCTCTTTAGAATTGGAAGTACAGAATCTAGAGAAAGGAAAAGAGAGAGAAGCATAAGGAGCCTGGGAGGCAGAGTTTAGAGGGGGAGTTTTCCGGGGTGGCTTGGGAAAAATAAGACCAGAGCTGCTGCAGCGCATGAGCGAAATGGATGAGAGAGAAAACAGGAACGGGTTAAGAATGGCTGAAGATTTTTGTGCCCTCTCTGGTGTCTGAAAAACATAAACTAAGCATAGGAGTGCTTGCTTTGAAATTACTCTTGATTGTGGAGCCTCTTGAACTCTGAATCCACCTTGGGACAGGGTTTTGTGGCTCACAGCATAAAGCACTGCATAGATGCACACAGACCCCGAAACTTTAAACAAATCCATTCACCCACAAAATGTATGGCTAACGATCAATAAAAAGAGGCATTGGGACTTCCAGCCCAGTTCTCATCAGAGTGTCAGGAAGTCTTTCCTTCCAATCCTGTTCCTCACCGTTTACCAGTTTTTTTTCTCGACTTCTGACTTTCCAGTAGTTCTCCCCTTTTTGGTCCTTGACCTTGAGCACAGAAGTTGACATCCCTGGTGTTGATCCTTGCTGTCCTTAGGAAACAGTTTTTTCTCTTTCTGGTTCTCTCCTGTCCTAAGCCTCCAGCTTGAGCACAGCCCAGCCTTCCTCCAGCCCCTAGACCACCCTGATGCCTGATGTTAACTGGGCTGGCTCTGCACCCCACCACCGCTTTTGATGGTGTAGAACATGTCCATTTCCCCTAAAACGGTACCTTCCCATTTATGTCCTGTCTACATGCTGTGCTCCCCACTGCCAGGCCTCCAGCTCTTCCAGAGCAAGGGCTCAACAAGTGTTTGCCGACTCCCAGTCCCAGAACCAGCTTCAGTTCTCAGCCTGGGAGAAACATCAATAGGAACAAAGGTATTTGGAATTTACCATGGTGACACATGAGTTAACAGAAATTCCAGAACACCAGAGAGGCTCCTGGATAAATTTGAAATCATAGGAAACAGGGATGCTATTTTCTGGCCAAGAGCCAAGCATTGATGATTTATCAAGAGCAGTTCATAGCACCTCCATGACTTTCCCACACTGAATCATGGTCCTTCTTTGCTCATAAAGATCAGACCTCTCCTGGCTCAGCTGATTTCTCCCAGGTGGACTGCATTTTTCCCAGGGCCCTAGAATCCTGCCTTGTGTAGCCCTCTCTGCCCCCTTCCTCCTCCTCATTAAACCTAGAATCTGGAATCTGATAGAACCCAAACTTCTGTAGGTCTGTGATGGAATCTTGAGTTGTTTTTTAATTAGACTGTATTTTTTCCTGTTTTTATTTACTTTTTCTTTTTTTTTGTATCTACTATGGGACCAGCCCTCTGCTGGGCTCTGGGAATACAAGGACAGTCCTGACATTAAGCAGTCCCAACACAATCAGGAAGACAGTCAGGAAATGAAAAAATGCTGTTGTGATGGAGCTGGTATATTACACACGTAGAGGAGGGCTGCCCAACCTCACCTCTACAGGTAGAAGCTAAAATTCCCATTGCTTTTTCTTCATCAGAGGAGGGAGAGGGGCACCACTGTGGGAAAGTCACCAACCTGCACGGCACAGCCTGAGATCCCGTTGCCCAGCTCCCAGTAACACACAGGAAATTGTGAAACCTGAAGCCTTAGAAACACTCCTGTTACGTCCATCTTTCCTTGGAAAAGCTGCCCAGATCTGACTGGTCCCTGGCCTTCTTCCCCAGTGTGGTTACCAACACCTCCAAGAGAGCTCCATCTTAAGGCAGGTTCCAGGAGCCCATGGAGCAATGATTCTCTGCTGTGCCCTTCAACACCCCTGCCTTCCTCTGGTGGAAGCCTGCCCCCAGGGACTCCACTCTGCCCACAGTTGCAAAATGCAATTTTATAGCATCATGCTTTTCACGTTCTTGACTTGCAACTTTTCCTCTGCTCTCACCCTCATCCTCCTTTCTGGTGCCAGTCTCTTGAATCCTGCCATGCCTTCATGCTTCCGTTTAATCAGATAGCTCATCTCTGGGGCTGCTGTCACCAAGGGCTTCCAACAAGGCGCTTTTGGTAATCATTTTCTGTGTCTTCCCACATCCCTGCCCCCCAGCACCTCTGACTGTGCTCTGCATCTTTTTGTTGTTGTTCCTCACTTGGACTCACTCATGAAAGCCATTTTAATTTGTTTTCTGCTTGAGTCTATTAATACAAAGCATTTCCATTCTATTGCCCTCATTAATTTTGTTTGTGCTGCTGACTTCGACCCAGTAGATATACATCAGTCCAGACGTGGTAGCTTTGCAGAAGGGAGAGTGGAAAGGCTCCGCTTAGCGGTTGGAGTTTGCATTGTCTCTGGTGATCTGCTTTCTTCACGACCTCTCTAGTGCAGGTGATGGGTTTCTCTTCCCAACTATGAGCTCCTCTCAGCTGCAGCCTCCTTCTGTGTCTTCTCTGCATTAGTGACAACCCACAGGCCTGCCTGCCTGGCTGGTCAAGCCCTCCACTCCCACC
Source organism: Bubalus kerabau (assembly GCF_029407905.1). Lineage (NCBI taxonomy): Eukaryota > Metazoa > Chordata > Mammalia > Artiodactyla > Bovidae > Bubalus > Bubalus kerabau. The sequence goes on from NC_073640.1 coordinate 19,597,795, forward strand.
TTCTCCCTGTTCGCTTTCCCAGACATTCACAGTCTGGGCAGAGAAAGACCAGAGTCCTCAAAGCAACCCTGTTGCACACAGGAGCTCTGACCACTGCCCCCCACCCCCAGGCTGGTGGTCCCTCCATCATGTACTCGCCTCCCCCTTCAGCTCAGAAAAAAATCAGGGAAACCTTAAACTCCCTTGGACAATGAGGATATTTCCAGGGGCGGGGGGAATAAAGTCAATGGGTTTGAGCTGAAATGCTACCTAGCTCATCAGAGGGGTGGTGGCTAGCACAGACCTTCTGCTCCTCCTAACGTCAGAGGGAGAGAGAAGGGGTTGGAGGGTGAGGGTGAAGATGAGCAGTTCTGAGAGGGTGAGCAGGTGCCATAGGCATTCATGTGTGCCTGTGTGTGTGTGAGACAGAGTTGCAGAGAGATAGAAACACACCCCTCCAGGGAGCATGGTAGAGTAAAAGAGCTGAGAAGATTAAGCCACCAGACCTCAAGTTGCTTTCAGGCAAATTTCTCTTTCTTCTGAGTCTCCATCTCCCCTGCAGTTAGATGAACAGCTGGAACTGTGTGGTTTCCAAAGACAGCAAAAGAGACACAGATGTATAGAACAGTCTTTTGGACTCTGTGGGAGAGGGAGAGGGTGGGATGATTTGGGAGAATAGCATTGAAACATGTATAATATCATATAAGAAACAAATTGCCAGTGCAGGTTCAATGGTACTTTAAAATGTAGGATCCTTGAGCAAGTAACTTCATTTCCCTAAGCCCTAGTGAAGCATGGATCCCAAGGTTGGGATCACAACATCTCTTATGAGAAGTGTGTAGGGTCATCCCGAAAAAGTTGCAAAACAGGGTTTGGCACATGGCAGGCTCTAAACAAATCTGTTCTTAGTTCTGTGCTTCCAGATGCTTGTGGAACAGTGTAATAGTGCAGGGGACCCCCTGGGATTGGCTTGTAGGAGGAGGCTTTGTGCAGGGCAGGCCTGGGCCTGAAAGAACATCTGGCTCCCAACCTAGCCTTCTTGTGAGGGCCCTTCTACCCATTCAAGGCATGACACAGTGTGGCTCTTCCAGAGTGGGGAAATTTGGGTACTTTGGAGTCAACACCCCATCAACAGCAAAGCCCCAACAGGAACTGTGCTGTCTAAAAGAGATTAGAAACACCCAGGGCACATGGTAACATCTTCCCCATCTCTCAGTTCTTCTTTCTTCTGTATTGGCTTCATTCTCAGGCAGACGCTCTCCCTGGGATATCAAAATTGACATCTGGAAGCAGGAAGTTAAAGAGGTCTGTGGCTCCCTCACCTCCATTCAAGTAGAGTTCCTGGGTTCCCCCTTGAAAAAGTGAAAGTGTTAGTCATTCATTTGTGTCCAACTCTCTACAACCCCACGGACTGTAGCCTGCCAGGCTCCTCTGTCCATGGAATTCTCCAGGCAAGGATACTGGAATGGATTTGCCTTTCCTTTCTTCAGGGGATCTTCCCAACTCAGAGATCAAACCCGGGTCTCCTGCATTGCAGGCAGATTCTTTACTGTTTGACCCACCTTAGTTCTAGCTAAAGCCCTGGTTTGACTCTCACTGACCTGGCCTTGGGTCACATGCCCACCCTAGACCTCTCATAACACCGCAGAGGTGTGACTCACTGGTTAGCCCACCCTGAGACACAGTTGTCGAGTCAGCATCATCTGAACTGCCTAGGACCTGGGTTAAGAATAAAGTGGGTAGTGGTCCCCCAAGAAGTGCTGAGATCTTGGAAATGATGGGTTTGGGTTTGAGTTGAGCTTTCCTTGATCTTCTGTCTCAGGTAGGCTTTCCCAGAAATAGACCCAGAGATAAGGATTTGTATGAGAGTCATTTATCAAGGAAGACTATACTGGCCTTCCCTGGTGGCTCAGTGATAAAGAACTCAGCTACCAAAGCAGGAGATGTGCGTTCAGTCCCTGGGTTGGGAAGATGCCCTGGAGAAGGAAATGGGTACCCACTCCAGTATTCTTGCCTGGAAAATCCCATGGACTGAGGAGCCTGGCGGGCTACAGTACATGGGGTCGTGAAGAGTCAGACACAACTTGGCGACTGAGCACACACACACACAGTTTATCAAGGAAGTGCCCCCAGGGAACATCTGTAAGGGCAGAGGGAAAGCAGGACAACGAAGAGGAGAGGTCAGATTCTGGCCATGTCCTGGGCAGGCTCCCTGATCCCACATGGGACCCTGCCAGCGTGAGTTTCACTTCCAAAGAGCCCCAGCCTGAAACTAGGGGGCTGCCCTCCTTTAACCTGGAAAACTGTAAATTTCCAGGCTCTTCTGTGTTTCCTTGTGTGAACTCAGTGACTCCAGCAGCCCAGGGTGGTCCTGGGGAGAAGAGGAAACGGTAGAGCCCTGGGGAAGCAAGAGCTGGCTGGACCATCCCCTGACCAGAGGGATCCAGGCAAGTCACCAACAGCGCTTCCTAGAAGGCCAGGGTCCAGGCTCATTTTTCTCCCTTCACACCATGTCCTCCACTTTGTCAGTCCAGATAGTAACACGTTGCCTTCGCTGAGAATGAGGACACTTGGCTCTAAAATCCCTACATCAGAGAACACTGAGGAATTTGATTAGTGTTGAAGCACCATGATGACCACTTCAGTTGCCAAGCCAAGCGTGCTCTCTGCACAGAGCAGTCTCATCATTTCCTAAATGATCCTGCTGTGCAGATTACCTCAGACTGACCCATTGCAGAAGCAAAGAGACGTGCAGTGCAAACGGGTGTGCCAGAGGTGGAAACGGGTGTGCCAGAGGAACTTGGCTTCCCTTCTACCACGTGCCAGAGAGAGAGCTTCCAGTGGGCCGGCAGCCTGCTCGTTGCTGGCTGGTGAATGTGAGCCTTGCATGTCACTGGCAGTTTGTCCTCAGGACACGCCTCCTGCCCTGGGGAGGGGGTGATGTGGTGGAACCAAACCACTCTGTCCCCGGTGGCTTGTTGGCTCCACAGCAGTGGGATTGTCCAAGGCCTGCTCTCCTTGGCCAGACTCCCTGGATTGCTAATGAGCTATTTCCAGCAACTGCCCTAATTGTTCCCACAACAAACTGTTCTCCACCACCAATTATATCCCGGCCATTGGTGGTCTCCAACTGTGTTTGGAGATGCAGACAGTGAAGTACCTGACAATTTTTCAGCCAGTCCTCAGCCCTAGTTAGGCAGTCACCTGCCGTCATCCGACAAGGTGAATGCTCACCTCGTGTGTTTGAATGACTTTCCCAACCAGGAACACCCTTCCCAATCCCCCTCCTTCATGGACCCTACTTGTCCTGCCGGGCCTGTTAATCGTTCTCGCCTCTTCTGACATTCATTTAACTCCTCCTTTTTATATAGAAAGTGAAAGGGTTAGTCTCTCAGTCTTTTGCGACTCCTTGAAACCCCATGCACTGTAGCCCACTGTGCTTCTGTCCATGGGATATTTTTTCAGGCAAGAATACTGGAGTGGGTTGCCATTTCTTCCTCCAGGGGATCTTCTTGACCCAGGGATCGAACTCACTCCTACATCTCCTGCATTGCAGGTGGATTCTTTACCACTGAGCCCCTGGTACAAATTTCTCATTAAAAGAAATGCAAGGCCAGTGTGTGTTACTTGCTCAGTCGTGTCTGACTCTTTGCAACCCCATGGGGTGTAGCCCACCAGGCTCCTCCGTCCATGGGATTTTGAGTTGCCATTTCCTTCTCCAGGGGATGTTCCTGAGCCACAGATTGAACTCGAGTCTCCTGCATTGCAGGCAGATTCTTTACCATCTGAGCCACCAGGGAAGCCTTCACACTTACTAGGTTGGCCTTTAAAAGGAATGAAATTCTGACACATGCCTTGGAGACATTATGCTAAAAGAAATGATCCAGTCACAAAAAGACAAACACTATATAAATCTGCTTACATGAGGTGTCCAGAGTAGTGAAATTCATGGAGACAGAAAGTAGAATAGTGATTACCAGGGGCTAGGGTGGAATTGGGGGTATTATTAATGGATATGGAGTTTCAGTTTGGAAGGATGAAAAAGATCTGAGGCTATGTGGGTGGTGATGGTTGCAGAACAATGTAAGTGTATTTAATGCTACTGAATTGTTCACTTGAAAATGGTTAAAGTGGTAGACTTTACATTATATATACTCTAACATAATAAAAATATTTAATGAAATATAAAACAATTGCCATAAACCAAATTTGCCAGAGGCTCCTGGAGCTGAGGGTAAAGATCAGCTTGGCTGCCTCTGTGCTTTGTGCAGAAACCGTGGCAACAACCTGGGTCTGGCCCTTTAATGCCAGTCCCACAGAGGGAAAGCCTTTCAGCGGAAGCTGTGAACATGCACACTGGGAAGTCAGGCAGACCCTCTCTGTGGAAATCAGCATATATTTGAAGGTTTTAGTGCCCGATTTAGCCTCACCCAGAGGTGACCTTCTACACAGGGCCAAAAGAAAAGTGATTTCTTTGATCGTCCATCTGACCACAAACTGACCTCCTGCGCTTTTCAATTCATTTTAAATCACACGGTTCTGGCCAAAGTGATTCCACCTCTTTAGCAAAGAATATTTCACATTTTGACCAGTAATTCTGGGCCAATTTCAGACTTGTTCACTTGAATAGCAAGAATAAAATCTGTGAGTTCTTTCTGGGTCTTTCTGATCTCAGGCAGCAAGGAAGGAAATAGTCGTAAATGGCATGAGTCTAGGGCAGAAGATGAGAACTGGAAAGTCCTCCTTGCTTAGATGTGAACTAGGGTTCATTTGGGCCACATCCAAGGTTAGAGGAAGACTGGTGTGCCTCCAGGGCAGGGACCTGAATTCGCTTTCCTTGGGTCAGACTCAGCGTCTTCCCAGAAAGAAAGACCTCATTTTCTTCTGCATCATTTATGATGTTTTTGGCTGCAAGTAACAGCAACTCATCTCTAGCTGGGGAGAATTCAGCCTCTCACATGACAAAGAGGAGGGAATGACTTCAGAGTCAGCAAACCAGCTGCTCAGTGTCATAAGCAAAGACTTATTCTCTGTGCACCTCTCCACTTCCTCCACGGGCACAAGATGGCTGCTGCAGCTCCAGACGCCATGCACACACCAGGCCATGGGAAAGAATCACTTCCAGAACCCAGCCCCGCCCCAGCTGACTTTTCATGGGCCGGAATTGCATCACACACCAATGCGTAAACCAGGAGTCAGCAAAGTTTTTCTGTAAAGGGCCAAGAGAATAAAGATTTCTGGCTTTGAAGACATGTGTTTGGGTGTACTCAGGTCTACCAAAAAGGAGCCATCAGTAACGCATTAACAAACGACAATGGCTCTGTTACGAAAAAAGTTTATTGATAAAAACAGACAGACTGGACTTTCCTGGTGGTCCAGTGGTTAAGCCTTCATGCTTCCACTGCGGGGTGCCTGAGTTTGATCCCTAGTCAGGGAAACTAAGATCCTGTATGCCACATGGCAAGGCCGAAAAAAAAAACAAAACCTTAAAACAAAAAACAGGCAAGTTGGATTTGGCCTATGGGCTGTAGTTTACCCATCCATGCTCTAGATCGACCATTCTGAAATATATCATAGGCAATTTGTTGTTATTTTATAATAATACTTGTAAGTGGCTTATTCTATTTTTTGCTGGCATCTAACAAAGATATTGGAGACGTTCTAATTCATAATATTGAATGTATGATCATCTAATAGGCATTTTAACAGAACACAACAAAACTGGGACACCAAACGAAATAAAAATTTCAAAGAATTTCTTACGTTCTAATGAGCATCAAAGTAGACACTAAGGGAAGACTCAGAATTCAGTTAAACCTTGTTCCGTACTTACTTTGTAGCTTACTTTACAAATTAACATTTGCAAAACATCTAGGGCTCACTATAATCCCCTTGGAACTCCAAATTCTATTGTCTAGAAGCTATTTTCATATCTCCTTTTTATTCTTCCTGTATTGAAAGTCAAGACTGAAAAGAACTCATTCCAAACCTCCAAATTTTATAGATGAAGGAATGGAGGCTCAAAAAGGACAAGCTACTTTCCCCAGATCACACAGCCACACAGAGCCAAAATTAAGACCCAAAGCCAGGCTGTGGTAGGTTGTAATATCGTTCAAAATATCTGCTGGCCCTCCCAAGAGGTGGAATCTACAAATTCCTGCAAGGAAAAATTTGACATTTGCCTTGGCACACCCCTCCCTGAAGCCAGAGTATATAACCCACCTCCTTGCTGAACTCCAGAGTGGCCAAGTGACTTGTTGTCCATGAAGTGTGGTGAAGTGGGCACATGGCCCTTCTGATTACTCCTCCAGCCTGGGCTACCGGGTGAAGAAGATAAGCAGCACCGATACAGCTGACCTGTGATAGACATGTCATGTGAATGCGAAATAAACCCCTGAAATGTGAGGCTGTTTGTTACAACAGCTTAACTGAGCCTAATCCTGACCAATACACAGGCTTTACAACTCTGAACACTGGGCTCTTTCTCACCTGGAGAGTCTCAGGTTTCCAGTGGTGCTACTCAGAACTGTTGTTGTTCAGTCACTCAGTCATGTCCGACTCTGTGACCCCCATGGACTGCAGCAACTCAGGCTTCCTTGTCCTTCACTATCTCCCAGAGTTTGCTCAAACTCATGTCCATTGAGTCAGTGATGCCATCCTACCATCTAATCCTCTGTCACCTGCTTCTCCTCCTGTCTTCAATCTTTCCTGGCATCAGGGTCTTTTCAAATGAGTCAGTTCTTCATATCAGGTGGCCAATGTATTGGAGCTTCAGCTTCAGCATCAGTCCTTCCAATGAATATTCAGGGTTGATTTTGTCAAGGATTGACCGGTTTAATATCCTTGCAGTCCAAGGGACTCTCAAGAGTCTTCTCCAACACCACAATTCATAAGCATCAATTCCTTGGCACTCAGCCTTCTTTATGGTTCAACTCTCACATCCATACATGACTACTGGAAAAACCATAGTTTTGACTATACTGAACTTTGTTGGCAAAGTGATGCCTCTGCTTTTTGATATGCTAAGTTTGTCATAGCTTTCCTCCCAAGCAGCAAGTGTCTTTTAATTTCACGGCTGTAGTCACTATCTGCAGTGATTTTGGAGCCCAAGAAAAGAAAGTCTGTCACTGTTTCCATTGTTTCCACATCTATTTGCCATGAAGATATAGGACCAGGTGCCATCATCTTGGTTTTTTGAAAGCTGAGTTTTAAGTCAACTTTTTCACTCTCCTTTTTCATCTTCATTAAGAAGATCTCTAGTTCCTCTTTGCTTTCTGCCATTACTGTGATACCATCTGCATATCAGAGGTTACTGATATTTCTCCTGGCAATCTTGATTCCAGCTTGAACTTCATCAAGCCAGGCATTTCACAGATGTACTCTGCATAGAATTTAAACAAACAGGGTGACAATGTACAGCCCTGATGTATTCCTTTCCAAATTTTGAACCAGTCCATTTTTCTATGTCTGATTCTAACTGTTGCTTCTTGACCTGCACACAGGTTTCTCAAGAGGCAGGTAAGGTGGTCTGGTATTCTGATTTCTTTAATATTTTTCACAATTTGTTGTGATCCATACAGTCATAGGCTTTAACATAGTCAATGAGGCATAAGTAGAGGTTTTTCTGGAATTCCCTTGTTTTTTCTATGATCCAATGGATGTTGGTAATTTGATCTCTGATTCCTCTACCTACAAGCTCTAAAATCCAGCTTGTATATCTGTAAGTTCTTGGTTCATGTACTGTTGAAGCCTGTTTTGAAGGATTTTGGGCATTACCTTGCTAGCATTTGAAATGAGTACAACTGCGTGGTAGTTTGAACATTCTTTGGCATTTCCCTTCTTTGGAATTGGAAAGAAAACTAACCTTTTCCAGTCCTGTGGCCACTGCTGAGTTTTTCAAATTTGCTGGCATATTGAATACAAAAACTTTTACAGCATCATCTTTTAGGATTTGAAGTAGCTCAGCTGGAATTCCATCATCTCCACTAGCTTTGTTTGTAGTAATGCTTCTTAAGGCCCACTTAACTTCACATTCCAGGATGTCTGGCTCTAAGTGAGTGATCACACCATCGTGGTTATCAAGGCATTAAGACCTTTTTTGTACAGTTCTTCTGTGTATTCTTTCCACCTCTTCTTGATATTTTCTGCTTCTGTTAGGTCCATACCATTTCTGTCCTTTATTGTGCCCATCTTTGCATGAAATGTTCCCTTGATACCTCTAATTTTCTTGAAGGGATCTCTATTCTTTTCTATTCTATTGTTGTACTCTATTTCTTTGCATTTTTCATTTAAGAAGGCTTTCCTATCTCTTCTTGCTTTTCTTTGGAATTCTACATTTAGATAGGTATATCTTTCCTTTTCTTCTCTGACTTTCACTTCTTTTCTTTTCTCAGCCTTTTGTAAGCCTTCCACAGACAACTATTTTGCCTTGTTGCATTTCTTTTTCTTGGGGATGGTTTTGATCACCACTTCCTGTATAATGTTATGAACCTCTGTCCATAGTTCTTCAGACACTCTCGTCTATTAGATCTAACCCCTTGAATCTAATTGTCACTTCCACTGTATAATCATAAGGGATTTGATTTAAGTCTTACGTGAATGGCCTAGTGGTTTTCCCAACTTTCTTCAATTTAAGTCTGAATTTTGCAATAAGGTGTTCATGATCATGATCTGCGCCATAGTGAGCTTCCAGTCCTGTTTTTACTGACTGTATAGAGCTTCTTCTCCATCTTTGGCTGCAAAGAAAATAATCAATCTGATTTCAGTATTGATCATTTGGTGATGTCCATGTGTAGAGTCATCTCTTGTGTTGTTGGAAGAAGGTGTTTGCTATGACCAGTTTCTTCTCTTGGCAAAACTCTGTTAGCCTTTGCCCTGCTTCATTTTGTACTCCAAGGCCAAACTTGCCTGTTACTCCAGGTGTCTCTTAACTTCCTACTCTTGCATTCCTGTCCCCTACAATGAAAAGGACATCTTTTGGGGGTGTTAGTTCTAGTAGTCTCGTAGGTCTTCACTGAACTCAACCTCATCTTCTTTGACATTAGTGGTTGGGGCATAGACCTGGATTACTGTGATACTGAATGGTTTGACTTGGAAATGAACAGAGATCATTCAGTCGTTTTTGAGATTGCACCCAAGTACTGCATTTCGGACTCTTTTGTTGACTATGAGGGCTACTCCATTTCTTCTAAGGGATTCTTGCCCACAGTAGTAGACATAATGGTCATCTGAATTAAATACACCCATTCCAGTCCATTTTAGTTCATTGATTCCTAAAATGTTGATGTTCACTCTTGCCATCTCCTGTTTGACCACTTTGAATTACCTTGATTCTTGAATCTAACATTCCAGGTTCCTATGCAATATTGTTCTTTAAGCATCGGGCTTTGCTATCACCACCAGACACATCCATAACTGGGCATTGTTTCTGCTTTGGCTCAGCCTCTTCATTCCTTATGGATCTATTTCTCCACTCTTTTCCAGAAGCATATTGAACACCTATTGACCTGGGGGGTTCATCTTTCAGTGTCATATCTTTTTGATTTTTCATTCTGTTCATGGTGTTCTCAAAGCAAGAATACTGAAGTGGTTTGCCATTCCCTTCTCCAGTGGACCACGTTTTGTCAGGACTGTCCACCATGACCCATCCGTCTTGGGTGGCCCTACACCGTGTGGCTCATAGTTTCATTGAGTTACACAGAACTGTGATCCATGTGATCATTTTGCTTAGTTTTCTGTGACTGTGGTTTTCATTCTCTCTGTCCTCTGATGGATGAGGATAAGAAGCTTGTGCAAGCTTCCTGATGGGAGGGACTGGCTGTGGGGGAAACTGGGTCTTGCTCTGGTAGGAAAGACCATGTTCAGTAAATCTTTAATCCAATTTTCTGCTGATGGGTGGGGCTGTGCTCCCTCTCTATAGTTTGGCGTCAGGTCAGACTATCATAGGGGTAATAGAAACTCCTCCAAGAGGACTTATGCTGAGCCTCCCAGGACTGCTGCTCCCAGTGCCCCTGACCCCACAGCAATCCACCATGGACCCACACATCTGCCAGAGACTCCCAAACACTCACAGGCAAGTCTGGCTCAGTCTCTTGTGGGGTCACTGCTCTTTTCTCATGGATCCTGTGCACTGTTTTGTTTGTGCCCTTCAGGAGTCTCTGTTTCCCCAGTCCTGTGGAATTTCTATGATCCCACTGACCTTCAATGTCAGGTTCCCTGGGGATTCTCAGTCCCTCTGCTGGATCCCCAGGTTGGAAAGTCTGTTGTGGTGCCTAGAACTTTCGCAACAGTGAAAGACCTTCTTTGGTATAATTGTTCTCCAGTTTGTGGGTCACCCGCCTGGCAGCTCTGTGGTGGGGCTAGTGGCAATCTCTTCCAAGAGGATTTATGCCACATGCTGTGTGTGAGGAGCACACATTCCAGTGTTGGTCTGCCAGGCTTCAGATTTCAGCTGTGTGATGGGCCAGGGGCTCTTCGTGCCTCAGCATCCTCATCAGTAACATAAAGATCAGTACCTTCTCTACAGTGATATGGTGAGGATTCAACAAACTATAACCCACCTCTCTTGATGGCTCTTTGCTTTGTTGCACTTTGTACATACTGAATGTTTTACAAACCAAAGGTTTATGCCAACCCTGCACTGAGCAAGTCTATCAGTACCATTTATCCAAGAGCATCTGCTCTCTTCTTGTATCTTTGTCACATTTTGGTAATTCTCACAATGTTTCAAACTTTTCATTATTGTTGTATTTCTTATGGTCATCTGTGATCAGTGATCTTTAATGCTAATAAAAGAATAATAATGATGCCAATAAAAAAAATTCACTGAAGGCTCAGATAACAGCATTTTTTAGCAATAAAGTATTTTTTAATTAAGATATGTACGTTGCTTTTTAGACATAATACTCTTGCACACTTAGTGGACTACAGTATAGTATAGCAAATATAAATTGAATACACACTGAGAAACCCTCCCTAAAATTGTCTGACTCACCTGTTTGCAATATTTGCTTTATTGCTGTGATCTGGAACCAAACCTGCAGTATCTCTGGGAGGTCTGTGTATACTGGCTAAACATTGGTTATTATTATTCCACATACTTTCTTCCTGGCTGACATTTCGACAACAGTAGGGGTTGAGAGGTGAGGGCTCTCTGAGACTGTTCCTTGTCGTTGCATATGCAAACAACAGTCTTCCCACCAGAAGTCAGTCTCTGCTGTGTGCCGTGCCGACAACCATCATGGTCCCTGCTCAGGACAAGGGGAAGGGACAGGAAGGGCTCTTGTGGAGAGATTACATGCAGGGTCCTAGAGTCAGACTGGCTAGGGTTCAAGCCCTGCCTCTGTTTTTCCCTTCTTATACATCTATAGCTCAGTTAGTAACCTGAATGACCCTCAGTTTTCACCTCTGTAAAATGAGAATAATAAAAGTGTCCATCTCATGGAGTGGGGTGAAGATTCAATGAAATTATTCACGTAAAAATGCTTCCCACAGTGCCTGGCACATGGCGAGGCTCACTAGGTGTCAGGCTAGTATTCTATTCTAGATGGTACCAGCCAAGGGAAACGTGGGCAGACGCAAGTGGTAGGAAGTGATTCATCTTTCAATGCACCTGAACAAGCCACAGGGATCTTTGTAGCCTCTGCTCCCCTCTGCCTTCCTGAGTTCATAGCCTGATTGTCTGGCTAGTGCTGAGAACAAAGCATCCTCCCCCCATTGCACAGCTGGCATGGATTCCCATGACCAGCACAAACTGCCTGGTCTGCTTGCCACATGGGGGAGTCACTGGGCATCCATCAAGGTGGAGGCTACACTCAGTGTGAGGCAGCTGGCCAGTGCATGTGGGTTTAATGACCCCAGATCAAGGTCACATACCATGATGGAGGAAGAATCAGATCGGGGCAGTGGAGCATTCTAAGATGCACTGTGCCCTTTCACAGGGAAATCTGAATGGCATGGAGCTACCCACGAAAGGAGCCCCCTCACTCGTGGACTTTTCAATCACATCCTTTTTGCCATGTACCCTCTGCTGATGGCAGAGTTGCTGCCCAGCTACCTTAGCCAGGGCCTTGATGCTCACCAGATGGGGAGCTCTACCTGCGGCTGGTTGTACTTACTTCACCTTCTGTCCTGCAGATACCTGCCCAGGCCTGGTCAGAGAGCTGGAGAGTGACTTGTTGAAGACACATCCTGCAAGCCTAGCCTTTGAAATGCTTGCCCATAGCTTGTCTGCCCTAAATCTCAGTCTCTCCAGGTTAAACCCACAACATGCAAATATACCCCAAGGAGTAGGGAGATGAGGGGTACTTGCCAGGATGAGTTTCCTCATGGTGTCAAGCACTCATGTCACTCATTTTTGACTACCATGTGCCAGGCTTGTCTTCCTCATTGTTTGGAAGGGTAGGGTGAAGTACGGGACCAAGATTAAGAAGGATTTGGGGTGGGGAGTTCATGGGCCATGGCTGCCCCATGCCACATCTAGAGCTCAGCCTGGGGGCCGGGAGGAGAGTCCAGGAAACCTCACCGAAACACCGCCAGGGACCTCAGACCTAAGGAAGAAGAAGCAGACAGACTATGGAAATTACTGCAGAAGAGCCCTTTGGATTTCCTTTTTTTTTTTCCTTATCAAATGTTATTGTGAATTAGCAGCACTCACTCCTGAGCCACAGGGACTATGTCTTTACAGCCTCCATCGTAGCAAACCTTAAGGCTGGAAAGAAAAGCCTTTTATTTGAGAAACGCTGTGGGGGTTTATTACTGAGTCAATGGAGAAAGCAAAAGGAGTCTGTGAGAGGAAATAGTACAAAGACTAGAATATCTTCAGCAAAATAATTGCAAGGCAACATTTCAGGGTAGTTTAATTTCCTACTGCATTTTAATGACCAATATAGAAGATATAAAAATGTCGTTTACAGACAAACTCCAACATTTTGTTTCCCTGGTTGTTCTAATAGATCAAATGGGACATACAATATGATTTTTTTTAATTTTTTCACCAAACACTGTAATCAATCTTTCAAGCTACAGATCTATGTAGTTACCTCTTGTCACACACTCAAAATAGATGTGCCTAGGAAGTGGGAAGAAAAGTCTTTTTCCTTCTGATAACTAGGCAGGAAACCTTTACAAAGTACATCCTTAGGCATTCTCCCATTCTGTTCGTAACCTTTTTTGGAAGTTACAATGTTTTCATTCCCAGGCTCTGAGGTGTACTGATGAGAACACAGGAGGGATGATGAGGGATTTAGGAACTGAGGGTCAGTTTTCTAATCCATGAGCTTCTTCTGCCTCTGCTCATCACTGAGAGCCAGACCCAAGCCCTCCAGGAGGCATGTGCTGGGCAAAGCAGGGAAGCAACCTCCACCCTGGCTCTTCCTGTGTTCCAGGCTCTGGGAGAGGGCAGGGCAGGGCCGGGTTGGGGGTGGGATGGTGGACCAGATCTAACCCCTGAGATGACGGTCCCTGACCCCATAGACACATCTGACTCGTCTCACACAGCCTCCTCTTCCTCTAAAATCAGCTGATGGCGTCCTTTGGAACTCTTATATTCGGACTTTGTTTTCTGCGGCTAGTAACATCGCAAAGGCAGAACCTGGCTTCTCAGCAAGGACTTCAGGCTTATCAAACTCGACTACCTGAAAGTCAGAGAAGAAGAGCTGAAATTGTCAGAAAAAAGCTACCCACCATAAAGCCCAAACACTGAAACCTCTGGAGAGGTGACACCAACTTTCTGTACCTTCCCGTTTTCCATGACCAGGACACGGTCACAGTTGAGGACTGTGTTGAGCCGGTGGGCAATGGTCAACACAGTGCAATCTTTGAAGGCATCTTTGATGGTGTTCTGAACAAGAGTGTCAGTCTTAGAGTCCATGGAGGCAGTGGCTTCATCCAGGAGAATGATCTGTTGGGGAAGGAACGTTGTGAAAGTCACACCAAGCCAAAGCTGTACCTAGAGGGAAACTTACAGTCTTAGCTCAATTCATTAAAAAACAAAAGAAGAAGGGCTGAAAAGTAAGGAGCTACGTATCCATCTCAGAAAGTAAGAAAAAGAGCAAGAGAAAAAAGTCATGTCACACAATCTTTATCTTTCTCAGAGGGAATTGACTTGCTGGAGTAACAAGACTGTCCATTCTTTACTTACCTTTTTATAAATGGTTTATTCTAATCCCACAAACTAGTAGGAAGAAATGCCCCATGATCTTTATCTACTGCGCCTATGAGTCAGCATGAGGCATAATAACGGCACTTGTATTAGTTTCCCGTTTCTGCTGTAACAGAGTCACGCAAATCAGAGGCTCAAAACAGCACATGCTATCTTATACTTACTTCTGGAGGTCAGAAGTCCTAAGGCCAAGGTAGTGTCAGCTCTGCATTCCTTCTGCAAGCTCAGAAGGAGAAATGTTTTTCTTGCCTTCTCCAGCTTCTAGAGGTTGTCTGCATTCCTTAGCTCATGACCCCTTCCTGGTATCACTCTAACCTCTACTTCCATCGTCACTTTCTTTCTGACTCTCTTGCCTCTCTCTTACAAAGACCTGTGTAATTACACTGCGCCTACCAAGGTAATCCAGTGTAATCTTCCCATCTCAAGATCCTTAACTTTAATCACATTTGCAAAGCCCTTTTCCCCAGATAAGGTAACATGTTTGCAGATTCTGAGTATCGGGACATGAGCATCTTTGCTGGGGGTGGGGCATTATTATGCCTGCCACAGTTGCTGCTGCTGCTGCTAAGTCACTTCAGTCATGTCTGACTCTGTGCGACCCCATAGACGGCAGCCCACCAGGCTCCCCTGTCCCTGGGATTCTCCAGGCAAGAACACTGGAGTGGGTTGCCATTTCCTTCTCCAATGCATGAAAGTTGAAAGTGAAAGTGAAGTCGCTCAGTCGTGTCTGACTCTTAGCGACCCCATGGACTGCAGCCCACCAGGCTCCTCCGTCCATGGGATTTTCCAGGCAAGAGTACTGGAGTGGGGTGCCACTGCCTTCTCCGGCCTGCCCCAGTGCTGGTTTGCAAATCAGAGGACTTGATCAGCTCAGCTCTAACTCTGCTTGACTTTGGCTAAATTATATAACTTCCCCAAGCCTCTATTTCATTGTCTGTGAAAGGGGGTTACACCTTATTATGTATGTAAAATGCAAGGACAACCCATCCACCACTCAGCACCGTGTAGGGCCACAGTCAGCAGCGAACGTATATTGGCCCCCTGCCCTGCCGTTAGCATGCTAGAGAGCCCATGTGATGGGTTACGCTTTGATCAGGGTTCAGAAGACACAATTTCTTTTTTTTCCCACTTCAAATTATTGATTTTATTATAAAGTTAAAATTCTACCAAAATATTCTTTAATATAGTAAATAAAAGCCATGTCAATTACCATGTCTAAGGCTGTTCACCTATACCTATCACAGTTTTGTAGTATATCATAAAATACAACTTGGTGGTGATGCTTTAGTCACTTAAGTCGTGTCTGACTCTTGCGACCCCATGGGCTGCAGCCCACCAGGCTCCTCTGTCCACGGGATTTCCCGGGCAAGAATACTGGAGTGGGTTGCCATTTCCTTCTTCAGAGGATCTTCCAGGCCCAGAGATCGAACCCAGGTGTTCTGCATTGCAGGCGGATTCTTTACCACTGAGCCACCAGGGAAGCCCAAATACAACTTAACATTATGGAATAGCCTGAATTTCTTATGGCAGAATTTTCTCTGGGTCACTGAATTTAATTGGAAGATTGTAACAAACTTACACTTAAACACACAGAATACACTTACAATTATCTACCTAGTGTTTAAATACCTTCTTAAGAGTGGACAAAATAGGCAACCACTTATTTGTTTTCATGGTATTTTTTAAAGTCTGGTTGATTGGAGAATGGGGTTTCTAAAGCAGCAGCAATCCTTTCCTTGAAATCAGTAAGCAAAGATGAGTAAGTCACTAAGAAAAATGAGTATAATTTTATAGTCCTCATAGACTGGCATACTGAAGCCCTTTTTCAGTATCCTGGGTACTGTTTATCAGGCCTCAGACTTGTTCAGGGACAAAGGGGAAATGTTGAGAGGCTGATTTCTCAAACCCAAACCACTTAGGAGGACAGAAAGAATAGCTAAGCAAGCCCTCCCGGGGAGAGGCCCAGGGGAGGCAGGTGCTATTGCTGTAAATAGCTGTTATTTTTCAATTTTTACCCTTCACAACTTTGTCTTAAGAAAAGTGATCGGTTTTTAAATGGACCAATTCCTCTCTCTTTGCTGAAAGACAAGCACGTGGCTCTGTCCCCTGGATTGAGCGGCGCTGCAGGGAATATAAAAAATGTGACCGATCCATTTCCTGTGCTGCTTCCTTACTTTTGAATCACGGAGAAGCGCTCGGGCCATACAAAGCAGCTGACGTTCCCCTACTGAGAAGTTTTCTCCGTTTTCTGTGACTTCTGCCTGTAATTTTTCCGGGAGTTTCATTATCTATAAAACACAGAGAATGCCATATCTGTACTGATGATCTATAAAATTGTCCTGCATCCGCTATATTGATGGCCCCCTTCTCTTGCATTTATCAGCTGGCTTTATTTTACTGCAGAAAAGAAAGCGCAAGACAACAATCATTTCAATATTGCGAACAGGCACCAGGGAGAGACCAAGGAGTAGGCAGACATTAATAATTTAAAATCACAGCGTGATTCATAGAACCCCATAGACACCTTGCCAAAAGAGTACAAATGATGCACAGAGGGCTCCAGAGAAACACAAACAACTGTAAATGGCTTTCAGCGTCCCTGTTTCCACGGATAAAATAGAGATGGGGTGGGTGTTTTCTGGTCATCAAGGAAAGGTAAGACAGAGTCTGATTTATTTAGCATTTTAAGTCAAAGCGGCTTTGGGAGATGCTCACCTTGGTCCCAAGTCCCGGGGAAAAATTCCCTCTGGGCTGCAGAAGTGCCCATGCTCACCTGCTGACCCAGCCACAGCTCATACAGGACAGGGCCACGTCTCACAGATGGTTCATTCCACACCATACCCTGCACCTTCCCAGAGCTTATCTGTTTCAGTAAGCAAATGAGGCTACTGGCACTTCCTCTGCTCTAGAGTCAGATGGCCTTAAGTTCAAGTCTCCATTCTGCCACTCAGAGCTTACTACCCTGAGTCTTAAGTGCTGCATCTCTAAAAGTGAGGGTAGGAGTACCAACCTCAGAGGGTTGTGATCAGGACTAACTGAGATACTGCAGGTAGCGCTCTTGACTCTATTTAGGCCATTGAACTGGCCTAATAAATAGTCTATTGCAGCTCTTAACAAGGAGTGATAAGGATCAACATATGTGGTGCCAGCAAACAACTAGCCAAATTTAAACCTGGACCAGGTATTTGGGGCACTGGGGCTAGGAAATGGACACGTCCCGGACAGCCCCAGTGACCTACTGTGTCTCTCATGAATGTTCTCTCCAGAACCTGCCAGAGCATCTCATCACTGTGACTCTCAAACGGGTCCAAGTTGTACCTGCAGTGAAGGAAAGGAGAGGAAGCTGAATTTCTGAGGATGAGCGGATGGAAGAGCATATTTTCCACAGCACGAGGGGAAGAGCAGAGGTGGTAAGTGGTGACGCCGCGGCAACAAGGGCAGTGCTTAGCCTGGGACAGTGGTTCATGAAATACAAACCTCAGGCCGAGAGACTACAGACCCATGACTCTGGGATGGAGCAGAGACCACACCAAGGTGGGCAGACTGCCGCCAAGCGAGGCACCAAGGAGACACATTCGGTCCTCTCGGTGGCTGTGTGCAGAACAGCAGGTCTGACCTCGTGCAGAGTCTTGGCAGAGAGAGGGAGCAAGCAATTCCACTCACTGGTGCATTCACTCTGCCTTGAGAGGCAAAGCTTTGTCAGCAGCTTCAGGGCCTCACAGAGGGTGAGCGTCTCACGTGCAGGGTGTGAGTCTGGTGTTTCAAGACACGGAATGTCCTTCTTTTTACACAACTCTCAATATGGCCCCCTACTTCAGCTGGAACTCAGTCAGCAAAAGGTCCCTCTTGTTAGAAGGGCAACCGCTGCACTGGGCTAAATGAGAAACTGTGGTTTTCCCCTGTGCCTTGCCAACAGATCCTGAACCCTGTAGAGGTTGCGATGGCCCTACTTTTCTTGTACTTGAGCAGCTTCTGTTCACTTCTCTCTCTCTTTTAATATTTATTTGTTCATTTGGCTGTGTCAGGTCTTCTCTCTAGTTGTGGCTCACAGGCCCCAGAGCAAGTGGGCTTAGTGGCTCTGCAGCCTGTGGGATCTTAGTTCCCCAACCGGGGATGTAACCTGAGTCCCCTGCATTGCAAGGCACAGTCTTAACCGCTGGACCACCAGGTGAGTGCCTCTGTTCACTTCTTAGTGGGAATGAATTGACGTGCTTCCAAAGGACGGCTACATATGTAGAATAACCGTTTATTGTATTGTGCAAACTGGGGTAATTTAGGCCATGGCTAAACCTGATAGAATCCTGGACAGGCATCCCAGAGTCAACCGGGATGTCTGCTCACCCTGCACATAGCATCTTGCTTATTTGTAATGCAGTTTATGAAACACAGGTTTCAGGGCCTTGGTCCTCAGCTCCCCCAAAGCTTGTGAACATCTCAGGACATGACTTCCCTCAGATAGAACAACCCCAGGCCAGCCACCGTGTGACAACTTCTCAAAGCTCTTGTTACTCTGATTTCACTATCCAAAAATAGGGATGCACAGCGATCAAAAACAGCTACCTTACTGTACCTACAAACAGGACAGGATCCTGGGGGATCACAGTCAGCCTGGTTCTGAGGTCTTCCAAATCAACAGTGCAGATATCCACGCCATCAATGAGGATCGTGCCACCAGCGGGCTCCACCAGACGAAACAAAGCCATTCCTAAGGATGACTTGCCTGGGAACAATAAATGTAGAAGCAGCAAATCTCACATAAGTTTGCATTGCATCATATCTGAGTATCTGTCTAATCAAGTGAATTTTTAATGCAGTGAAAATGGCTCTGTGCGGATGAGTGTACAGACAGAAGTCCCACTCTGCAGGGGTGATTGACTGCCCTAACACTATTACCCTGCCCATCCCTGCAGGGCTGTTAGCGCGTGACTCATCTTCTGGGCCTCGTCTCAACAGAATGATTCTCACTTAATTAATTCAAAAACTGATGTGTGTTTACTTCCAACTGCATACACACCCATTCAACCTGAAATCCCAATTTACAATAAAGACATTTCAGGAAAAAAACAGCCAATCCGCCACACACACACATCACCCTCTGGCGTGATATAACTAGCACACCCAGTGGAAATGCAAAGAAAACAACCTGCAAAAGACGCGATCAGAGCTGGTCCTCACCAGAACCTGTTCTTCCAACGATCCCAACTGTCTGCCCACTTTGGATGTTCAAGTTCAGCCCATTGAGAACAAGGGGAGAATCGTCTCTGTATCTCATCTGATAGTCTCTGAATGTTATCTCCCCGTAGCTGGGCCAGTCGTGGGGACAGGTCCCCACCTTGAGGCGGTGAGTGCGTTCCGGAACACAGGTCTGAAAAGCAGAATAACAAATGGCAGGTTAATAGTCATTTGCTTTCCCATTCATTTCACTCATTCATTCATGCATTCATTCACACAGTTCTAGGTACTGGTATTCATGATGGTGAACTAGACCAAAAAGGATACTGCACTGCAGAAACTCACACTGCAATGGGGAACTCAGATAATAAAACAAGAAAAGAAGTGAGAAATGAAGACAGTTAAAGAGACTATTGCTGTAGAATACAGAGTATGTGTGGTGAAAGGGGTAGAAGTGAAAGTAACGGTGTTGAGGAAGGCATCTGTGAGGATGTGACATTCAAGGTGAGACCTGGAATGCTGAGACAGTGCCAACCGTGAGAAGATGCGTTCCAGACAGAGAGCTGCTAGTACAAAGGCCCTGGGGCCAGAAAAAGCTCAAGGACTTTGAGAAATAGAAAGAAAAGTTGTAGGGCCAGGGCTTAGTGAATAGAGGGATGAATAAATATAAGGAGCAGTGCATACTGGTCCTTGTGAGCCTCAGCACGTGTCAGCATTATGAGCAATCCAGACCAAGCCTTGAGAGATTTGCAGAATTCAGTCAGACACAATTTCATTATCTGCTAGAGTCACTGCGGTGTTAGAAGTAGGAAGCACAGCATGTCAAGCTCAGAGTTACATGGAAAAGGAATTAAAGTTTCTTAAGAGCCCAAGAAATGCAAAGTCTAATTAAGCAGTGAAGCAACGTGACTGCATTACAAGACTAACCCCTCCTCTGAATTATAAAGTCCCTGTTAACCAGGGAGAAATAAGGCTCCCATGATCCCCATTAGGGTGGCTGACCAGCTCAAATTGCTGGTCAATAGGCAACCACAATTAGCTGAGAAAATAATAGTATTCCTAGACAGTGAGTATTTTTAACCCCTAGAAGATTTAGAATTAGTAATAATAGTATTTAAGAGAAGCAAAATTATAATGGTAATATTTTTAGTTTATGAACTCTGCATACTTGGTGTTTTAACTATTCATAATGTTAACAACATTCAGACTGTGATTCTAAATTAAAATGTATAATTGAATAACTTATTTTAACATGGTTTTAGGTTTAAAAACTTACTGTTTATATACTGCATTGGGATTGTTATGAGAACTTAAAGCTCTCCATATTTATAAGTTTAATTTATTAGATTTATATAACCTCAGGAAGGTTTGTTTGTTGAATCAGATTATCGAGGTACTTAAAAAGGAAACGGAATATATTAAATTTTAAAATGCAGTTTAAAATGTTTTAAAGTGTTTAATTAAGTTTGCAAATGGGGCCAAATGCTGTTCAAAGGCCCTTAAAAGTGATTGCTTGAATTGGCAAGACTGCTTTTCAAAGAACAGCAGGATTTGTAAGGGGAACAGAAAAAGCTTTTAAAGAAGAGTTAGACTAGATTTTTAAATTTAGTCAGCCAAATATTAATTTTTAGAAACTAAAGTAAGCCACTGAATTCTCTTTTCTGGGTACAGAAACCCCTTGAGGAAATATTTTTAAAAAGAACCTCTCCCTCAGCATTAAGGACTTTAGAGTATATAAATACGGATGTTAAGAATATGCACACGTGAAAAAGGAGCAAATGCCTAAGTTCTGCCAGAGTTAACTGGCTTCTCCTCTGGGCCCAATTTCTTACCGAAATGTACTCCCTGAGCAGCTCCACGGAGGTGAACTTGGCCTGGGTCTCGGTCCCCGTTCGCACACACACTTGGAGCAGCCCGCTTAGCTACGGAGGGGGAACAAGCGACCGCAGTCAGAGCCCTTTCCGCCTTCAGGGGCAGCTGTGAGTCACCCTCCGGTCTCACTCAGGACCACACAAAAATAGGCCTCCGCTCCCAGCCAAGGGTCCAGATGTAAAGACACTCCTGTTGGGGTGTTTTGCCTTAAACACTTCCTTTGTATGTAGAAACAAATGGTAATTACATCCTCCCTGGCACTCCAGATGGTCAGAGTCAACCCACCACAGCATCGCTCCAGCACAGATCTCTTGGTTGGAGCGGTGGGGAATTCCTGTAAG
This sequence comes from Bubalus kerabau, assembly GCF_029407905.1. Lineage (NCBI taxonomy): Eukaryota > Metazoa > Chordata > Mammalia > Artiodactyla > Bovidae > Bubalus > Bubalus kerabau. The sequence continues at coordinate 19,619,320 of NC_073640.1, forward strand.
CAGAAGTTCTCCAGGGGGCCTCTGCACTGCTGGGTGCCCACCCCTTGAAGCCACTTTGTGGGGTCCTGCACCTCTGTGCCCTCCCCGATTACCCCGCCTGCAGCCAGAAAGCCCCAATCACCACAGATGGCAGAAGAGGAAGAAAACCATCAAGCCCTCAGCCTGCTTCAGACATGAGAGAATCTAGCCTTAGACCATGGCCTGCTAAGGACACCCGTCTTAGGCCAGGATCCCCCAGAAGCCAACCCTGAGATTTGAGGGCAGGCACGTACTGGGCAGGTTGGATGGTGGTTCCCCCACAGGTATGCCCTAGCCAAATCCCTGGTCCTTCAGCCTGAAGCTCTCTTCCCTCTGTCTTCCCTTGGCTCCTTCTTTGTCAAGTTCAGATATCAGCCCACAAGTCACCTCCTGGCAGAGACCTTCCTTGACTCTATGGGGTCTCATGCGGCTTCCCCACTGACAGCCAGTTACCCTGCTTCATTATCTTCATAACAGTTCAACAGTTTCTGAAGTCTTATTTATTTACTTGCACGCTTATTTATCCCATCCCACTAGAATGTAAGCTCATGAGTGCATGGACTTGCCCAGCTTGTTCACAGCTGAACCCACAGCAGCCAGCATGGTTCCAGCTCCTGGCAGGTGCTCAGTGGACATCTGGTGAGTGAGTGAACGATTCCTGCTCTTGAGAAAGGCACATACATTTTTGTTGTTGTTGTTGTTAAATTTAAGGGTATCAGCAAATGAACTTAGGTACAACAGAAAGAGATGAGCTCATGGTTGCCGAGGGAGAAGGAAGTGGGGAAGGGATAGTTAGAGAGTTGGAATGGACATGTACATACTGCTATATTCAAAATGGACAGTCAACAAGGATCCACTGTATAGCACATGGAACTCTGCTCAATGTTACGTGGCAACCTGGATGGGAGGCGAGTTTGGGGAAGAATGGATGCATGCATATATATGGCTAAGTCCCTTCGCTGTTCACCTGTAAAGATCTCAACATTGTAAATTGTCTATACTCCAATACAAAATAAAAAGTTAAAAAAAAAATTCAAGGGTATCAGCTCTTCAAGGCCCCAGGCAGCACTCCACAGGGTTAGAATCCCCTTGTCAGCACAGTGCTGGCCCCAGGAAGTGTTTGTTCTCTCCATGATGTTATGTGATATTACTTTGCATTTGCTTTCTGCTCTGTGGGACTTCACAACAAATTCTCATCCATCTAGGAGTCGCCTCTGTTCTCAAGGGAAGCTCTGTCAGCTGGATTTTCTGTATTCTCCAAAGGGGGCTAATGCTCAAGAAAGCCAGTTGCAAGAAACATGTCCCCTAGATCTTGATGTGGGCAAGTTCTCCAGCCTTACAGGCATGTTTGAAAACAGTCTCACAGAAAGCTGGTGATATCTTCCAAGAGCATGACCTCAGTTGAGGAAAGCTGAGACAAGTACAGGAATCTAGTCGACATCATCTGTTTAATACTTTACTAGGCAACAACAAATAAGATCAGCCATCAATGAGGGAAACTACCTACCCAAGGAAAATCCATTTTCCTCGCTTAACATAGTGTCCTGAGCATATGTTTTTGTTCCTCCTCTTTTCCAAAGTATTATTAAAATGATGGTAGAGAGACTTCAAAAAGGAATGGACCATGAACAGCAAGCAGGAGCTTGGGAAGAGGTATTGAATGAGAGTTACAAGTTTCTGGAAGATGGAAAGAGGATGAAAGCCTTTTGATAGGATAGAGGCAGAGTGTGCTGCAGGGGCTTCCAGAGTGTTCTATGTAGCAGAATTCAGAGAGGCTCCAGGTGTGAGGGGCCCTCAAAGACTGACTGAGAGATGGTGCCTTGACAAAACTCCTGTTGGACCCATTTCTTCCCCTTCCTCATCTTCCTCCCAGCTGGACACTACCCCTAGGCCAACACACACACACACACACACACAGAGGCTTCTTTAAAGAAACTGAATAAATTATTTGGGGATAAATGGGGCTCCTAGATAAAGCCCCTCTAAAACTAGCTTTTGTGTGCCTGGAGGCCTGCTCCCTGGCTGCTTTCCTGAAGTGAAGCAGCCTGTGGACAAGTCCAACCCACCCATCCACAGTCATAAAACCTCCTATCAGGAGAGACCTAGTGAAGCATACACAAAGAAGAGGAAACCCTGAAAACCCAACATAGATTCTCATACTTAAACACAAAAGGATGAAGGGACATATGAACAAAACCAATGCAGGGAAGAGCAAGAACCAGATAACAAACAGAACTAGATAAACAAACAAACAAAAAGCCTGACCCTGGAAAACAGCAGATATCAGTCAAAGAAAAGAGGAGAGTTTAAGAAAGGCAGAGTTCAGAGTTTAATCTGATCAATATCCTCAGAGAGCTATAAAATACATGTTTAAAGATGATTCTTTTAAAAACTCAGAGGCTAAGAAAGAGTATGTGAAAATTAAGTATGCAAAGAATGGCTGAATGACAAAGCAAAGGAAAATTCCCAGAATAAAAATAAAAAGACAAGAACAGGGAGACTTTGAGATGAAAGAAAGGAAACACAGAGTGCTGATGCAAGAAATCCAATATTCAAGCAATGTGAGTCACAGGACGAGAAAACAAAGGGAAAGGAGACAAAGACAGTATCAACAGGAGGAAAAGAGTCAGGGAGGGAAAGCAGGAATTTGTCCGCTTGAAGAGAGACTTGACTTTATTCTCTTCCCAGCCTGAACAGAATTAATGGAAACAGACCACCACTCAGATTTGTCGTCCTAGAATGTCAGAGCACTGGGGTAAAGACTGCATAGGAAGGGCTTCCAAAGAGAGAAATGTGAGGCACGTAGCCTGTGTCTACTCTATGTAAACTCAGATGGGTATCAGACCCAGATGGGGGTTCAAATCCTGACTCTCACACATGCAGGTGTGTGATCCTGGCAAGTCTTCCTGGGCCTAGGTCTCCTCACCTGTAAAATGGGGATTACAGCATGCCTACCTCATGGATTATTGTGAAGATAAATGAGTTAATTTATGTAAAGGATTTAAAACAGTGCCAAAAATAGCATGTGTTTCCCTATTATCATTATCATTCCTTATTACTATTATTTCCATATTGTTGTTATTTTTCAAAAGAAAAACACCAAAGCAACTCAAAAGAGAAGTCAGTAATTATTTGTCACGGACATCATGGTTGCCTCTCCAGTATTCCCTTCCCTCTTCCCATTGTGGGGCAGCTGTGTGACTTGGGGCAGGATGGAGCGTGACTCCCTCCCTTGGCCTAAGCCAATCATCTCAATCCCATCAGTTCATGAATTATCAATAGTTCTGGGATGCCTAAATTAATCCAGTAAGAGTAAAGCAAGGGCTTTTGTTCAGTGGCTGGAGCAGGAAAGACTTTGCTCCTGCTTTCTTCCTGCTAGAGCCTCTAGAGGCTGCCAGCCACCATTGTACAACCATGAAGGAAGTCATTATAGGAAGATAAAGCCAGGGGCCATGATCCAACTGCACCTGAAGCCCATACAGCTGCCAGACCTTTTAACCATGTGAGCTGCTGCAAGCCTTCTTTATTATTTAAGCCCATTTGAGTTAGGTTTTCTGTTATGTCCACCCTCCCTGATACACTCTATGCCAGAGCCTCCAGGCCAAGCCCAGCCTTACACTAGCTGTTACCTGGATGATGTAAGACAATGACAAGCCTTTGGAAGAAGCACTGATAGCGGAGAAACTCAGGGTCACCAACAAGGCCACAATGAAGGTGACGATGTTCATGAGGACATCCATTCTTAGAGCAAACCACCTGAGAGCGCAGTTAAAGTACAGGAGATGGCTGCAGTTTTCATCATTCAGCATCTTGAACCTAACATTAAGAGATGAGACAAAGCAGGAGGTCGGGTTGTGCTTCCATAGACTTAGGGTTAGGGCTACCAGGGAAGTAGGGCAAGAGGAATTTTTAATCAAAGGCCAACACATTAGTACATAGGAATCTCTTACAAAGATTAGCATAGATCCAGACTCTAAAATCTGCCACCATAAGCATCTTTGATTTGCACGTATTTTGAGAAATCCCAGGTGGCAACAGAGTATGGTGCTGAGTGGGCTCTTTCTGTCTTTCCCAGAACTGGCAGCTGGAACCCATAGCTGAGAACAAAAGGGGCTGGGAACCTCATGTTCAACCTTCAAAGGACCCTTGTCTTCAGGTTAGCCGTCCCCCAAAGGCCCAGTGGAAATGACTGTTGACCCCTTTGATCTATAAAGGGGGTGGGGGAATGCAGAGGGAATCTCAGTGTTTGTGATGGTAGGGAAAGGAAGAGAGAGCGCTGGACTGGTTCTCCTCCCCATTTCAGGCAAAGAAGATTAGAGGCAATTGCTTATAAAGCTGGATGGAAAAAGAGTAAGCTGACATCTTGCACTCCTGCTGCATGTCTCCTGGGCTAAAGAGGAGAGGGGGCACCGGGCAGAGCGACAGAGCAATAACACAGCTAGGGGCTGGGGAAGACCCATCCCTGGAGTTGTTCATTCCCCAGATGTGTGGGAGATGGTCCTGCCCATTCCTGCAGTACCTACAGTGGGGGTTCAGAGGGAAGGTGGCATGTGGGGCTGCAATCTTGATGCCACACTGATTGACATGAAGCAAGAGGTCCCACATCAAAGGAAAGCAGTGAGGCTGCCAGGCGGAGCTCACAGAAGAACAAAGTAGAGCCCATGGGCAGTGTCCAGCAGAGTGGCTGGGGACCTGGGTCCTGGCGGGGGCTCTCCCGTGCCACGCCACATCTGCATGAGGAGCTGGATCAGCAGAAATGAGCAGCAGAAATAGACAGTGGTCACCTGAGAGTGTTCCTTCCCCTACTCCCCGACTCCATCTCCTTGCACCAGCCTCAGATAACCAGGCTCAGAGAAAAGGGAGGGGGTGTTTAATACAACAGACCAGGTGCTTCCTAACAGCTACCCTGCCCCCTTGCCCGAGACATATGGCAACACAGCATGACTGCTCCAATTCTCTGAGCAGATGCCCAGGGGGCGGGGGTGTGTGCGCTATGATTTGTGTACATTTAAGAGAGTAATTTTAACGGAACTGAGCTAAACAGACCAGAAGGGACATCAATCACAATTGCCACTAAAGGTTCCCCTGACCTCCTGGGAAAGGGGCTTCTTCAGAACAACTGATAAAAGAAATTATTGGTAAAATTGAAAACCATTCGATGTTTAAACCCCTAGGAGTTGAGATTCCTGCACTGGCAGAGTCCTGACGTCCTCAGGCGCTGCTGCTCATCCTGTTCTAAACCTCCTCCAAGGGTTCTGGCCTGAAACACCTCTGAGCACCCAGGCTGGCCCTCTCTGTTTCCACTCTGACTTACTTTCCTCAGTTAAAATATTCTTCCAAACACCATGATGTTTTTACCATGTCGCTGAAAAGCCTACAAATTCAACTGACAGCTTGAGTGACTTAGGAGCCATCTGTGGCCTTCTCTGTGTGCTTGGTTAGGTTGTGCAGAAACAGAACCACTGGCTGGGGTCAAATTGGAATTTGACCTCAAACCCTTTTTTAGTGCTGCAGCGTTTTTGTCTGGTTGCAAAAGCAACTCAGGTCAGAAGCCCAAGCCCTCTGGAAAGTCCATGACTGAAAAGAATGGATTAAGACGGCAGAGCCCATCAATACTGTGGAGGCTCAGCTCGCCTATAGGATTGTTCTGGAAACCTTGGAGGACAATCTGCTGGAAGACAAGGCTTGAATCTGTTGCTTGTTGAGAGCTGACGAATGGCCCATGACTAAGACACTGGAAGGGGGTGCATTGCAGGGCCCTTGACAAATGATGTTCAGGTCAAACCAGTAACAAGGCTAGCTGCTGACTGAAGTAAAGACAGGCTGGAGTGCCAGGTCTACACTGAGGTTGTGGGTGGCAGGGAGAAAGAGATGCAACCTATGAAGTGTACATTAAGCTTTTAAGAAAGGATGGGGGTGGAATAAGAACATCTGTCGGGCAGAAACACTATAGATTCATCAAATTCCATTTTTACAGCTGGACTACATTTCCCAGCCTCCTTTGCAGTTAGCCGCACCCATGTGACTGAAATCCGGCCAGTGAGTGTACATAAATTATAAGCACCTTCATTGGGGTCCTCCACTCACATCTCTGCTCTTACCTTCCAATTAGACCAGAGGAGCTGTGAGATGGAGAGAGACTGTGTGCTTGAGTACGGAGCAGAATCGCCGACCCCTGCCCCATGGACCCTTGTTCACTTACGACTTGAGGAAGAATAAACATGTGTTGGGTTAGCCCCTAAAATTTAGAGCTGTTTGTTACCACAGTGAGCCTACTGTGACTGATAACACAGTGATAACATATGATTATATGATGTTTTAGAAGTTTGGAGCTGGACGACTCCAGAGAAATTTATTAACCTAGTCCTGGCATCTTGAAAAAAAGAAAACTGGTCCATCTATTAAATGAGATGTAATGTGGCCTTTTGGGCTTCCCTGGTGGCTCAGCTGGTAAAGAATCCGCCGGCAATGTGGGAGACCTGGGTTTGATCCCTGGGTTGGGAAGATCCCCTGGAGAAGGGAAAAGCTACCCACTCCAGTATTCTGGCCTGGAGAAATCCATGGACTGTATAGTCCACGGGGTTGCAAAGAGTCGGACACGACTGAGCGACTTTCACTTTCAGAATGACCTTTACAAGGAATATGTAATAACATGAAAAAACTGCTATTTAAAAATAAAACAAGACAAAAATGACTCTAAATGCTTCAGAAATAGAAAAACAGAAAAGATTGGAAGGAAATACACAAAAATATTACTAGGATTTGGGTTGCAGGCCTATGGGTGATTTTTGTTGCCGTCGTTGTTTTCTCCTATTTTCCTGACCTGAAAACATTCTACTTTTAAAGAGGAAAAATAAAACACATAAAGCGCCATGGTAAGCTTGTCATTGGATGAATTTGAGTGTTTGGGGGCCTCGGACATTGGGGAAAAAGGCTTAGTGCATGAGGGGCTCCCCCTCCATTCTACCAGCTCTCCATCCGGCCTGTCCCCATCCCTCAGACGTCCCTCCTCAGAGCCAGGCCAGCAGGGAGCAGAAGCCCGGGGGCAGCCCAGCACAGGACTCACTTGCTAACGCAGTCTTCCCTCCTGTTGTAGGCGTGGATGGTTCCCAGGCCCTGCATGGATGAGGTGATGTGGGAGAACCAGGGGGACCGGCTGATGTTCTCCACCTTCTTGAGCTCCTGGATTCCTCTGTGGAAGACGCTGCAGGGAGACCACGAGAGCCCCAGATAGGGTTTCCCAGGGCTCCCCTTGGCTCACTCAAACCCAACTGGGCGCTCAAGACAGATGTTCGGTGCCAGTGCCACTGAACGAGGGAGGAGGGGCTGGCCCGCTGTTCTCCTCTGGGAGCAGCCATCCCTGTGTGTCAGGGAGGGAGGGAGGGTCTCGGAAAATCGAGCCACTCCTTCCTGCATTCTCAGTTCTGAAGGCTTCCTGTAGCAAGAGGGTCTCACTGCACACGCTGTGACTCTAGTCTTTTCAAAGACTAGAGATTTTCACACACTGCAACTCCTAAACACAATCCAACCAAACAAAAAGGGCTTCCCCGATGGCTCAGTGGGTAAAGAATTCTCCTGCAACGCAGGAGACACAAGAGACGAGACTCCTGGGTTGGGAAGATCCCCGGGAGAAGGGCATGGAAACCCACTCCAGTACTCTTGTCTGGGAAATCCCATGGACTGAGGAGCCTGGTCGGCTACAGTCCAAAGGGTCACAAAGAGTCGGACACACCTGAGTGCCTATACACACAACCAAATAAAAAGGGATCTCTTCCAGTTCTGGAGGAAAATCTGAATCTGGCATATCAACTGCCAGCGTGAGGTCTTCTAAAGGCAGTTTCAAAGGTAATTTTGAGCAATATACAAACATCATCTCCTTAGGAACTGACTTTAAAACCAGACTCTTCACAGTATGTAACTCCCCCTGGGCCCCAGTGAGTGCGAGACCACTGCCCTCAGCATGCACAGTGGCAGCTGATCCATGACAGTGAATCTGACCTAGGGCAGAGGAAGGGAAACCTCATTTGTTCAGAGTTCAAGTGAGTTAGTTAGAAACATCGAATAATTCAGTCTGGATCAGCCTGATCTGGCCTGTCTTACAGCAAATAAGAATGCAGTGCAGAGAAAAACCTTTTGCAAAGTAAATAAAAAACACAGAGAGGAGAACAGACAGGAACGACCGTCAGACAAATACGCAGATTGTAAAAACTAACACTAGCCCAAGGAATCACTTTTCTTAATAAGACGTGGCACCCACGACGTGGGAGATTCTCCAGTGGCTCAGTGGTAAAGAAGCTGCCTGCCAATGTAGATGTGGGAGACATGGGTTTGATCCCTGGATTGGGAAGATCCCCTGGAGGAGGAAATGGCAATCCACTCCAGTATTCTTGCCTGGAAAATCCCACGGACTGAGGAGCCTGGCAGGCTACAGTCCATGGGGTCACAGAGTCAGACACTGAGCGACTGAGCAGGCACGCACCTTTTATATTTGTAAAAAAGACCTGCAGACATCATTTTTATTAGATCATCACAAGAGACCCTTGAGGCCAGACACGGAGGCCCACGTGTCCTCTCCCAGAGTCACCAAGGGGGCAGTGGGAGACGGAAGTGAGAGCCCAGCTTCCCCAACTCCCAGAGCGCACGTGCTAGTTCCCATGGTGATGCCAGCTTCAGCCGAAGATGCAGAGTCTGCGTCTCCCCCCATGTGTCCCTGCACTCACAGTTCCCACTGTCGGCTGGCTCATCCGTAGACTTGATCCACAGCCTTGAACTATCCAAAAACAAACCCGTAATCTTGATCACCCTCAACTGCGTCTCCTCCTGTGTCACTCACATCTGTCTTCACATTGCTCCCCATCTTGGACGCGTCCTTGGTCTCTCCCATCCCCTAACCTCAGTGGACTATCCTGGAAATGGCTTTAGGATCTACCTGTTTTCTGCCCAGACTGCTGCTGCCTATGTCTCATCTCTCAGTCAGACTCTGCCCTGCAAGAGTCTCCAATCCTATAGCCCTTCTCCCATCTTTCTGAAGCTTCATCCACCCTCCACATGGTGGTCAAAGCAATATTTTGCAAGCTCAGCTCTGAGTGTGGTGTCCCTGTTTACGGGTGGATGTGGGTCCAGGATTTGTGGGCTGAATCCTTTGCAATCTGGGGGACCCTCTTCGAGATGCTGTGTGTCCAGTCCAAGGCAATTTTGTTGAGTTTTATTGAAACTCAAAATTTGTATAACATTTAGGCAGCCTAGTCTCATCTGATCCTTGCGAGAACCCCTTTGGAAGAGGGCAGGCGCATGTTTTGATGATTACCATTTTAGAGATGAGGAAACTGAGGCTTGCAGCATTCCTTTGACTTCTCCAAGATCCTCCAGCTAGTTGTGCAGCAGAGCTGGGACTCTAGTGCAAATTTCATCTCATCTCCAATCCTTAGCCCTCACACAATACCACCAGCTGCCGGCTGAGAACTCCAGCTCATCCAGGACAGGGCGGAGCTGGGTTTCCTGGAAAGCTGGGACAGATGCTACCCTCCTGCTTTTCCCCAGGGTGGGTGAGAAGGTGGGTACAGGGACTCCCCTCCCAGTATCAAACAGCTGACCGCATGAGTGGTCAGGTGGGGCTATTTCTCAAAGCTCAGAGAGATTGAGTACTGGTCTCCTCTCTCCTGCAGCAGCAGAAACCGCAGAGCCCCATGGTTAAGAACATAACATCAGTCAGAGAGCAACCATGGTTGCTACTTTCCTGACCTGGGACCAGTGACTTAATCTCCCAACCCTACCCACCTCTCAGCATGGCTTTGCAGATCAAATGCCTGCTGTACGCTGAGCACTTAGCACAGCACCCAAGTCAACATGCTCTGGCATTCAGAGAAGACAGCAAGGACTCAGCACCACCGGACACCACCCGGTCCCTGCTCATGTTTTGTATGCTCCTCTTTAAACAGCGCATGGACCTACCGTAACAGAATGAAGAAGCCTACAGCCAGGATGGCCAGGACTAAAAGGACAGCAGGGAACACGGCGGCCAGTATCACGAGAATAAACAGCACCATAAAAAACTGCTGCAGGAAGTTCTCGGCGTGAAACGGCAGCCTCACGTCCAGCTCGTCCATATCCTTGGAGAAGCGGTTCATTAGCCTGCCAGTGGGCGTCCTGTCAAAGAAGCTCATGGGGCTCTCCAGGATCTGTGGGTGACCATGGAGAGTCAGGGTCTAGGTGTGCGTTTGGTGGCCCCCCACCCCTCTGCCGCCGACACCCAGGGAGGCCTGCCCGGTGCCTGGGATCGCGAACCAGGCCTGAGTTTCCCTCCGGGGCCTGGCATCCTGGAAAAGTGAGGCTGTGGCCACCGTGGAGGAGCGTGACGGGGGAGGGATTCAGCCTCCATGAAGGATGGGGGGATTTTGTGCCCCAGGGCAATAAAAAGTCAAGTTCCACTGTCTCTATGTAGGCCTCCCCTGTGAGCTCCAGCCAGGGACCTCCCCAGCCACTGGGGAATGAGGAGGGGATCCCAGGGACTCAAGAGATGCTCTCTGGGCCTGCGCTCACCGGCGCCATGGCAGTGTCCTCAGGAAGAAAACTTCCTGACGACCCTCACCTTCACCCCCAGCCCCGTCGGGCCCATGACACACCTGCAGCTCCCCAGAGTTTACCTTTGTGGTTGATAATTAGATATGGGAGACTCAACGGTAAGCTCAGTGAGCAACTGTGTCCACCCCAGAGCCCAGCACAGCGTCTGGCGCATCGCAGGTGATCTGTATAAACCCCACTGACTCATGGGCTAGGGGCAGGGGGACTGTACCTTGTCAAACACTCGGTCATGCAGGGAGGAGGAGGCCATCAGCGTGGTCTTGGTGAACATGAAGCCTTTGGTGATGCCAAACACCAGTATGGACACCATGCTCCCTGGGTACACCCACTGGTACACCCTCGGCCCGGAGTCTGCCAGCACCATGCCCACCTCGCACGTGCTCATGTTGCTGTGAGGCCCACACATCATCTTAGGAGGAAAACAAGAAGCACCAAGAACTGATCAACTGTCAAAAGAATGGGAATTTTCCAGAGAATGTTCCCAGGGAAAAGAAACTAAACAGACGAGCATAAAAGTTAAGAATGAATCAGGTGGTAAAGTCAAGTCAGTTCCCTGCAGGGGCTCTTGAACTTTGCATGGGTCCTCCTGCTGGGCTCTCTGGGATGCCAAGGGCCCCTGGCCGACGAGGCTCAGCACAGTCAGTGGAAAAGCACAACAGACAGACAAGACCTGTACAGGGCAGTCGTCTTGGAAACCAACAGTGCCTCAGGGGACTAGAGGTGATGCCGGGCCAGGAAAGTTACAGAAGCAACAACATATGGATTCCACAGGCTGGCTGTGCAACCCTCAGGCGGCCCAGACAGGGACCTGAAGGCAGAAGCCACCGGGCCTTTGGGGAGACTCAGGAGCATCTCTGTAGGACGGGTCAGCCCCAGGGTCCTCTTTCTTGCCTTTTCTGGGGGTGCACCTAGGAGGGCACTGGTTCACTGCCCTGGAGTCCCCAGGGGGTATGAGGGAGTCTGATGAACCAAAGACTCTGGGAGGATCCAAAGTGACCCCACTTGGCTCCATCCTGCCCCAGGAGAACACTTTTGCCTCCATTTCTGGGGAGAGGCCATCTCCTCCTCCTGAGAAATTGGCAGTTTCATTCTTTTCTGGGCTGTGTGCTAAAAGTCAAGGCTGCCTTTGGGGAGCAAACAAGCATCTTCCTTCTAAATGCCATTTTGCTGATTACAGCCCTAGAGGAAATGTAAACCAGAGGTGGTGGCTGATGGATGCACATCCATAAAAGCAAGAGCAACCCTGGGGAGCTAATCGACCAAAAGACCAGCTTGAAGAGGAGGCTTCGCTATGCTGTGGGCTGTGCCCACGGTGTCTGGGGGTGGAGCCAACACATGGGTAGGCCGTCATGGCTGCTGCCCAGCTAGCATAACACTGGCCTACTGGGGAGGCTTCACTCTGGCTAACGCCCTGGGTTCTCCAAGGAAAGGGCTCTTCAGAAGCAAGCAAGGATCTGGGGGAATGTTCCAGAGGTGCCTCTCTTTCTGCAAAGTGCAGGCCATCCCCCTGAGACTGGTCTCAGGGAGCTGTGCTGAACTCCAGGAAAGCAATCCCATCCTCTCCTCTGCCTGTGTCTTCCCAAGGCCTCCCCACTTTGGTTGTCATAGCAACAGAACTATACCAAAATGTAATCTTGGAGGATGGGGAGGCAACCTCACAGCATTTCCTGGGGGCTCCAGGAAAGCTTTGAAACCATGGGCCAAAAGCTGGGAGAGTTTCCAGCAGGCCTGAGGGAGAGTAGACTTAACAGTCCTCAAGAGGGGCCTGGCCTGGATGCAAGTCTGGGAGGCAGGGAGAGGCCTTCAGGGGCCCTGCAGCAGATCCAGGTTGACTTTCGCATGTCCTCTTCCTTTAGAGGGACTTTGGGGAGCCAAGCCAAGTGGAACCCACTGACATCAGACAGTGTCTGTGATGAGATGTCAGTTTCTCTTCAGAGGCAAGAAGATGGAAATCTGCGTTAGGCTTTGCCAGTCCCTCCCAGACTCTCCTCCGAGGTCCCTTACAACAGAGGCTGCAAAAAACTGACCCTGTCCTGCCTGTGTGTGACTCCAGACAGGCTGCATTTGCCTGGCACAAGCTTTTTAGCCAATCCTTTAAAATTCGAAAGTGGCACATACAAATTCAGATGCCCTGCTTGTCTTGAAAGATCAAAGGGGATTGCGGGAGTCAAGTTGCATAGTTGTAAGCCACTGACCTTGGTCTTGTGGCAGGGGCTGTGGGAGGCTCATTGTGTTCAGACTCTTAGCAACTGACTCAACATTTGCCAGAGCCAAAGGGGAACTCACCTGTGAGCCCTTGTCTAACCAGACACCCAGCCACCAGCTGCTGAAGGCAGAGCTGCCGATCATCAAGAGGAAGAGGGACACCACGAAGAGAGAGAGCAAGTACCCTGCAGGGGAAGAGAGAGGGCCAGGGGTTACAGAGGCCGTGCGGCAGCGTGGGCTCCCCTTCCTCGGGGTCCAACCCTGGCAGGGAAAATCGAAGCCTACAGGGAAAGGGCTTCCACCCTGGGAACCACTTTCTAGGCTGACATGACAACTCTGAGCATTAGGTCCCAGAAACCCCAATGGGGACATCTATTCCACCTGGTTGGAAAATGGACCCAAATGTCAACATATTTAAAAACAAAAAAACACCACTATTCACTGCAATAGAAGTGACTCAATGTTTTTAAAACAAACAAATTTTAAAAAACCCAGTCTTGCCAGAGAGTGACAAGAAGTGGAACTATAGGTATCTTTTGCACATGGCAGTGATTCTTGCCCCGAAGGCAGGCAACGAGCGGATGGCACGGCACTCAGAGATTGGAGTGCAAGGTTACACACGCACCACAGCCAGGTCACGCTGCTACTCATTCAGTTTCAATAAATAGCGTCTGGCAGCTTTAATGGGGATAAAGGATGATTCCATTTAAAAGGCTGCTTTATCAGACTTTGGATTATAAGGGGAAAAAAATAAAAGCACTGATAAACGACCCTAGCATAAACAGAGCAATTGTTAGAGAAATCATAAAACATGAACCCAACAGTTTAAGAAAGAATTTTTAATGCAAATTAAATCAAGAAACCCGTTGTTTTCTACCAAACCTCCAGAAGCCTTAATGTACGTGTGATACGTTTTCCAGGTCACAGTTCCTTCCCGGGGGGACTCAGTCTGGATGAGCTGGTGCGGAGGAACTGTGGAGACAAACACAAGTCCTGTGACACCCCCAGTGCGGCGGCCCCCTCCCGCCCACCTCCCCAGCCCCACCACTGAGGCGGGTTGTCATCCTTCCTTCCACTAGCCCTGTGCTTTGAAATTCCCAACACACTTTTGCTCGTTTTATTCTGTTTGGTCCTCATGACAGCCTGGTGAGGCAGGGGGCTTTCGGTCTCCTGAGACATATTTATTAAGCAGCTACTATGTGCTCAGAGTGCTGCAGTCCATGAGGTCGCAAAGAGTCTGACACGATTGAGCGACTGAACTTGAACTGATGTGCTCAGCTCTGGGGAGACAAGGGTTGTCTTTGTCTAGCTCTACAGAAGCAGATACTAAGATGTGAACACATGCAGTTTACTCTGGAGCTAAAGGTTACAGGGAAAGGAAGCCAACAGTAAAAGGTGTCTCATCAAGGCAGCGCTCCCTGCTCCCCCTCTCTACCCACTTCCATGGGCAATGGTAGCTTACCCCAGCACAGAGAACTCTCAGACTGGGGCACAACTACATCTCAGAGGTTTTTTGCATGATCAGTGAGACCTGGGATGTTTCTACACCAACTCCCATTGGCATCAGGTGAGGGCTCCCCCCGGGGGGTTAATTCCCCCACACTTCAGGCTTGACCTGTGGCTGGCAGCTCCCAGAGAGCTCCAGGCAAAGGGCTGCAGGTGTGAAATGCCAGCTGGGAGTTGGGCTGGGTGGTGCAGAAGTGCTGAGGGTACCCACGCCATCTACGACAGGGCCAACAAGAAGGTCTTCACCACAGAGACCACACCATGAGAAGAAACCAGGGCATCCTCCCAGGTGCGTTCCTGGATCCCGCCACGTGGCTCCCCCATGTCCTTTCCATTTTCCAAGGTGTAAGGGCAAAGGACCACAAGCTCCCACTGGAGCAACGTCCAGAGGTGCAGGCATGAGCTCCCAGCAGCCAGGAGTGAATGCACATCCCTCCCTCTCCAGCATGAGAGGTACGAGAATGTCGGCTCCGAAGCAGCATTCTATGCTTATACCTGGCTCTTGTAAACAGAGATGACTGGAGCCTGACAAGGGGGTCCCCCTGCGCAGGGCTCTTGGTACCCTGCCCTGGCAAGGAGAGCTCGCATCTCAAAGGTGCCTCTGTGAACAGAGCTGCCATTATCCCCTCTGCCTGGGAACGCTCGCTCGAGCGTCTTTAAAATGTTCAGCCTGACTTTCGCTCATCATCATGTCTCCCTCTGGGGCTACAGCATGCAGGGGTCGCCTTGATGGGCCAGCAGAGCCTAATGAACAGCATCCTGGAACGTTAAAGGACCTGTCAGACCCCCTTGCAGTCCCAGCCCATTCAGCTCTGCTGCTGACACTGCGGGCTGTACCATCTTCAACCCTTCCATTCCTACAGCTCTCGGAGCACTTAGCTTCACACCTTCCCTTTCCTGTCCAGAGAAGGGGGTGGGGTGAGGGGGAGAAGAGGAGCAGGGTTTACTCTCCCCACGAGACCCCAAATCCTTAGTAGCCTGGAGCTTTCCTAGGAAAGCACGGAAGAGACTACAAGGGCCCCACTTCAGCCTTGGCCGCCTCCAGAGCGATAAAAATATATTGTCCAAATGGGCATGCGTTTGTCACAAGCACCATTAATGGTGCCAACTTCCATCGATGTGAAGACTCACATTTTTTCCCACGTTCTAACATCTCTGAAATAAGGATGTGCCCCGTTCGGTAGCATGCCATATCATTTAATTGGCAGAGACTTTTCTTAGTGGTACATCAAATGACGCTGCTCTTAAAATAGATGGCATCTTAAATGTGATGAAATACACTAAGGTTTTTTTTTTTTTTCTCAGCCACATATTATTGAGGGGCCTCGCTGTGGGCATTTTTAGGAAGGTGCATTTTGATTCCTGTCTTCTCAGTGCCCATCGAGGGGCAGGGCATACAGCAGGTGCTCAACAAATGCTGAATGGATGAAGGGATGAAAGCCAGCAGAGCCTAAGAAGAAGGAGTTTGACCAGCCTGGTCCTTGCCAGGTTTCTCTCCCATATCTCTTCTCTCTGCATTCCTGGAATTACCTGTTACCCTCGACTCCCAAATCCCCCCGCTTTCCCCACCTTTTCACCAGAGTGTCCTGGGCAAACTCCTACATACGCTTAAAGGACCAATTCAAAGGTCACCTCTTCTGTGACGCCCTTCCTGATTTCTTACTCCCATTTCAGCTCCTTATTACTCTTATCACAGCTGCCCATGATTATCCTTTTACCTATGGCCGCCACCAGACCAAAAGATCCTGAAGACAGGGGCAGTCTAGCTTAGTGACTGGCATATAGTAGAATGCTGAGTCCTTATTTGTGGGAAGAATGAATACCCTTATTCCACCTCGACCTCTTCTCTGCTGTACAATTCTTTCGCAACACTCAGCATAAAGAGTGGGAAACATCTAATCTCCTGTGTGTGCATGTTTTGATTATGCACATAATCTCTCTGCATTGTTTTGATCTTCCCAAATAACAATAACAACAACAATTAACAACAATAACAACTATATGTCAGGCACTGTGCTAGTCATTCTATGCGGAGTTTCTCTTGCAATCTTTGCAAGAACCTATGAAGTTGATACTCTTATTTCCCCCGTTTTATGGATTAAGAAACTAAGGTTCAGCATGGCCAAGTATCTTGCTTCAAAGTCCTAAAACTAATAAGTGGTTGAGCCAGAATTCAAACTCAGGGAGTTGAACCCCAAGGCTCACACTGCAGTAAACCACACAATTCCAGCTGCCCACAAAGGACAGCATGCCTGTACTTCTCTATCCCAAATGGTAGATGCCCAACAAATACTTAAGAGTATGAAACCGAGGGAACGAACAGTAAATACCTTTTATGTCTACAAATTCTGATTCTGTTTCAGATTCTTTTCCTTCACGTTTCTCATCTCCTGGAGCCAAAACTAGGGTGAGAAATAAAGAAAGATCTGTGTCCACTCATGAGCCATGAGTGATAAGAGAGGTGTGATGGGAACTCTGATTGTACCAGCGTCTTCATTTCTCTCAGAAGGGCTCTCCTTAAGGGCTTCCACCGCTGCTGCATCGTACATGTGCTCAGGATCCTAGAGACAAAATGAAATTCCTCTGAAAATGAAATGACAGAACTTCTCCAGGCCAGAAACTATGAGGGAAGGCACCCAATCTCTTGCACCCAAGTAGGAAGAGACTTACCTTGAATTGCAACCCACGGAGATTGTGAATCAGTTTTGCATAGCGTCCCCTCTCCTCCATTAACTCCTTGTGGGTTCCCTTTTCACAAATCTCCCCGTCTTCCAACAAGATGACTTCATCACAAGACTCTAAGAACTGCAGGGATATTAAAGCAATCTACAGTGAGCTTCTGTCTTGGAAGAGAGAGAAGAGCATGGTTCTGGACTTCTATCCAGTCCTAGGCTCATGTGATCCAGGGGTTCCCAATATTGGCAACACTGATATTGAGGACCAGATAATTCTTAGTTGGGGGTGAGGTGGGGACTGAGCTGTGCATTGCAGGATATTTTGCAGCCTCTCTGGCTTCTATCCACTAGATGTTAGGAGCACCCCCACTCCCAGGCTGTGACAAGTAACAGTGTTTCCAGACATTACGCAATGTCCCCTAGGAGATAAAGCAGCCCCCAGTTGAGAAACACTGACTCAGTGCCTATGTGTCTCATGAGAGCACATGAGGGGCCTTTGGTTGTTACTGTGAAGCATGTTGAAACTTCCTCTGCTATTGGTCCCTATATGAGTCTCCTTGCTAAGAAATCTGATCACGGGAACTTGGAGTATGAAATTAGCAAGGTCACTGAAGCCATGATTTGGTGGAGAAGGGAAGTATGACCTCAGCGATGGCTCCCCTCTGTTGTAACATTACAATCCCTCCTCACCATCCTTATCCAGCCCAGGAGATGCAGCCCATGGCACAGGCCCTGGCCTCCAGACCACATTACCTGGCTTGAGGCGTTTACACCAGCCTTATCTGTACCTTTAATGATAGCATCCTACATTTTGTCCAAAGTACTTCTGTTTTTCTAATTTGAGTTCCTTTCATTTCTATATCATGTCTGAGATCAAAGAGCTGCTAAGAGGACTTTCCTTCATTTTGGAATGAGACTAAGCTCTCTCCATAGGATGAGCCCATCTAGAGGCAGGAAGACCCTCCTAGAGGTGGACAAGATGCTATGAGATCTAAGATAGTGCAGGCTGAACAGGGCTTTGCAATTCAGGTGAGAGGTCTTCCCTTGTACTTTGGGGTTCACACAAGGGCTCACTTGATGCTCTTGATTGAAACCCTGAAAGAAGTAGCTACATTTGGTCACTCTGCATCTGTTGGGGTTTGTGGGGAAGAAGCCAAATGACAACAGTTTCTCTTGGCCTTGGACAGCTCCAGCCTTTCTGGCTTCTTTGGACTAACTGCCTGGTTCCATGTCCATTTTCCCAGACAGCCCAAGGAGGAACAACTGGGTTCCAGTTGAGACACTTTCTGACAGAAAGTCTCTTCTCATCTTTGCACAGCATCTTCTAATTTTCAAAGCCTGATCTCATCTACTCTCTGTCTCCCACAATCCAGTCAAGAAAGCAGGCAGCATGATTATCAGCCCATTTCCCAGATGGGGAGACTAAGGCACAGGTGTGAGAGCACACATCCCAGCCCCTGACGCTCCTGGTGAACCCCTCTGGCCAGTGGGCTCCCAGTTTTCTCCAGTGAGACGGAGCATGATCTGTGCAGCTTTGTTCCCCAAACACAAAATCTGGTCCTGGGTTGGATGTCAGCAGTCGGCCGCTGGCCTCATTTCATTTGTTTCCTCAAGTTTCAGAAGAGCAATTGTCCAGTCTGAGCGCCCAAAAGCATCCAGATTGCCTGTGGACCCCCGAGTGAAAGTAGCCGGAGAAACGTTCTGGAAAAGCCCAGGGGCTTCAGGTCCGCCTCTGAGCCCCTCCTTCCCATAATGGATGACCGGATTGAGACTCCAGCGCCATCTAGTGGCTGCCTGTATTTTCAACACGCAAAAAGTAAGATGAAATGACCTTGGTGAAAAATAGAGTCTCTGAGGAGACTGAGCCTCCTGCGATCTAGTTTGAGGTCATTCTGCTGGTAAGCAAGGTTCAGAGACTGGGCCAGGGCCAAGGTCACTTTGTGCCCCTTGAGGACTCCTGCAAAGACAGCTCTGACCCACATCCATCGGACCCTGCAGGAGGATAGCCCTTCCCACTGCCCGTGGTCTCCAGGGAGAGCTGGTCACCACATTTAGCTCCTGGGCTGGGCGAGAGCCTGTTCTGAGTCTCCTCACGGGGGCCCAGAAGAAATCCAGCCTTGTCCACACCCTGCCCCTGCCTAGCAGAGGAACAAGAAGCTCTTATCTCACCCGCCCAGCTAAGATGCTTCCTGGAGGTGATGGACACCACTTGGGTAAACCCCATACGCTAAATTCAGATGCTTGGTGCTTCTTCTGAGACCTCTAACCCTCAGCACAGAGAGGCAGAGGTTGGGGCAATACCACAGGTATAGGAAGGCCTAGTTTTCCTGATCCTTGAAAACCCGGCCTTCTTTTGGCCACTGACAGAGGAGCCTAAAGATGCGGGCTACTGCATCCTGTAACCATGGCAACTTCACATGCTGTCATCTTGGAGCCCTCCCCCAGCTTGCCTTACTCTTGCAAAGGCCGGGAGTCCCATCTCTCACTCCTAGTTTAACTTTTCCCACTGGGTGGCCAAAGAGTCAGAAAATAGGACTTCTGCTGCTGCTGCTCCAACTGACTTCTCATTACAGTCCAACGCTGGGGGCTCTCTCCTCCGGCAACACACACACACACACATACACACACAGATGCACAGAACACACCTCTGGGGACTCACTCACTTACTCACTGTGGATGTCAGGACCAGCCTAACTTATCTCGGGGCGGAGGGGGGGTCCTGAACCCTTTCTGTGGGGCTGATACAGGAAGTACAGTCGCCACTTTGCCAAATTCCCAAGCTTATTCAGGGAGTTCAGTCAGTCCCTTTCCTGGGCAATATTCATGTTCCTAAGCCTGAGAGTGGCTCTGAATGGGGAAAAGCTTCTTGCCTCAGCCCTGAAGTCCTAGTCTCCAGCCCCTTTCCCCTAGGGAGTAATACAGGGGCATCTGAACCCCGATCAAGCGTTCATCGTCTCCTGTCACCCCCTGCCCCTGGCCTTGGGCCTGCCCAGCCCCTGATGGAGAAGAAGGCTGTTCCTACCTGGCTTCCCACCTCCCCACCATCAGTGATCCAGAGCTGGAGGAGGTGCCCCGTGTCGACCCCATAGGTAGGAGTCAGGTGTTCCTGGAGAATTTCCCTCTGATGGATGGTCTTGGCTCCACTGAACCCAAAGGTAGGATAATGGAGGTCGAGCCCAGAGAGGACTGGGCAGGGCTCCATGCAAGCCTGGATGGCTGGGGACCATCACAGTGTCCCCTGCCCCTTCCCTGACCTGGCCCAGGTGAAGACTGCAGGTTTAGGCAGAAGAGGAGTCTTTGCGAGCATTAGATGCCACACCCATTTCATGACCTCATGGGTCCTGCTGGTCCCAGTCACCTGCAGCTGGTGGGTCACCAGGACAACGGTCTTCCCCCTGAGTGCCTTCTTAATGCACTCCTCAAAGACGTGCTTCCCCACATGGGCATCCACGGCTGACAGAGGGTCGTCCAGCAGGTAGATCTCATGATTCGAGTAGATGGCGCGGGCCAGGCTGATCCTCTGCCTCTGCCCCCCAGAGAGGTTGAGGCCCCGCTCCCCGATCTGTGGACAAGGACAATGCTACGGTCCATCATCAGGCCCCATCTCCCACCCCGCAGTGCTTGGGGACCAGGAGCTTCCTGGAGACTCTTCAGCAGACCGCTCACCACCATGATCCATTCCTCCACCCCCTTCCAGGAACGCCCTGGCCACACCAGGTACCCTGGGCAGTGGGAGGCTCCACTTCTGCAGGAAGCCTGGTGGGCAGTGGCAACTAGGGAAATGCTCCTTCCAGTGTTGAGTGAGGGGTACCTGGCTCACAATACCACCACCCCAGTGCAACCCCATAGGGAGGGCTTCATCTTGACCAGTAGCTCCAGAGGGCATTGTGGAGCAGGAATCTCTCATTGTGGAGCAGGAAAGCCAGTGGACAAGTGAACAGGGGGGAGAAGTGGCTGGGAGCAGAGGGTCAAGGAGGGGGTGTCTCTATTTGTCCACATGTGGATCAACTTTTCACTCCCACTAAGCAACTCTAAGCTCTATGAAGAAAAGAGACATGTTTGCTTTGCTCACCATCACATTCCTAAGGCCTGGCACCACGCCTGGACCAGAACAGGTGCTCAGCAAACATTTGTTGAAAAGGTGAAAAGCCTAGGTTGCCTGCTTGAGGTGATTCTATCCAACTGACCCTAACGCGAGCCTCCAGGACTTCAGCCAGGCGTTGACTGAGCACTAGGGCAGGACACATGAAGTCAGACAAGGAAAGTCCCCTCTCTACCGGGAGCTCACATCTCAGCAGGGGTGGGTAGTTTTAGTTTCACGCATAGTGCTGGCACAAAGGAGATTTTAACAAGTGCCAACTGAGAAGCATAAACTAAGTACTTTGGGGCATATTACTTTAGATTCTGGGACTCAGGAAAGTCTTCCTCAAGGGGATGGATTTGGAGTGGGATCTAGAATGGTGGTAATTGGCAGAAGCAGAGGTCTAGACCCTGGCAGGTGAGGGCACAGCTAGGTAAGCCCATAGGGGTGGGTGAACGCAGACACTGGCAGGTGGCTGGGGCTTCAGCGGTTGTGGTGGCCATTCCCTTAATGCAGGCACATTGCGACACCAGCAGAGAATGACAGTGTGCTCTGAACTGGGCTTTCGTCAGGATGCCTTCCTTCTCTGGGCTCCTGGCAGATTGGGAAGACTGCAGAGGGCCCACTGGGATGGGGAGACAGGTGGCCTGGGGGCTCCCCTCAGCCACCTGAGTTGGCAGGCTCAGCCCCCGCCCTTTAAATGAACACCCTTCAGGGGAGATATTTGGAGATGACCCTTACACTCCTGGGCGGGTGGGGCCAGCAAAGCAAGAAGGGGCCCGTGAGCATCCAGCCACCGTGCTGTACCCCCAACCTCTGTCTTTGGAGGACAAGCCAGCCTGGGAGGTGGGGAAGCAGCTTTTGCCAGAAACCCTCCCTGAGATGGCAGACAAACTGGAAGTGACCCCAGGAGTGACCAGGTGGAGCTGGTGTCATATCCATTGTGATATCTCCCAGGAAAGGACCCAGGTGGAGAATACAGGATGGTAGAGCCTGACTTTCCCCACATCTCCTGGGACCCTTCGGTCCTCTGGGGCACCTGGATATGATGGAGCCAGAGCCTGCAGAGCTTCAGCCCAGTGGACCTGGCGTTTGGGCAGCTGTGTACTGCTATGGGGCTGAGCTCTGGGTTCTACTCACCTCGGTCAGGTCTCCATAAGGAAGGCTGCTCAGGTCCTCCTGGAGGGCACAGACGCGAACTGCGCGCTGATACCTGTGGGAGCAAAGCTTGAGGTCAGCACGGTGAGAAAGACCCCACATCCATGCAGCCCAGGGTGGCTCAAAAGGCACACTGGTGTCATGGGCAGGCGAGGAGGTGGCTGGTTGTTTGATCTTTGATGTCCAAGGGCAACTCCCTCTTGACTTCTTCCCGCCTATCTGATGCAGAGTTGACTCGGGAGGGTCCCTCCCCTTACAGGCTTCCCACCATTTGAGAAAGATGAAATCAGTGCACGCAAGACCTCTGAAGCGAAAACTACTCATGGGGGCCAGAGCAGCGAGTCACCAGTGAAGGCTGAGGTCGCTGGAGGAGATCTCCCAGAGGATGCAAGACCGCTGATGGACAAGAAGATGCATGTGGGTGGCACCAGCAGAGAGTGAGCAGGAAGATCACAGGTCTGCACCAGGTTCTGGAAGCACTTGATGCCCTGAGCATTGCGCCCATGTGTCAGCTTCAGGGCTGCTATGCCTGGTGGCTGAGACCATTAGCTTTGGAATCAGAACAACCTGGGTTTGAATCCAGCTGGGTAACCTTGAACAAATGACTATACCTCCCTGATCCTCACTCTCCACCCTGTACATTAGGTTAATAACTCATTGGGTTGGGAGAAGTGGGAACGCTGTCTGATGCTCAAATTCTCCATCAGCAGTAATTACAACTAATGTTATCACCTTGGCCAGTCTTTGACTATGAGACTCAGGACTGCTCGGGACATCTTCATCTTTCCACTCCACTCCAATCTTAAACTTCCTCCCACCCTCCTGCTTCCCTTGGTCCTGAGAGTCTCAATACCCATCCCAAGAGCAAAACCTCTGCTAGAGATGCCACACACAAAGGGTGCTCAGTCCATCCTTCAAGGCCCAGTTCAAGTGCCACTCTCTTTTCCCTCTTGTGGTCTCTGCTGCCTCTGAACAGTCCAGCACAGTCTCCTGCCCTTGGCATATTCCTCCTTGGCTCATTGTCCTCTCTGTGCATCTCTGACCACGCATTCCAGACTTGAGCAGTTGAAGGCCAAAGATACATCTGAGCCACCCCGGTGGCCCCCATGGTCATACACAGTCCTGTGTCTTGCAGGTATTTGGTAAATACTTGCATTCTGATGCCCTAAGAGATACAGACAAGAATCCCTTCCTTTAGTCTGCCTCTGCGGAGAGAAGCCGTTCCAGACAGGGCTGGGAGGAGGCACAGGAAAAGGCAGGCCAGGAGATGCTGGGAAGAACAGTTTGGCCAGCACTAAGGACTCCGTGACTGAGCCTCTTGACAGCAGGATGTCATGACCAGGGACGAGGAGGGGAGGTAACATATCTCTTGCTGAGAACCCACATGCTGGCCAATGCTAGCCCATGAGAATGGAGTTTGGCAGAGTCAACTCTCTTTGGCAGGTCAGCTCTCCTCTCTGGGCCTTAGTCTCTTCTTCTGTAAAATGGGGATATGATGCCAGAGTCCCCCTAAATGGTTGGTTATGGGACTCTAATAAGAGAATGTACATGGCAACAGATCAAACTTGGCAAAGAACCTTAAGAACGTGTTTCCAGAGCTTAAATATAATGGCCCTATATGTGGATTCAAAAATTATGAATTTTGTTTTCATTCCTTTCATGTTGAGGACATCAACAGCAACATATCCCGACAACTCTGGTGTCAGTTAATAGTTTCAGGGTTGATTAATTGCATACCTGCTGCACACAGTTTCAAGGAAAGTTCCTGATACTTGGCCTAAAGCAAAATTGTCAGATTCCTCTTTCTGCAGTCAGACACCATATGCACTGCTACAGAAAACCTCAGAACATATGCTACTCTGCATTGGGATGGAGTGCTGATTCCATTCATTTCTGGGAGTGTGATCTCAGGTCTGCAGAAGGCACCTCTCCTGAACTCTGGGATCAGGAAGAGAAAAACCAACACCCTTCCACGTATGATGAATGTTTAATCAGAACTCATTAAAGAAACCCACTTAGCAATCATTACCAATGACATCAGCCTCTGTAGCAGAGTGTACCAAACACAGAAGTACTTCCCACTTTCAAAGTTAATATTACCTTCGGTGATCATACTCTTCTCCAAATAATATGTTTTCTCTCACATTTCCATGAAAGATCCATGCTTGCTGGGAAACATAGGCCAGAGTCCCATTGACGGCCACGATCCCTTGTTGTAACTGCATCTGAAGCAACAACACCAGAGAACCCTCAGGAGCCAGGCCTCACTGTCTTCTCCTCGGGGCCCTATTGCACTTTTGCATGCGTGCATGAGTGTGTGCTAAGTCGTTTCAGTTGTGTCTGAGTCTTTGCAACCCTATGGACTGTAACCCACCAGGCTCCTTTGTCCATGGGATTCTCCAGGCCAGAATACTGGAGTGGGTCACCATGCCCATCTCAATCCCTGGGTAGGATCTTCCCTACCCAGGGATTGAACCCACATCTCCTGTGGCTCCTGCGTTGCAAGTGGATTCTTTACCACTGGACCACCAGGGAAGCCCCGTTGGACCTTTGCCACACGCTTATTCCATGAGCACAAATTCTGAAGGCATCGAGGGTAGCAGGATGTCTCACCACACACAAAGCCCAGCTCTGCTGACCGAGGCACTCAAACATGTTTGAGAGGCCAGGTGGGAATGTTCCAGAAGGGGAAGAGGTGGCCCCTACATGCTGGAGAACACAGGCTGTGGGACTGCTGTGGACACCATGCACCTGTCACGCAGCAGCTGGATTCTGTTTTCTCTGGGACGTTCCAAAGGGGCAGGCCAAGAGTAGAAGTTAGAAGGAGGTAAATTTCACTCCCAATACACCTCAAAACTCCCCAAAGAGGGATCAGGGTGAGGTCATGAGTCCCCCATCACTGGAGGTATCTGAGTACAGGCTGGCTCATCTCTTACAGGATTTCGTGGAAAGGATTCCAGGTGGAGAATTAGGTTGAGTCACCTGTCATGCACCTGCTGACTCCAGGGTTGTCACAGAGACACATGCCAAATCCCAGAGTACAGGGGGCTGAGCAGCTCATCTGCCTCAGTCCCCACCTCTGCCTTCAAGCAGGGAAGGAGCTGTCACTCTTACTACAAACAAGCCAGCTGAGGCCAGCAGAAGTCACCCCATTGGAGAGGCTCTTCTGAGCCTGGCATTCCCCTGTCTCTACTGCAGGCAAAGGCAGTCCCAGGTCCCAAGCTCTTTTGGAGCACAGAGTGAGGGGGAAAGGGACTTAATATTTTTCCCTGAATGTGTCTCATTCACTTGGGAAGCCTTGGTAACCGTGAACGGTTCATTTACTGTGGATACAGTGGACGGCTTGGCCATCTCCCTGGGGTCACGCAGCTAGAAATGGCAAGCAAGGGACAAGAGCCCCCCATTCCTACCACGAGGTGTGCTTTGGTTCATGCATTCATTCAGCCCCTCCTCCAAGGACCAGCACCTGCTCTGGGCAGACGCGGGGGAAATGGAGGTGGATCTAAAGTTCCCATGATTTGCAGGTTCTCAGGTGCTTCCCTGACAAGCCACCTGGCTGGTCTTTCTAATCGGCGCAGGCCAAGCATGTCATGAGAAAACTGGGGGTTTAATGACCCGTCTCTCCTTTTGACCAAGATGGAGCTCCAGGCAAGAAAGCTCTCACTACTTAATGCAGCGGGCAAAGCAGAGAGAGTGTGGAAGGTCCGGCCCCGCAGGCCTGGAGCTGCCAAATGCATCAACTGCCTGGGACTCACTGTTAACTCTGAGGACAGCATCCAGTGCGGCCAAGGCCAGGACCCTGGACAAGGCAGGCAGGGAACCACTCCACCGTCATCACGCTGTGCACGCAGCTTACCTGTCCTAGCAGAGCTGCGATAAGGGAGCTCTTCCCACTCCCAACATTCCCGCAGATGCCCAAGATCTTCCCCTATCAGAAAAACAGAAAAAAGACCATCAGTCTCCCAGCTCTTAGAGGGTCATCTGCAAATTATGCTGGCCAGGCCAGGCAGGGGCCAATGGGTCACTGCTGGCTCTGTGAGGTGGCAGCCGCAGCTTCACACCCCAACCCTGATACACAGCCTGGGAGGATGCTGGAACCTTAGTCCTAATTGGGTGCCTCCCCTGCACAGCCCAGCAGAGTGCCCGGAGGACTTCTAGAAATCACGTATAAGCACTGATGCGAAACAGCCTGTGCTGGTCTGGGACACACAGGCCCTGAATATGAGAGTTGTCCTGCGCCCAGACTCCAGGGAAGCAAATTCAATGGACGCTAAAGGCTGCACAGCCCAGAGGGACGGGGCAGCCTTGAAGTGCAGAGGCCTGGGAGCTTTCTAAAAGTCCTCTTAAAGCACCCTCCCACCATAACATCTCAGTCCGAAATTACTGAGCAGTTATGTTGTTCCAGCATGTTGGGTTCATGGATTTTTCTATGGCTGCAGATTTATTAATTCAACTAGTAAATCATTGTTAAAGCCTGCTTTGTGCCAGGTGCTGTTCTGAATCCCAGCAACAGCACAGTACAGCAAAGAACACAACAGTCCAGTCTGGGTCTACCCTAATGGAGCTTATGCTTTAGCTGGGCAGACAGTAAACAAGATAATTAAATAAAATATCAAGTGTGACAGATGCATGCTGTGGAAACGAATAAAGCAGGCAGGAAATGGGGGTGGAGGCCTTACCGGGAAGGTGGACATCTTAGCTTGAGTTCTCCCAGAAAGAGGACCCAAAGCAAGGAGTTGAGTGACGGAAGCTTGTTGGGGAGGTGCAGGAAATGCCAACTGGGAGGAGGGGGATGGTACAGGAGAAGGAGGGTGGCCCATCAAGGGTGTGCTGTTGGGTCAGCTCCCACAGGAGGCAAATGAAGCTCAATGCTGCTGGGAAACTCAAGGAATCGCAGAAACTGAGTCTTTCTCCTCCCAGTGGTTGAAGGAATCGGGATAAATATCCCACAGCCAGTGTTTGAGAGCTGCTCCCTCGACTGTTGATGTCTTGGCTCATTGAGCGTGGTGGGGAGGGCGCCCAGGCACATAAATGCTGATCTGGCCATTGGGAGGTGGCCAGGACACACGGATGGGTCAGTGATAGTACCTGCTACTGGTGATGTGTGAGTAAGACCCGGGGGAGGCGAGGGGGTGAGCTGTGTAGCTATCAGCAGGAAGCCACTGCTGGCAGAGGAGGAGTCTATGCGGAGACTCTGAGGTTGGCACAGACCCACTCGAGTTCAAGCAGCTATTGCAATGCTGTGGTTGCAACATCTGGAACATTCTCATTAAGACCTGCTCCCAGGGCTTCCCTGGTGGCTCAGTGGTAAAGAATCTGCCTGCCAATGCAGGAGACACGGGTTCGATCCCTGATCTGGGAAGATCCCACATGCACAACGAAGCCCATGTGCCACAACTATTGAGCCTGCGCGCGAGAGCCCAGGAACTGCAAGTACTGAGACACCATGCTGCAGCGACCAAAGCCTGCACAGCCCAACACCCATGCTCTGCAACAAGACAAGCCACTGCAGTGAGAAGCCTTCGCACGGCAACGAAGAGTGGCCCCTGCTCTCCTGAACTACAGAAAAGCCTGCACAGCATCAAAGACACAGCACAGCCATAAAAATGAATAAATAAAATTATTTTTTAAAAAAAGACCTGCAGCAATCCCTCGGAGCAAAGATGTCCAGCATGGGACCAAATATGACTCCTTTTCCACCTGAGCTAGATCAGAAGGGCCTCGTGCTGGCCTGCTACTCCAGCACATGAGGGTTGCTGCCTGTCCTCACTCATCCCTTGGGTAAGTCTTCACGGAACACCAGGCACAGCAGTAGGCACTAGCGATAAAACAGTGATCAGGGCAGATGCCTTGTAGTCATCGGAGCTGCACATAAATAAAACTGATCATTTTAATTCCACTAAAAGAACTACAAGGAAAGGGGTCTTTATGGAGACTTTGAGACAAAGAAACACAAGGATGGATCCAACCAGCCTAGGCATTTGGCTTTTCATTGAGTCCTGTCTGCTACTCGCAGCCAGGTCTGAGCCTTGTTTCAGCCTAGATTTATCCTTGTTTTCAGCAAGAAATCCATGAGGCCTCAACCCTGAGTTTCTGATTATTCATTTGTTCATTCAGAAAACATGACTGGGAATCTATTCTGTGCCAGGCACTGGGCCCAGTGTGAGGTCACAGCTGTGTAGAAGATATGGGCCCTGACCTTGAAGAAGCTACAGTCTAATAGAATCGTGGAACTAAATTTGGGAAAACATGGATGTCTTGAATTTAGGACACTTAAGGGCAGCACTTAAGCTGGATATGATTATTGGAAGAAAAAGGCAACAACCATAGCTCACAGAATTCACAGAGCCTTAGCATTTGTGTGTGAGGTCTTTCTGTCCTCACACCCACCTTGGAAAGTCAGTACTATTGTTAAAATACCCATGGAGCAGGTAAAGAAGCTGACTTCAAGAGGTTAGAGAGTATATTCAGGTACACAGCTGACCAGCGGCAGGGACCGGAGCCCAGATCCACTAGGCTGGAGAGGAAGAGCCCGAACCCCCAGGACAGCGTGCTGCTGCTTTGACTTCACCTTACTTCACAAAACATTGACCATGTTGTTGATGACAAGTCAGGAGCAACCAATGTGCTGAAAAGGAGGAAAGCAAGTGCAGAGATCAGAGGCAGCTTCTTTACAACCCAAGAGCAGTTCACGGAGGCCTCTTGGGAGCAACTCTGAAGGCATGGTTGAAGTAATCTGGGTGCTGCACGTCATAGGCGGGGGAAAGTGATGAGCAAGCAAGTGGGCTGCACACAACAGGACTTAACTGAGAGCCAAGCTCGACTGCACTCAGCCAACCAAATAGCATTTCCAGTGGATGTGTGCAGACAGCCTTGTTAACTACAAGAAGTACCACTCTACACCAGCTATTGAGCTTAGCGTCACATAATACATAAGAACCTCTCCCTCTATAGTGCTCACATGGGGAAAAGGTGAGTCAACAAGATGGGAGATGAAAATATTAGGCACAAGATTAATGCTGAGCCCTTTGCAACAAAATCAACACTGCCATCCGGGGAGCACGGATGCTGAGTTCCCAGGGCAAGAAAACCACACGCAGGAGAAGGTCAGACATTCCCCAAACGCAGAACTTCTCTAAACACTCTACCCCACCCTCAATCCCGAGGAGGGCAGGCAGCAGACTCTGGCTGGCTTCTGTTGCGGGGCCGCTTATTGCTCTCATTTAGCTTTTTTACAAGAGCAGTGTCTCATAATGGTTAAGTGCAGACTGTGGGGCCAGGCGCCCAGGGTGTGAGGCCCTCTTCTGCCACTTTCGAGCTGCGTGGGTTGAACAAGGTATTTAACCTGCTGTGCCTCTGGTTCCTCAGTCATCAAGTGGGGTGGCTATAGACCCATCTCATAGGGCCACTGGGGTGGTTAAATGAGTTTATTTCGTACCTGGTAAATAGAAATTGCTCGTAATTGTCAGCTATTATAATCTATCATAGGACTCCAATGTGAAATTAACAACAAATCCGAAAAGATTTATGAAGGCTAGTCAGTTTGAGTCTAGCCACCTGAAATGGAGTGTCCGTTCAACTCTGGAACTGGTTGTCAACTCCTCTGAAATTTGAAGATCAGCACAAAGAACCACTAAGACCATGGTATTCTCTCAGCTTGGAGCGAGAACTCCATGGCTGATTTACTAGCTTTAAAATTTAGGGAGAAATGGAGACACCCCACCACCACCTCCTGCTCAAACTGAACCATATTCAGGCCACACCTTTGGAACACATACCCACCTTTCTCACAACAAAGCTTATATTGTGTAGAACTGATTTGGGGCTATCATGTTGCTCCTCCTCGTCAGGGGCTCCCTGAGCTGATGGACTCAAATTGTATGCCTCTGGCCTCTGTTTCTTGAGAAAATGCTTTTTCTGGTTCTGCACCTTCTTTAGGCCACTTTTCCTGCTGGTTTCTTGCTCCCATGTCAGGGTGGCATTTGCTAAAAGCAAGACAGTATCTGGGTCTTCTGGTTGGGTGATGTAAGATGGGGGGCTTTTAGCTATAAGAATTTTCTAAGATTAAAGAAACAAAATTAATTTGGCAGATGTCATCCATTTGCAAGAATCATCCCAATATATCTTCTAATGACCCCAAATCACAATCTTGGCAATTCTACCTGGGACATCCAGGAAAGGTATTCTGAAGGTATTCCCCCCAGGAAAAGCTGAAACAAAAATAGTCCACTAGCTCATACTATCCAGGACAGACGACTCTTTAACCACAAGGCCTATCTGGGTCACCCACATTGGAGAATGCTAATTCCAGCTACATTTTTACCCTCACGCCCACGAGGGCCAGTTTATGCCAGTCTGGGCAGTGGGCTTTATTGCCTGGCACTGATGCTTATGAAACTAAGGTCACATGTTCAGCCTCTGCTGTGTCGCCTTCCTAAGTCCCCACTCAGCTCAGTTCAACAAAACACCTGCCAAGTGCTTATTCTATGCTAGATTCTGGAGTAAGCAACAGAAATGCAAGTATTAATAAAGCACTCTTCCTGTCCTTGAAGAGACTGCAGTCTCATAGGAGACGGGAACACGCATGGGTCATTTCAGTGAAATGTAATAGGGACTGCACCCTATAACTGTCAGAGGTGGGATCCTTGATCCCCATCCTGGAGACTCATGTAACTGATGCCCGAGCTGAGTCCTTACAGTGTTGTATAGGCCGTGATGAGGGAGGGGAGGGGAGGAGAGCTTTATCTTATAGTAGAGGGCACAGCGCGAGCAAATGCAAGGAAACATGCAATAGTGTGGTTTTTAGCGAGAAGGGTTATGAAGCAAGAAATTCAGGATCACCAGGCCCAGAGCCCAAGGTAGAAAGGAAATGAGGTGGAGATATAACTGAGGACCCACTGATCAAGGGCTCAGCCCTGGAGGGTGAAGGACAAGGATTTCAAGCAGGTTAATATCAGTGATCAGACAAATCATTTAACAGCTCAATTAACAGTGCAGCATGGATTTGAAAAGGACAACTGTGGAAAAAGATGATTGGTTCTTAAGTCACTGTGATACTTCAGGTGAGAGACTATAAGGCCTTAAATGAAGGTGATCCCCATGCCTAGTGGGTGATTCCCACTAGGGACAGAGTGGAGGTTGAGGAGTCAAGAAATAGAGTTTTTCCTCTAGCCTAAGACAAATAATGTGATGAGATCGACTTGGGTCTTATTCAAAAAGTAATAATAATGCAATCTCCCAATTGAGTCTTACAAATGGTACCTCTTAAACTTGAAGGAATTTAGTAATCAGGAGGTGAGTCAGCAAGATTCATGACTGGTTGGATATGGATGGAACGGGAGAAGAGGGATGCAGGCACCCACATGCATGCATTCAGTCGCGTCCAACTCTTTTCGACCCCATGGACTGTAGGCCACCAGGCTGCTCTGTCCATGGGATTTCCCAAGCAAGAATACTGGAGTGGGTTGCCAGGCCCTCCTCCAGGGGATCTTCCCGACCCAGGGATTGAACCCATGGGTCTTACATCTCCTGCATTGGCAGACAGGTTCTTTACCCCTAGCGCCACCCTAAGACATTTAAAACAACATCTACATTTCAGGCATGAGTGAATAAGATCTTTCCATCAATTCACAGACATCTGAACATGTTGCTCTCTTGACTGAAATCCTCTCCTTCTTTCCTTTTCTTGCCTCAACTTCAAAGCCACTTAATCTGTCTTTCCTGCACATCACATCCTTACTGCATATAGCAGTTACTGGGGTACCTGGTCCTATACTAGATTGGAGGCTTTTCAGAATAAAGACCCTCTTCTTTGTATTTGCATTTTCCACAATGCTGTGTGTATGGAAGCACACAGGAAATCTTTTTTAAAATCAGAGTATAATTGATTTACAATATTATATTAGTCTCACATGTACAATATAGAGATTGCAAATTTTTATAGATTATATGCCATTTAAATTTATTATAAAATATTGGCTATATTCCCTGTTCCCTGTGCTGTATAATATATCCTTGTACCTTATCTATTTTATACACAGTAGTTTGTACCTCTTAATTCCCTCACCCTTACCTTGCCCCTTCCTCCTTCCATCTTCCCACTGATAACCACTAATTTTTTCTCTGTATCTGTGAATCTGTTTCTTTTTTGTTATAGTCAGGGTTTTATGCAGTTTCCTTTAGATTCCACATATAAGTGATATTGTTCAGTATTTGTATTTCTTTGACTTATTTCACTTAGCATAATGCCCTCCAAATCCATCCATGTTGATGCAAATGTCAAAATTCCATTCTTTTTACGGCTGAGTGGTGGTATTCCACTGTATATATGTACCACAATCTTCTTTATCCATTCATCTATAAATGGACGTTTAGGTTCCTTCCATATCTTGGCTTTTATAAACAACACTGCTATGAACAGTGGGGTACATGTGCATGTATCTTTTCAAATTAATGTTTTTGTTTTCTTCACATATTTACTCCAGACTTCCTGGTCATATGGCAGTTCTGTTTTTAACTTTTTGAGAAAAAAAAATTCCTCTCTTCTTTTGTTCTCTTCCTTTGTGATTTGACAACTATCTATAGTGTTATGTTTGGGTTCCTTTCTCTTGTGTGTATCTCTTATAGATGCTTGATTTGTGATTACTATGAGGTTTATATCTAGCAATCTATATATGAACACATGATTATTTTAAGTTACACATCTCTTAATTTCAAATGCATTTTAAGAACCCTGTGTTTTTATTCTCCTCCCCTCATGAGTGCTGTTTTGCGTATTTTACATCTTTTTGTTTTGTTATCCCTTAACTGTTTATTGTGGATTTAGATTAGTTTAATGCTTTTGTCTTTCAACCTTCCTCCTAACTTTGTACCTCGTTGATTTACTACCTTTACTGTATATTTGCCTTTATTGATGAGCTTGTTTCATTTTTAATTTTCATGTTTCTAGTTGTAGCCTTTTCTTTCCAGCTTAGAAAAATCCCTTTAACATTTCTTGTAAAACTGGTTTTATGGTTCTGAACTCTTTTAGTTTTGCTTATCTGTAAAGCTTTTGATCTCTTCAACAAATCTGAATGAGAACCTTGCTGTGTAGATTATTCTTGGTTGTAGACTTTTCCCTTTCATCGCTTTAAATATATTGTGCCACTCCCTTCTGGCCTGCAGAGTTTCTGTGGAAGTCAGCTGTTAGCTTTATGGGAGTTCCCTTGTATATAACTTGCTGCTTTCCCCTTGCTGCTTTTAATGTGCATGCTGAGTCAGTTGTGTCTGACTCTTTGCGACCCTGTGGACTGTAGTCCACCAGGCTCCTCTCTCCATGTAAATTCTCCAAGCAAGAATACTAAAGTTGGTTGCCATTTCCTACTTCAGAGGATCTTCCCAACCCAGGGACTGAACCTGCATCTCTTGCATATTCTGCATTGGCAAGTGAATTCTCTACCACTGCTCCACTTGGGAAGTCCCTGCTGCCTTTTACCACTTTAATTGCAAAGTGTCTTGGTGCAGTCCTCTTTTGGTTTATCCTGTTTGGCACTCATACAATAAATCTTTGGTGAATGGGTAAGTTAAAAAAAATAGAGTGAAAAAAAAAAAAAAAAATAGAGTGGCTAAATGAGTGTATAAATATGGTGCCCCAGGCTATCATCACTCTGTCACCATCATAGGACAAACTAGATAGGCAAGGGGGGATGGCTCAGTGCAGACGGAACTCCACTCCTGGAACAACTCAAGATTTATAGCTTGGAAAAAGAGTAGAGGGTCAGGAACATCATCTCCCTGAGTGGAGACTCCATCTTACTTTTACTAAAAGAACAGGCCACCTATAATATTCTGCCTCTATCCTGTTTGATGCATATTTATGTATCCAGCACTGAATGGAGGGTCTTCTCCCAATATCCACCAAACCAGTGACCCTGCCTTCCAAAGGGTTGACACGTGCATGCATGCTAAGTAGCTCCAGTCATGTCCGACTCTTTGAGACCCCTTGGACTGTAGCCCACCAGAGTCCTCTGTCCATGGAATTCTGCAGGCAAGCATACTGGAGTAGGTTGCCATGTCCTCCTCCAGGGAATCTTCCTGACCCAGGGATCGAACCAGCCTCTCCTGTCTCTCCTGCGTTGGCAGGCAGGTTCTTCACCACTAGCGCCACCTGGGAAGCCCCAGCCTCCGCTTCCCTGAGAATTTTCCCACCCAAAAATGAGATCTCTCTTCCCTACTCACCCAGTGTTAGTTATACCTTCATTCTCCTTAGAGAGACATTGGCTTCAGCCGCTGCTTTGACCGAGAAAGGTAAGATTGCAATTGAAAACTTCATTACGTTAAACATGGCAATCACACTAAATGCCTGAAGAACAAAAGAGAGGTATAGAGTTTAAGATGGGATGTTGCCTTGCCTTTGAACCATTAAGTCCATGGGGATTAAACTTGCTGGAATGAGAAACAGTAGCACAGTTGGGATTCTCAGAGGAACAATTTTCTCATTTCATGGCTCAGAAATCATGGGTTGGCAAATTAAAGATATCAACATCTTAATCTATTTTGGTTTTGGATTTTTCATCAACATGGTGGGAAACTTATCCCCTTATCTCTGTCAGTCCAGAGGATAAAGTCCGAGAAGGGCCTCTAATTGAGTGCATTTGGAAAGCCCCATCCATCCCACATGCTTATTTGGCCTAGACAATTCACTGAAACCTTATGCAGATTTTCCTAAATCGTCCCCTTCTCTCAGAGACATCTGACCCTTCAGAGATAAAGCATCCTTTTACACACCACACAGGCCAGTGCTGAAGGTGGAAGCTCCCTGCAATGATGTGCTTGGCCCAGGCTGGCTGCTCGTTCTCCTGCCCTCAGGGGCTGGCCTCCATGTTCTACCTCCACACACTCATAAGGGACTGATTTGAGGGCCTTTGTTCCACCGCCATTTCCAAAAAAATCCTCCTCTTCACTAGGGCCTTCCCCACTGAGCCCTGCCTAGTGGGTGGCTAATATCATACGGCTTCAGTGAAGACAAGTTTCCTTGCTCTGTGAGTGCCCCAGGGGGGACATGATCTCATCTCTCAGATTTCATCTTCTCATCTGCCCAACTTGTAATTAGCAGCCTCTCCCTAACCACCCATCTAAGAAATTAAAAACACAGCTTCCTTCAACAAATCTGGAGTGATCCTTCCTGCTGCTGAATGGGCCCTGTGGACAGGGCTCCCAGGTGTCAACTAATCCCACTTAGTTCATTAAGAGCATGATGAAGGATGCTCCCTTCATCACGAGCGAGTTCAGTCTCTTCAGTCATGTCAGACGTTTTGCGACCCCATGGACTGTAGCCCACCAGGCTAGCCTCTGTCCATGGGATTCTGCAGGCAAGAATACTGGAGTGGGTTGCCATGCCCTCCTCTGGGGGATCTTCCCGACTCAGGGATCAAACCTGCATCTCCTGCGGCTCCTGCCTTTCAGGCAGATTCTTTACCACTGAGCCCCTGGGGAAGCCTGCCTCCCGCCACCTTCATCACATCTGATCCTAAATACATCCCCAAAGAGAACTCAGCTCCTCCAGGTTCCAAAGCACCTCTTGGCTCAGGAAACCCAGAGCCCCCAGGCTGCCTGATGTGACAGCACCTCGGGGCTGACCTCCTACTGATGTGACTCTGGCAGAGAAGCAGACTGCAAGGATTATTAGTCTAAAGAAATACAAGCCTAGCATTCAGGCAAATTGTTCTGGATCTAGATTTCTTCTAAATCATTGTTTTAGAAAATACTAACTACATGCACTCAGTTTGGCTTCAAATTAATTTGCTTGGTGTGTTCTGGGAAAAAAAAAAAAGATTTTGGCTTGGGATCATAGACAGCAGTTACAAGAATCAGGTAGCATTCATTCAGGCTCCAGTACAATCATCATTGACATTCATACCGGCTTTGGGTTTGAGGCTAGGTTCAAGGTCCCAGAGTGTGTGTGTGTGTGTGTGTGTGTGTGTGTGTGTGTGTGTGACAGAAAACTGTGCAAAAAAGTACCTTCTAAAGAAACATGGGCAGTAATGGGACTGACAGCCTTACAATGGATGCACCAGAAGAGATCCTGCTTTCTCAAATGTGCCCCACACCTTCCCTCCAGATCCCTGATTTTGGTGCAATTCTTCCCCTGTGAGCATACTTCTCCTAGTTTATTTACTTTTCTCTCTCTCTTTTTCTTGCCTCTGTGTTTTTTCCTCCAACCACTTGCCCTTCAGACACTTGTTCAATATCTGTTTGTTTATTTCAGTTCAGAGCCATTCCCCCTCTAGCTCAGGTTTACCTTTGAATGCACAACCCCCTTGTAATTCAAGACACCCCCCAACTTCAATCCAATTCTCCCTCTGAGGCTTTCAACTCAGTTATGCCTGGCCTGGGTGAGCATCAGGCTAATAAGAAGAGCAAACACTTCTGCAGAATTTGCTGCATCTCAGGCGCTGGCCCATGTGCTTTGTGTAAAAGAACTTCTGTTTTCACAGCCATAGAGAGTGTCATCACCCCATTTACAGATGATAAAGCTAAAGCAAGAGAGCTCCATGAACTGCTGTAAGTCACAGCAAAGAGTGGAGCGGGGATTTAAACAAGGGGGACTCTGATCTAGACACCATACTGCTTCTTCCAACACCAATACCTTCTCCCACCCAGCGAACTTCCACAAACTCTGCTCCTGTCGTATATATGTATACATATGAACAAAGGGCTCCTTTGGCTTCAGTTTTGTTTTCCAAATGTAAAACTGTGTTCCAACATTAACTACTATCCCTATCCTGTAGACTAAACAAGAATTGCTACTAAGCGCTCCTCTTCTCCCTGTCAGCCCAAGTACCGGTTTTAGAAGTTGGGATGGAATTCTGGTGTCACCTGGCTCACCGTGATAAGGTGTCCTGGTGCCAGGGCTGGGCAAAGGTGGGGAGGAGCTACCCATCTGGCACTTGGCAGAGTTTGGTTCAGAAGAGGCCAGTTCTAGAGAGGCACTTACCACAGGGGCGGTGAGCTTGCGTCTCAGGAGGATGTGGCAGGTGAATGTCAGCACAGTGGCAAAGGTGGATGCAATGGGGGCCAATGCTGAGTTTCCACTCTGGACAAATCCAGCTTTTTCCAGTAACTTCCTTTCCTTCTTCCTTATACCTAGTAAATAGAAACGGTCCATAGTGGTCTTAATTTGCATGTCAAGCACCAGCATTAAGAAACATATTACTCAATGGAATATTGACAGTGTTAATCACTCAGTAGTGTCCAAATTTTTGCAGTCCCATAGACTGTTACCTGCCAGGCTCCTCTGTCCATTGAATTCTCCAGGCAAGCATACTGGAGAGGGTAACCACTCCCTTCTCCAAGGGATCTTCCTAACCCAGGGATCAAACCCAGTCTACTGCATTGCAGGCAGATTCTTTACCATCTGAGCCACCAGGGAAATCCAATGGAATATTACTCAGTCATAAAAAAGAACGAAACATTGCCATTTGCAACAGCATGGATGATTATCATAATATAAAATTTTAAGTAAAGTCAGAAAAGACAAATATATGACATCACTTATATGTGGAATCTTAAAAAATAATGCAAATGAATTTATTTATAAAATAGAAACAGACTTACAGACATATAAAACAAAGTTATGGTTACCAAAGAGGAAGAGGTAGGGAGATGGGTGAATTGTGAGTTTGGTCTTAACAGATACTTGGGCTTCCCAGGTGGCTCACTGGCAAAGGATCCACCCAGTTCCTTTAGGTGATGGTTGGATCCCTGAGTTGGGAAGATCCTCTGGAGAAAGGCACAGGAACCCACTTCAGTATTCTTATCTGGGAAATCAGACACGACTTGGTCAGACATGACTTGGTCGGACACGACTTAGCAACTAAACGCAAGAGTCGGATGTGACTTAGCCACTAAACTACCACAAACCATACTGGAAAAGAATCTGAAAAATATTAGATTCTTTTCCATGTCATCCACACGTGAATATATACATATACATGTGTGCTGTGTCACTTCAGTCATGTCCGACTCTTTGTGACCCTATGGACCGTAGTAGCCCACTTAGGCTCCTCTTTCCATGGAATTCTCCAAGCGTGAATACTGGAGTGGATTGCCATGCCCTCCTCCAGGGGATCTTCCCAACTCAGGGATCGAACCCACATCTCTTGTCTCCTGCGTTGGCAGGTAGGTTCTTTACCACTGAGCCACCTGGGAAGCCTATATGTATATATATATATAACTGAATCACTTTGCTGTATACCCCCAAATTAACACAACACTGTAAATCAAATCAACTATGTGTGAGCATGCTGAGTCACTTCAGTCATGCCCGACTCTTCGCAACCCTAGGAACTGTAGCCCACCGGGCTTCTCTGTCCATGAGATTCCCCAGGCAAGAATACTGGAGTGGGTTGCCGTGCCCTTCTCCCAACCCAGTGATTCAACTTGCATCTCTTACAGCTCTTGCCTTGGCAGGCATGTTCTTTACCACTAGCGCCACCTGCTTCAATTAAAAAAAAAAAAAAAAAAAAGCATAACTTCTGCTGGATCCTCCTGCAAATTAGTGTAAAGGGCTCCTGCTGAGAACTTTAAATGAGAGGAAGCACAGACAGCCCTGAGCACAATGCCGGCATGTACTGGGGCTCAGTACTTGTCAGCTGCCATTGCTGGATGGCTTCCAAGGTCCTTTCCGATCTGATTCCCTGTGTGTCAGGAATCATACGCTCAGATGCCTACAGGTAAGTAATGTAAATGAAGGGAGTGGGCAGAGAGCAAGACCAGAGCGAGGGTGTCCCAGGCTCACTAGACTGTTCTGAAGTCTGAGATCTGGAATTTTGTGAGAC
Organism: Bubalus kerabau; assembly: GCF_029407905.1. Lineage (NCBI taxonomy): Eukaryota > Metazoa > Chordata > Mammalia > Artiodactyla > Bovidae > Bubalus > Bubalus kerabau. Next base: position 19,658,361 of record NC_073640.1, read on the forward strand.
ATGGCCCTACGATTAAATCTTGGGAACTAATAGAAAAAGTTAAAGTACTGTAGGAGCCAAACAAAACACATATGCCAGCCTGAAGACTGCCAGATTGAGGCCCCTGCCCTGTGTCTCAGGAACAGCTACAAAACCCCAAGAACGTGTCTGCCTTCCGTAGTCCAGATGACACCAAGACTCTGTACCACTTTCGGATAGAATTCAAGCGCCCCTCCCCTGGTGTTTAAAGTCCTCAACAGCAACACTGGCCTCCTCCACAAAAACCCTTCCACGTTAGCAGCGTGGTGCCACAGCCCTGCTCGGGGAGTGCGGCCTATGGACCAGGTGCTGGGCTGAGCCCTGCACAGGCAGGCCTTCATTAACCCGCTCTCCCCACCATGTGACACAGGAGAAGCCATCACTATGCCCCCCTGACAGTAGAGGAAAGTCTTCCTGGGCTAAGTGACTTGCTCCTAAAGAGGTCAGGGCAGAATTAGAATCCATTTCTCCTGGGATTCAACACTTGCTGTCCACACACCCTTCCCCTCTAGAACAGCAGCCACCTCCTCTCCAAGCACAGCCTCTAGGCCTTTGCTCCTGCCCAGTGGGGCTTCCCCAGCTCCTGCGGTGTCCACATCCCTCCTGTCCTTCAGGGCCTCTGCCAGAAGGCTTTTCCTCATCTCTCATGCCCATGGATCTCCTCTGTTTCTTTTGTGGCCTTTTACCCATTTCATTCTATAATTAATTCACGTGTTTGCCTATTATTTTTATTTTATTTTATTTTTTTCTCTTTTTTTTTTTTTAATTTTATTTTATTTTTAAACTTTACATAACTGTATTAGATTTGCCAAATATCAAAATGAATCCACCACAGGTATACATGTGTTCCCCATCCTGAACCCTCCTCCCTCCTCCCTCCCCATTCCATCCCTCTGGGTCGTCCCAGTGCACCAGCCCCAAGCATCCAGTATCGTGCATCGAACCTGGACTGGCATCTCATTTCTAATAAATTTTAATCTGATGTCTACTATATGCCAGGGGCTGTGCCTGGTTCCAGGGAATATAGGGGTAAAGAGGGTCTCAGCTTTTTCAGGAGGAGCAATAGACAAGAAACAAACAAATAAATAAGATCATTACAAACTGTGTTGCTGCTGCTGCTGCTGCTGCTGCTAAGTCACTTCAGTCATGTCCGACTCTGTGTGACCCCATAGACGGCAGTCCACCAGGCTTCCCCGTCCCTGGGATTCTCCAGGCAAGAACACTGGAGTGGGTTGCCATTTCCTTCTCCAATGCATGAAAGTGAAAAGTGAAAGTGAAGTCGCTCAGTCGTGTCCGACCCTCAGCAACCCCATGGATTGCAGCCTACCAGGCTCCTCCATCCATGGGATTTTCCAGGCAGGAGTACTGGAGTGGGGTGCCATTGCCTTCTTCAACAAACTGTGTTGGGTGATATGAAAGAAATGAACAGGGTGACAAGACCAAGAGTTAAAGAGGGAGTGGACCTGCTTGGGACTGTGGTCAAGAAGGCCTCGTGCATCACTGTCATTACTTTAGGAGACCCACAGTTAAGATAAAGTCAGCACGAACATCTAGCAGAAGACATTCGAGGCAGAGGGAACAGCAACTGCAGAGCTCCCGAGCCGTGAATGGATGTGGATGCTGTTTTAGAAACAGAAGATTCGAGTGGCTCGTGCAGAGTTATCAAGGCCTGGGATAAGATGTGATGAGGTCAGGAGGTCAGCAGGGGTCAGATGGTGCTGGATCCAATAGGCTGTTGGAAGGAATCTGGACTTCATTCAGAAGTCCTAAATTTGAAAACATTTAAGTGTGAAAAGAAGTCACTAAAGATTTTTCAGCAGGGGAGAGACAGGATCTGACTGACATTTTTAAAAGGTCATTCTGGCTGTTGAGTGCATCATGGATTTTACGGGGCAGGTGGAAAGCAGAGGTTGCATCTAGAAGTTCTTTCCATAAATGGGAAGGGAGAGGATATTGGCTTGGACTGTGGTGGCTGTGGAATGAAGAGAAGTAGACAGATTCTGGATATATTCTAGAAGTAGAGCCAACAAACTGATAGCTATTTTTGAACTTAGCTCATCCTTCCTCCATTTTAAAAATAGAGATCCTTTCTAATTATTTTGTGTGACTCCTGTGGCCTTGTACATAGTAGAAACTTGGTACATATTTATTGAATTAAATTGAGTTACACTGAATTCCATAAAATGGAATCAAATATAATCACATCAAATAAATATTGTATTAAAGTGAGTTCAATGTGCATGGAAGTATTTCTGGCTCTTGAAAGATGGTACATAAGGCTGTCAGTGTCCCAATCTGGGACACTTCCTTCGGCAAGCTCAAAAGCAGATTTTCTCAAGCCACTTTCAAAACTGTGGATACACAACTTTGGGTTCAATTACAGGCTGGTCGACAAGTGTAATTGTAGATCCAGAGAGTCGGTTGTAACAGTGGTTTGGATCATTAACTGGTCAACCACCTGAGTCTATGTCAGCAATTATGTAAATGTTCCTGCAATTAGATTTGCATTTTTATTTGATTGAGAGTTTTAAATATCATCTTTAAAACAAAACAGCTATATACGCATTCTCCTATCTGCCTAAAGCATGTCAAGTCAGTGGGACATCCAATCCTGATGAGGCTGCTGCCAGCAAGGAGGGGACACGTGTATAAGTGTGAGCGTGTACATGTGCCCATATGGATAGCTTCCAAGTCAACGAAGTAGCCTGAGCCAGCTCTTCTACTCATAATGCTTTAGTGGATTATTTTTGTGAAGGGTAGCTGGCCAGTACAAGCACTCACCAGCCTCAGTATGGCTAAACCATATGCCACTCACCTACTAAGCTTTGGGTTCCCTAGAAGAGATGCCTGGGTCTATTCCAAAATCTCTATACTCTTTTGAAAAGCCTGCAGACCAGCTTGGAGGTCCCCTCAGTCCATTTCCAGAATTCCCAAACCCAGAATCTTAAGAACCCATTGGAAAAGCACACTCTACGGGTTAAGCGGTTCTTTCAGCAATTGCTCATCCTACCTCGGATGGTGTTGGTAAAAGATTTCTCCCAGGCATACATTTTAATCAGCTTGATGCAGGTCAGAAACTCATTCATTGTCTGAACTCGCTCGTCTGTCACTGAAATTGCTGATCGTCGGAAAGCTGAATTGAGCTTAGCCAGAAACATCTGAAATCAAGGTACAGTGTTCAGAGAGAATTGTTGAGTTGCTGTTGGCCTAAAAATCCAGGGATCGGAGTGTAAGTGCCAGGAAAAGTTCTAAGGGAGAGATTCTCAGCTGAATCCTTCCACTGAGTTGTGGTCAATGTTCTCTGGGGACACAACCTGAGTCTGGCCAAGTGATACAAATGCAGGAATCACCAGGATACAAGGGAAGCACTGGGGACTTTGACAAATTGAAGAAGCATGCCCCCTTCCCCAGGGCATTCAAATTCAAGTTCTTTAAATTCAAGTTCTTTAAAAACTATGCTGTCAATGAGCCCAAAGTAAGGGCTCAGGTTTCAGGGCCAGGCTCTGGAAGCAAAGCCTTTTACCCACTTAAGTGAGAGTGTGCATGAAATACAACTGCAAAGACTTGCTATTACCTGAATGGGGATGAATAGCAAATACACGGATATCCCGATGAGAGCTGTGGGCCCCAGAATGAAAAAGGCGTACACTGCACAGACAGCCATTAGGATAGGGATGGTGGCTGGCAAGGGACAAAACAAGGCAGCTTCAAACAAGGAATAACTATCACTCGATAGTATATTGAGCACCTGGAAAGAAAGCACACAGGTTCAGGCTTTGGAAGGGCCACCCGAGCATTTCCCCAACTGACGACTTTTGGAAGGGCTGGGGCATCTGTGGAAGGAAAGGGAAAACTGCCTTAAAGGGGCTGGAGGTCATCAGAGAACCAACACAGTGAGTCTTGTGAGTTCCATTCTAGTATGACTCTGGAGAAGCCAGTCTTTTAGGACTGAGAATCCCAGTGAAGAAAGGTGTAAATACCACCTGGGAGTACATCGGCAAAGCCCACTGTCTACCTGACAGCTCTCTCTCCTTCTTCCTTGTTAGCACAACCCTGCTGAATCAGGGCATCCGTGGGCCCAGGAAAAAGACCACATTTCCAAGCCTGTTTTGTGGAAGTGTTGTGACCATACGGCTATGCTCAGGGCAATGAGACACAAGCCAAGGTATCCAGTGGAGCTTTGGGGGTGCATTCTGACAGGGAGCCAACTCGACCTGGAAGACATATCCCTTTCTCTTCGCTGCTTCCTCCTACCAGTTCTCTGAAACATGACCGGGATGTCTGGACCTGCAGTTTCCATCCTGAACAATTATGGAAACCATGTACTAAGGTAGTGATAAAGAAAGAAAGAAGAGCCTGGAAGCCCCCATTCCAGCCCTCCATCACCCTCTTTCAGACTCACGTAGAGTGAAATAAATTCATCCCATTTAATCCACTGTTATTTGGGGGTTTTGGTTTTACACAAGTGAATCTAATCATAATTGATACCGGATGCTTTAAACAAACTGAAAGAGCAACTGAAAGAAACAGTCTCTTCCCTTACCTCCCTTACCTAGGGTTCCCTTGGCCAGGGAAATATTCTCAAGTAAAAGGTGAAGATTTTATTGCTAAGGATTAAGGGCTTAAGGAAATGTCAACTCTAAAGTCCAACAGGCTTGGTCTTTGTTGTGACTTGACATCCAAAATATTACACAGTTGGAATCATCAGATCCATTAGTCAGTCGATTTTATTAAATGCCATAGCATGCTCTGTACTGCTTCGATGTCCTCACTGACAATCAGAGGGATTGAATGAGGTCACCCCTAAGCCCTGTTCCAAGTGGAACAGGGAAGCCTTTCCAAATTCTCCAGCTCGAATGGAGTCCTCCTTTCTCTGAATTCTTCTGGTGTTTTGAGTGTCCACCACTTCACTTAGCAGGAAGAAGGGAAATGATGGACAGGACACAGACAACCAAAAGAGGGGGCAGATATTCCATCCAGGAAGCACAGCTCACACATATTCAGAAAACTCAGAACGCAGTTTCCTAAAGTTAGACTCCTTCTGGACCAGCTTACCTCACCAACAGAGATGTGTGTCAGCGTCTTGAAGGACACCAGGTTTTCGAAAACCAAGGTGGAGATGGCCACCTTCAACCGGATTGCCGTGCGGTAATTTATGGCCCAGGCGAGGGCCCAAAAGAGGACTTTGGTAAACTCAGTGGTGAAAAGGGCTGCGCACAGGCCAACGCCAATCCAGACCTTCCTGGAGACACTTTCGGTCTGCTGCAGGATTTGGTGAATGAGAACTGTCTGTAAAACAGTGCGGTGGGGAGAGGAGAGTGCCGCTGGGGTACGAGGTAGGTACAGAAGGCTTCAGATAATGTCAGCAAGCAGACTTTATGAGGCAAACCTTTTAATTAATTTCAGTGGTAGCTGCCTTGCTTGACAAGGATTAGCTTTATGAAAATTCTCCCCCAAGGAGTCCAACAATGTACTAAACCCACCAGCTCGTAGAGAAAGTAACTAATAACATTCTTTGCCAGTCTGGGACCTGGGAGACGAGGCCAGAGAAGGGCCACTGCACTCACCGGCCCTATGGCTGCCATGATAATGCACAGGATGTTGACCACAATATCCATCAAAACACGCGTCCTCTGGAATTTCCAGACCACTCGGCCCAGAGAGGCTTTCTCGGGACCCATCCTTTCTACCTCTTCATCCCAAAGGATTCGAAATCTGTGACAAAAGAACAGGAAGAAGGAAAGGGACTTATACTCCCACTTGCTGTTGAAAGCTATGCTGATGGATAAAACATTGCAAGAATCCACAACCCACATCCCTGGCAGTGGCAGCTTCAGAACAGCATTCGTTCTCTCTTCTTTTACAGCAGGGGTCCCCAACCCCTGGGCCATGAACTGATACCAGTCTGTGGCCCGCTAGGAACTGGGCTGCACAGCAGGAGGTGAGCAGCAGGTTTCATCTGTATTTACAACTGTTCCCCATCACTCACGTTACTGCCTGAACTTTGCCTCCTGTCACATCAGTGATGGCAGTGGATTCTCATAGGAGCACGAACCCTACTGCGAACTGGGCATGCAAGGGATCTAGGTTACACGCTCCTTATGAGAACCTAATGCCTGATGATCTGAGGTGGAGCTGAGGTGGTGATGCTAGCGCTGGGGAGTGCCTGCAAACACAGATTATCATTAGCAGAGAGATTTGACTGCAGAGACCACAATAAATCAATAGCTTCCAGACTCATATCAAAACCCTATCAGTGAGTGGCAAGGGACAATTAAGCTGCATCTGGTGGGCTCCTGGGGTCACAAAGAGTTAGACACAACTGAGAGACTGAACTGAACTGAACTGGGGGCTCCTACTGATTCTGCATTAAGGTGAGTTCTATAATTATCTAATTATATACCACAATGTAATAATAATACAAATAAAGTTCACAATAAATGTGACATGCTTATTATATGTAATATGAAACCAATAATATGTAATATGAAACCAATCCCTCACCCCTGATCTGTGGAAAAACTGTCTTCCACAAAACTGGTCCTTGATGCCAAAATAACTGGGGACCACTGTTTTACAGGGTGGATGGGACATGGGAGTGGCAGTGGCCAGAGCCCTGACACAGAACAAGCTGGGATCTGGCATTTGGGCTCTTTCCAGGCCCTAATATCCTCCTCCTGCCTGTCCCTGGCACAATACCAGTTGTGACAGAAACACGGAGGTGACAGAGAAATCAAGAAGAAAATATTCAGGGCAAGAAGGAGTTTGTCCATGTCAAAAATCAGAACAGAGGCCAGTGTGCCAGGCATGTAGGGGCACAGGGAGGCAAAGCAGGGCCAGATCTCATGGGACCTCATAGTCCTCAGGAAGGAGATTAGATTTCATTCCAAGTGCAAAGGAAGGCATTGCAGGTTTTTAAGCTGATGTGACAAGATCACTTTACATATCTAAAAGAACATCTGGCTGCTGTGAGAATAGTGGGTTATGAGGGTGGGGAGCAGGGAGACCACCGTGGAAGACCATGGGCATCCAGGTGGGAGGTGGCTGAGAATTTACAGAAAGGTAGACAGTGGAGACATTAGGACTTACAGATGAATTAGATATGGGAGAAAAGGAGAACTGTGGGAATGGAGTTAACAGAGATGGATATCATCAGGTAGGGCTGAGGATCAAGAACATAGCTTTTAATGTAGGATACTTGTGAATCACCCAAGTTCTGTTGGATGGTGGGTGTATGAACTCAGAGTCCAAAAGAGAGGCATGGACTGAAGATCACATGTTATGAAGGTTGTCAAGCATGTGTTTGGAAAAGGATCTGAGCTGATGTTGGGTAGATGGAAGGCAACATTAAAAACAGAGAGAGAGGTAGAAGGAAAACCTGGAACTCCACAGACACTGGTCCAGCCCATTTCTCTCTGTGCTCCCTGGACTGTAGGAAACCACCACTGACTGAGATTCCTTCAGGACACGGATAAGGGGACGCGAAGGCACAATTGCAGGAGCACGATTGGAACTCACAGCCTTTCAAGCATATAGACCAAAAAGAAGGAGAATTCCAGAAGAAACAAATGCAGAGAGACGACTTTGAGAGCTTCCCCACTGCTTAAAACAATGCAGTCATTAGAAAGAATGAAGGAACTGGGCTGCACAGCAGGAGGTTTTTGTGCTGTGGAAAAATATAAACTCTTAACTGAAAATAGCAAAATGGTTAACCATGAAATATTATGCTTCATTTTTTCTTCAAAGGAAAAAAGATGACCTGTGAGTACGAAAGAAGAAGAGGTATTGATCTGCAGAAGATGGTAGCACCGGGTTTGTTTAATCAGAGTAGAAAAAATTCCAGACGGATGCAAACCAGCATTTAACAGTGTTGACCTCTGGGGAGTGGGGTGGACGTATGGTGGGGGTACTTCCACTGCTTAAACTTCTGTTGCTTTAACATTTCTGTAATGAATCGTAATTAGGTTGAACCACTGAAATGTATGTTTTGGCAAGTCAAAATTATCAGATATTTCATTTGGTTCAACCAAAACGTATTTTGTAATATGAAAGTCCACAGTGTTCTGTAATAACCTAAATAGGAAAAGAATTTGAAAAACAATGATACATGTGTGTGTGTATCTGAATCACTTTGCTGTAACACCTGGAACTAATACAACATTGTTAACCAAGTGTGCTGCTGCTGCTAAGTCACTTCAGTCGTGTCTGACTCTGTGCAACCCCATAAACGGCAGCCCACCAGGCTCCCCCGTCCCTGGGATTCTCCAGGCAAGAACACTGGAATGGGTTGCCATTTCCTTCTCCAATGCAGGAAAGTGAAAAGTGAAAGTGAAGTCGCTCAGTCGTGTCGGACCCTCAGCGACCCCATGGACTGCAGCCTTGGGATCCGTCCTTGGGATTTTCCAGGGATGAGTACTGCAGTGGGGTGCCATTACCTTCTCTGTAACCAAGTATACTCCAATATAAAATAAAAAACTTTCTAACACCATACACAAAAATAAACTCAAAATGGATTAAAGATCTAAACATAAGACCAGAAACTATAAAACTTTTAGAGGAGAATATAGGCAAAACACTCTCCAACATAAATCACAGCAGGATCCTCTATGACCCACCTCCTAGAATATTGGAAACAAAAGCAAAAATAAACAAATGGGATCTAATTAAAATTAAAAGCTTCTGCACAACAAAAGAAACTATAAGCATGGTGAAAAGACAACCTTCAGAATGGTAGAAAATAATAGCAAATGAAGCAACTGACAAACAACTAATCTCAAAAATATACAAGCAACTCCTGCAGCTCAATTCCAGAAAAATAAACGACCCAATCAATAAATGGGCCAAAGAACTAAATAGACATTTCTCCAAAGAAGACATACAGATGGCTAACAAACACATGAAAAGATGCTCGACATCACTCATTATCAGAGAAATGCAAATCAAAACCACAATGAGGTACCATCTCACGCCAGTCAGAATGGCTGTGATCCAAAAGTCTACAAGCAATAAATGCTGGAGAGGGTGTGGAGAAAAGGGAATCCTCTTACACTGTTGGTGGGAATGCAAACTAGTACAGCCACTATGGAGAACAGTGTGAAGATTCCTTAAAAAACTGGAAATAGAACTGCCATACGACCCAGCAATCCCACTGCTGGGCATACACACCGAGGAAACCAGAATTGAAAGAAACACGTGTACCCCAATGTTCATCGCAGCACTGTTTATAATAGCCAGGACATGGAAGCAAACTAGATATCCATCAACAGACGAATGGATAAGAAAGCTGTGGTACATACACACAATGGAGTATTACTCAGCCATTAAAAAGAATACATTTGAATCAGTTCTAATGAGGTGGACGAAACTGGAGCCAATTATACATAGTGAAGTAAGCCAGAAAGAAAAACACCAATACAGTATACTAACTGCATATATATGGAATTTAAAAAGATGGTAATGATAACCCTGTATGCGAGACAGCAAAAGAGACACAGATGTATAGAACAGTCTTTTGGATTCTGTGGGAGAGGCGGGGAGGATGATTTGGGAGAATGGCATTGAAACATGTATAATATCATATAAGAAACGAATCGCCAGTCCAGATTCGATGCAGGATGCAGGATGCTTGGGGCTGGTGCACTGGGATGACCCAGAGGGATGGTATGGGGAGGGAGGTGGGAGGGAGGTTCAGGATTGGGAACACGTGTATACCCGTGGCGGATTCATGTTGATGTATGGCAAAACCAATACAATATTATAAAGTAATTAGCCTCTAATTAAAATAAATAAATTTTTAAAAAATAAATAAAATAAAAAAAACTTTTAAGTCCAGTGACAACTTTTAAAGTGAAATAAAACACCATGCCTGGCACAGCAGACAGCAGCCCAGGTGGAGTCCAGCCAGCACAGAGCAAAGTGAGATTCCAGCCACTCCTGTCCCGATGCAGTGATCCTACAAACCAGCTGACAGCTGCGCCCGAGTGGTCCTGAATCCTCGAGCTCTCAAGAAGCTCTTTCTCCCCACCAACTCTCCCCAGTATTCACCTCCCCAGAGACTAGGCCAGGAACCAATGAAAAGTATGATTTTGCCAGTCAAAACTGTGAAAAATTAGCCCAGTCAGCCCAGCCCACATCTCAGAGAGGAGCCGGAGGGAGTGGCCACCGAGACTGGTGGGTGTAGATTTCCCGGTGGGGAAACGGGAGCACGTAAAAGGGCTCGCAGGTCCCTTCCCAAAGTGGGCTCCTCTCTAGATGAAACAGACCAAACAGACCCTCGTACCTTTTGGCATTGGTGTCGGATGAGTCGTACAGCGACAGCGGGGGCAGGGTGTCCACGGTCAGCGTGTGCTGGTAGCCTCGCACCATCACGGGTGTGAGCCAGGAGAATGTAGCAAACGAGAGGAGCCCTGCGTCATCCACAGGGTTGGGCGCCAACCTGAAACAGGCAAAACGCTCGGTGTCCCAGGGTGTTGGGGTCCTTGCCTTGAGTCCCTGGCTAGAATTCTTAACTACAGGGATAACCATAGCCTGTCTCAGGTGGTGACTTACATCACAGCCCTGTGAGCGGTGGTCCAGCTGGGCTGGGCCAGCTCCTTCTAGCTTGTAAGAGCTGATTGTTCAATTTTTAGGAATTCTGCAAGTCAGTTCTCAAACATAGCCAGTATTAAAAATTAAATTACGTAAATGTAAGTAAATTATCTTAGAGACAAATGCAATCAATATGCAAAACTCATAGCTTCCTAGATTATTTTACTGGATTTTACTCATATCTGTTCTTTCGATTATGTAAGTCTATGACCTCTGTGGTGGAAATAGCGCAGATAATAGGACTCTGTTACCATGTACCCCTTCTCAACTTCGCTATCAGTGACAACATGTTGAAATCAGCCATGGTGGGAGAATTTACACCATAAAAAATGAGAAGTGCTACAACAAGGGAATTCTTTTAGTGAGCCAGTTGTTAAACATTTAGCAATGACCACCCCAGGGGAAAGAAGGTACCTGCTTCATTTGGCATGAGGAAATGGAGACCAAGTAGCTGATCATCAGAGGAGTTGGGCGCCTGGCTTTTGCTCTTGGGAGGACAGGGAGGGTCAGAGCAGGGTGTGGGGGTAAGCCTGCCCAAGGAGGCAAGAGCTAAAGTCAAACTCATGGTTTATCATGTGGATGGAATGGATTAATGTATGTAAGCTGCTACACAATACTGGGCTCCCTTGGGGGCGCTAGTGGCAAAGAATCTGTCTGCCAGTGCAGGAGACGTCGAGAAGATCCCTGGAGGAGGAAATGGCAATCCACTCCAGCATTCTTGCCTGGGAAATCCCGTGGGCAGAGGAGCCTACAGAGCCTACAGAGGTGGGCTACAGTCCATGAGTCGCAAGAGCTGGACACAACTTAGCTACTAAACAACAACTATGATATAAATATTAGCTAGCAGATAAAGGAGGACAGGGGAGGTAGAGGAAGGGGAAAAGAAAAGCAATAAGGGAGGAGGAAGAGATGTGTTTCTGCCCTTGAGGAATTAACCATATAAGATGGAATGAGAGTCTACTTGCTAAGTGTTTGCTATATTCCAGGCCCTGGAAGAGCTTTGTACTTGTAGCAGATGCTGTCAAGATGCTCTGAGTCACAGACTTTGTGTAGACTTTGTCACATTTACCTCCAATCTCAGCCGTGGAGGACAACGCTGTGCAGCTTGGGCTCTGCTGACAGTGTCCCATGTCACAGGTGTGTTGTGCCTCTTTTCACTACCTTTGGGGTCTTCTCAGAGCATAAGTGTAGCCCAGAATTGCAGGGGGCTAATGATGGCTCAGACAGTAAAGCGTCTGCCTACAATGCGGGAGACCCAGGTTCAATCCCCGGGTCAGGAAGATCCTCTGGAGAAGGAAATGGCAACCCACTCCAGTACCCTTGCCTGGAAAACCCCATGGATGGAGGAACGTGATAGGCTACAGTCCATGGGGTTGCAGAGTCAGACACGACTTCACTTTCACTTTCAATGCCCCCCAAAAGAAAACCTAACTAATGGAGTATAAGAGCCCACAGACAAATGCCCCCACCTCCCATCCTATGGGTAGAAAATTGTATACTTCTGGAGAGGCCTAGTAGAATCCAGTCCCCATGTCTACAAGCAGTGGCACTGACAACACGCACGTTCTCCTTCCCTGCCTCACTCTCCCTAAATCTCTCCTCCTGCTTCTTGATATCACCTCCCGAATGAGCTACCTGCATCCAAGTTTTTGACTCATGCTCTGCTTTTGGGAGAACCCAAGCTAAGATAATATTAATAAGGTATTAATACTATGTGCCTGGTACAGAGTAAACATTTCCTAAAGGGTAACTTAAATGCATTATATCATATAATCCTAACAACAGCCCAAGTATTTGGGGGATATTATGATCCCATTTCATAGACAAGAACATCAAGGCAAAAAGAGGTTATAGTACTTACCCAAAGTCTTATAGCTAGTGAGTGGTGAAGCAGGAAATCAAGACCAACACTTGCTGACTCCCATCTTTCTCTTAAGCACTATATCACACTGCCTCTCCACAAAATTGTGAACAGAGCCAAAACAGTGGGTACTTAGAGCTCTCCTGCCTGGAACTAAAGATGGTAGCCCATGCCATGACCCTTCAACCTCCACCTCTCACCTTAGAGGGCTCACAGGTTTATCTTTGGTCTACGTATTCTGGAAGGAGAGCAGTGCTATATCATCTCACCATGGAGATGTCACTTGGCCTTCTGCTGCTCAGAGGGCAGGTTATAGGGCACTTCTCATGTAGAAAAGGTGTGTGTGTTTGCGTGCATGTGCGTTCAGCTGCCCAGTCATGTCCGACTCTTTGTGACCCCATAGACTTTAGCCCCTCGGGCTCCTCTGTCCATGGGATTCAAACCCTCATCTCCTGTGCTCCTGCATTGGCAGGCAGATTCTTTACCACTGAGAAAAAGCAGCTTTTTAAAATATTATAGTTAATGTAATGTTAAGAATACACATATAGTAATATAACATCACATTATAGGTAAGCATGTGACTTGGAAATCAGACTTCCCGAGTTCCTATTCTGCAGTTCAACCCAATTCTCTCTCTCCATCTGTGTTCCAGACCCTTGCTTGCAGCTTCTTCCTTCAAGACGTCAGATCTGTTTCTCCACACCTTGAATCTGGGCTTACATGTGACTTGATTTGGCCAAGAGAATGCAATGAAAGAAATGGTGAACCTAGTGCAGGCTCACCTGCTGGAAGTGCATAGTCCATGGGGCCTGCCTTCCCCCAGCCCATCACCCCCAGAAGCACAGCCAACTTGCTGACCAGCAATGCATAAGAAAATCTGGTCATGCCTAAGACAATCACCGTTTATTTAGCTCAAGTTGCTGAACCACTTATAAAATTTCAAGCTAAAGAAATGGTGATTGTTTTAGGCTACTAAGCACAGAGGCAGTTTGTTACAAAGTAATATCTACATGATTAACTTTGTGCACGTTATTTATTTATTTGTGCCTCACTTATTCACACATCAGATAAATATAATCACAACACCTCCAGGGTGGTTGTGAGGAGTGAATGAGAAGATATTTGTAAAGCACCCAAACAGGTCCTGGCACATGGCAAGCTCTCCTTAAACATTTGCTGTTGCCTCCTTTCCACCAAAGGAAAGGAGGATTCTTAAAGTGAATGGTCAATAAATTTTAAAAATGGATGGATGGATGGAAGGCCAAAAGTACAAGCATACAGAGCAGCAATGTGGGAAGCAGGGGCAGTGTTCACTGTCCTGATGGGCTGGAAATGATTCCTGGAAGTTCTGCCCAGACCTCCCTTCAATCCTCCTCCTGACTTACCTTGCATAGGGTCTCACTGGGATCATGGTCTTCAGGCTGGGGTCATATCTCTCTGTGAATGATCTCCGCCGGCCTCGCCGGTCCAGATCAGAGATAAGGTAGGGGCCATCACCCACCATCTTGATGGCAGTCTAGAGCCCTGGGCTCTTGGTCTAGCGACCTTTACTCTGCAGCAGAAAGATGAGGAGATGAGGACACTCTGAAATGGGGTTAGGCAGCCCTTACTCCACCCAGATCAGTGCCAATATGGTTTCACCAATTAACCTTTCACACCATGGGTGAGAGTGGTCAGACGCCCCATAATTCCCTCAACTCCACTAAGAGCCTTCCTTATTAGCAAAGACATTCTGTCCCTCTTTTTTCCCATTTTGGGCTGACCGGGAGAAAAGCCTACTGCAGGTTTTCTACCAGGAGCCAGCCCATAACAAAGCCTAAGTACCAGCCCAGCAAAAGAACCCAAGAAGATGTGTCTGCTGCCTTAATGTGACTCAGATTGAAGTTTGTTACACATACAAACCCCCTTTTCTCCCTAATCCTTTCAGATACACACATTCCTATGCCTCCATACTTAAGGATCAGAGAACTTCAAAGAGACCACCTCTCAGGACCAGGCACATCTGATCAAGTCTGCATCCTTCCCCCCACTTCTGTGACAACTGTCCCAAAGAGAAATCAAAAATTTAGGTTGAGAGGACACTTTTGGGAGTGCCTGTCCAGTCCACAAACCAACCACACCATTCACCAATCACCTAATCCTAAGTAATAGAGAACAATTCCTGAAGGTTTTCTATGCCTAGTTCAAACTCTTTCCTGGTACATAGCTCTATTCTGGCCCTAAAGTTCCATGACATTCTGCTCCTCATATTCTATCAGTAAACTCTCTTTTTTAACCTAAACTATCCCAAGTTAGTTTCTGTCACTAGCAACCAGAAGCCTCACCATTATAAATACACAAATCCTATGAGTTCACTATGGAATTTTTCACGACTAGAAACATAAAATTAATCAATCCTTACTGAGGTTTTAATGGCTGATTAACCTATGGCATTTCAGAGTTGGAAGTAACTTCAAATACAATCTTTACAAGCTCCTCATTGTTCAGAAAAGAAAACAGAGAAAAAAAAGAAAAGAAAACAGAGGTCCAGAGAAGAGAAAGGATTTACTCAAGAGTATATGTAGTAGTGACATCAGATTCATGGCTAATATATACCTCATTTATGCTTCTCTGCCTCCTGTCCAACAAAAGCAATTTGTAGGTGAATCCACAGAACATCTGAGAAAACCTCAGAGTCCCTAGAAGGACTAACAGAAGGTGTTTCTCTCTCAAAGGCAGTTAGTAAAGACTAGAAAACATGACTAGTACTTTAAATGCAAATGAGAAATTTATCAAAGAGATGGAATCATTAAAAAGAACCAAAAAAAGCATGCTGGATCTGAAAAATGCAACAAATAAAATGAAAATTGTAATAAAGAGTATCAACAGCAAGAAAAACATAAAAGTTGGAAGATAAGAACTTCGAAATTATCCAGACAGAGAACAACAAAGGAAAAAAAGTGAGGAAAGCCTACATTATCTATGGAACACAACCAAAGGAAACAATATGCAAATTATTAGAGTTTCAGAAAAAGAGAGGAAGAAGGGGATAGAAATCTAATTTAAAGGAATAATGACTGAGAACTTCTCAAATTTGGGTCAAGATTTTCATATCCCATTTCATGAAGTTAATAGGTCACCAAACAAACTGAACTTAATGAGATCCTCTCCAAGACACATTTTAATAAAACTGTCAAAAATCAAACTACAACAGAATCTAAAAAGCAGCAAGAGAGAAGAAGCTCATTACTTACAAAGGAATCCCCATAAAGGTATTGGTAGATTTCTCAGCAGAAATCTCACAGGTCAGGAGAGAGTGGGCTGGTACATTCAAAAGAAAAAACTGCCAACCAAGAATGCTGTATCTGACAAAGATACTATTCAGAAATAAAGGAGAGATAAATATATTTTCCAGATAAAAGCAGAAGGCTTCATTACCTCTAAACCTACATTAAAGAAATGCTAAAATGAGTTATTCAGGCTGAAATTTAGATCTCTGATCTGAAAACATATGAAAATATACAGCATATTGGTAAAGTAAGTATATAATCAAATTCAGAATGCCCTACTACTATAATATGTAGTGTGTTAGCCATGATGGGTGAAGCTGTGTTCCCTCCCTGCTGTTTACCTGAGGCCAAACTATGGTGGAGGTAATGAAGATAATGGCGACTTCCTTCAAAAGGTCCCATGTGTGTATTGCTACACTCAGCGCCCCCAACCCTGCAGCAGGCCACCATGGACCCACGCCTCCACTGGAGACTCCTGGACACTCACAGGCAAGTCTGGGTCAGTCTCTTGTGGGTTCACTGCTCCTTTCTCCTGGGTCCTGGTGCACAAGGTTCTGCTTCTGCCCTCCGAAAGTCTGTTTCCCAGTCCTGTGTAAGTTCTGGCAGCTTTATGGTAGGGTTAATGGTGACCTCCTCAAAGAGGGCTTATGCCATACCCAAGTCTGCTTCATCCAGAGACACTGTCCCTGGGGCAGTCCACTGCTGACCTGTACCTCCACAGGAGACACTCAAACACAGTTCTGCCTCAGTCTCTGAGAGGTACTTGGGTCCTGGTACACACAAAGTTTATTTGAGCCCTCTGAGCATCTCTGGTGGGAATGGGGTTTGATTCTAAATGTGAATTAGCCCCTCCTACCATCTTGCTGGGGCTTCTTCTTTGCCCTTGGATGTGGGGTATCTCCTCACCACCACTCCAGCCCCTAACCCTCTTACTGGGGTTTCTCTGACCTTGGACATGGGGTATCTCTTCAAGGCTGCTCCAGCAAAGCACAGAATCCCTTAGAAGAAATGGAGTAACCATCATAGTCAACAAAAGAATCTGAAATGCAGTACTTGGATGCAATCTCAAAAATGACAGAATAATCTGTTTGTTTCCAAGGCAAATCATTCAATATCATGGTAATCCAAGTCTATGCCCCGACCAGTAATGCTGAAGAAGCTGAAACTGAATGGTTCTATGAAGACCTACAAGACCTTCTAGAACTAACACCCAAAAGAGATGTCCTTTTTGTTATAGGGGACGGGAATGCAAATGTAGGAAGTCAAGAAACACCTGGAGTAACAGGAAAATTTGACCTTGGAGTATAGAATGAAGCAGGGCAAAGGCTAATAGAGTTTTGCTAAGAGAACACACTGGTCATAGCAAACACCCTCTTCCAACAACACAAGAGAAGACTCTACACATGGACATCACCAGATGGTCAACACCAAAATCAGATTGATTATATTCTTTGCAGCCAAAGATGGAGAAGCTCTATACAGTCAGCAAAAACAAGACCAGGAGCTGACTGTGGCTCAGATCATGAACTCCTTATAGCCAAATTCAGACTTAAATTGAAGAAAGTAGGGAAAACCACTAGACCATTCAGGTATGACCTAAATCAAATCCCTTACGATTATACAGTAGAAGTGAGAAATAGATTTAAGGGACTAGATCTGATAGATAGAGTGCCTGATGAACTATGGACAGAGGTTTGTGACATTGTACAGGAGAGAGAGATCAAGATCATCTCCAAGAAAAAGAAATGCAAAAAGGCAAAATGACTATCTGAGGAGGCCTTACAAATAGTTGTGAAAATGAAGAGAAGTGAAAAGCATAGGAGAAAAGGAAAGATATACCCATTTGAATGCAGAGTTCCAAAGAATAGCAAGGAGAGATAAGAAAGCTTACATCAGTGACCAGTGCAAAGGAATAGAGGAAAGTTCTATTCCTGTATCTATTACATTTAACCTTTCTGTGCCTCACTTATTCACACATCAGATAAATATAATCACACCCAGGGTGGTTGTGAGGAGTGAATGAGAAGATGTTTGTAAAGCACCCAAACAGGTCCTGGCACATGGCAAGCTCTCCTTAAACATTTGCTGTTGCCTCACCATTTGGCCCCAGGTAAACAGCAGGGAGAGAACACAGCTTCACCCATCATGGCTAACACACTACATGTTATAGTAGTAGGGCATTCTGAATTTGATTATATACTTACTTTACCAATATGCTGTATATTTTCATATCTTTTCAGATCACAGATCTAAATTTCAGCCTGAATAACTCATTTTAGCATTTCTTTAATGTAGGTTTAGAGGTAATGAAGCCTTCTGCTTTTATCTGGAAAATATTTATCTCTCCTTTATTTCTGAATAGTATCTTTGTCAGATACAGGAAAGAATGGGAAAGACTAGAGATCGCTTCAAGAAAATTAGAGATACCAAGGGAACATTTCATGCAAAGATGGGCTCAGTAAAGGACAGAAATTTTATGGACCTAACAGAAGCAGAAGATATTAAGAGGTGGCAAGAATACACAGAAGAACTGTACAAAAAAGATCTTCACGACCCAGGTAATCGTGATGGTGTGATCACTCAGCTAGAGCCAGACATCCTGGAATGTGAAGTCAAGTGGGCCTTAGAGAGCATCACTATGAACAAAGCTAGTGGAGGTGATGGAATTCCAATTGAACTATTTCAAATCCTGAAAGATGATGCTGTGAAAGTGCTGCACTCAATATGCCAGCAAATGCGGAAAACTCAGCAGTGGCCACAGAACTGGAAAAGGTCAGTTTTCATTCCAATCCCAAAGAAAGGCAATGCCAAAGAATGCCCAAACTACTGCACAATTTCACTCATCTTACACGCTAGTAAAGTGATGTTCAAAATTCTCCAAGCCAGGCTTCAGCAATACATGAACCGTGAACTTCCAGATGTTCAAGCTGGTTTTAGAAAAAGCAGAGGAACCAGAGATCAAATTGCCAACATCCACTGGATCATGGAAAAAGCAAGAGAGTTCCAGAAAAACATCTATTTCTGCTTTATTGACTATACCAAAGCCTTTGACTGTATGGATCACAATAACCTGTGGAAAATTCTGAAAGAGATGGGAATACCAGATCACCTGACCTGCCTCTTGAGAAATTATGCAGAAACTATGCAGGTCAGAAAACAACAGTTAGAACTGGACGTGGAACAACAGACTGGTTCCAGATAGGAAAAGGAATACATCAAGGCTATATATTGTCACCATGCTTATTTAATTTATATGCAGAGTACATCCTGAGAAATTCTGGGCTGGATGAAGCACAAGCTGGAATCAAGACTGATGGGAGAAATATCAATAACCTCAGATGTGAAGATGACACCAGCCTTATGGCAGAAGGTGAAGAAGAACTAAAGAGCCTCTCAATGAAAGTGAAAGAGGAGAGTGAAAAAGTTGGCTTAAAGATCAACATTCAGAAAACTAAGATCATGGCACCCAGTCCCATCACTTCATGTCAAATAGATGGGGAAACAGTGGAAACAGTGGCAGATTTTACTTTTTTTGGCTCCAAAATCACTGCAGATGGTGATTGCTGCCATGAAATAAAAAGATGCTTACTCCTTGGAAGGAAAGTTATAACCAACCTAGACAGCATATAAAAAGCAGAGACATTACTTTGCCAACAAAGGTCCATCTAGTCAAGGCTATGGTTTTCTAGTGGTCATGTATGGATGTGAGAGTTGGACTGTGAAGAAAGCTGAGCGCCGAAGAATTGGTGCTTTTGAACTGTGGTGTTGGAGAAGACTCTTGAGAGTCCCTTGGACTGCAAGGAGATCCAACCAGTCCATCCTAAAGGAAATCAGTCCTGAGTGTTCATTCAGAGGACTGATATTGAAGCTGAACCTCCAATACTTTGGCCACCTGATGCAAAGAGCTGACTCATTGGAAAAGACCCTGATACTGGGAAAGATTGAAGACAGGAGGAGAAGGGGACGACAGAGGATAAGACGGTTGGATGGCATCACTGACTCAATGGACGTGAGTTTGAGTAAACTCCGGGAGTTGGTGATGGACAGGGAGGCCTGGCATGTTGCAATCCATGGGCTCACAAAGAGTCAGACATGACTCAGCAACTGAACTGAACTGAACTGATATCAATAAAATGTTTTGTGTAAGCTCATGGTAACCACAAAGCAAAATACTACAAAAGATTTGCAAAAGATAAAGAGAAGGGAATCAAATCATAACACTACAGAGAATCATCAATTCACAAAGGAAGGCAGAAAGAGAGGAAAAAAGAAACAAGGGAACTACAAAACAGTCAGAAGACAATAAGATGGCACTAGAAAGTCCATATGTATTAGCAACTACTCTAAGTGTAAATGCATTAAGTTCTCCAATCAAAAAGCATAGAGTGTCTGAATGGATCTGAAAAAATAAGACACAACTCTATGTGCCTAAAAGAGATTCATTTCAGCTCTAAGAATATACAAAGGTTCAAAGTGAAGGGATGTAAAAGGATATTCCATGACAGTGGAGACCAAAAGAGCAGGGTAGTTACACTTATATCAGAGAAAACATCAGTTCAGTTCAGTTCAGTCGCTCAGTCGTGTCTGACTCTTTGCGACCCTATCGCAGCATGCCAGGCCTCCTTGTCCATCACCAGCTCCCAGAGTTCACTGAGACTCACATCCATCGAGTCAGTGATGCCATCCATCCATCTCATCCTCTGTCGTCCCCTTCTCCTCCTGCCCCCAATTCCTCCCAGCATCAGAGTCTTTTCCAATGAGTCAACTCTTCACATGAGGTGGCCAAAGTACTGGAGTTTCAGCTTTAGCATCATTCCTTCCAAAGAACACCCAGGACTGATATCCTTTAGGATGGACTGGTTGGATCTCCTTGCAGTCCAAGAGACTCTCAAGAGTCTTCTCCAACACCACAGTTCAAAAGCATCAATTCTTCGGCGCTCAGCTTTCTTCACAGTCCAACTCTCACATCCATACATGACCACTGGAAAAACCATAGCCTTGACTAGACGGACCTTTGTTGGCAAAGTAATGTCTCTGCTTTTCAATATGCTATCTAGGTTGGTCATAATTTTCCTTCTAAGGAGTAAGCGTCTTTTAATTTCATGGCTACAGTCACCAACTGCAGTGATTTTGGAGCCCAAAAAAATAAAGTCTGCCACTGTTTCCACTGTTTCCCCATCTACTTCCCATGAAATGATGGGACCAGATGCCATGATCTTCGTTTTCTGAATGTTAAGCTTTAAGCCAACTTTTTCACTCTCCACTTTCACTTGCATCAAGAGGCTTTTTAGTTCCTCTTCACTTTCTGCCATAAGGGTGGTGTCATCAGCATATCTGAGGTTATTGATATTTCTCCTGGCAATCTTGATTCCAGCTTGTGCTTCTTCCAGCCCAGAGAAAGCATACCTTTAGCCAAAAACTGTATGAAGAGACAAAGGTTATTACATGATAGTAAAGGTGTCATTTTATTAAGAAGATATGATAATTATATTGGTGATATATATATATATTCTTAATATTAGAGCATCTAAATATATTAAGTTAATACTAACAGATTAGGAAGAGAGAAATAGATAATAATATAATATTATAAGGGACTTCAGTACCTCACTTTCAACTTTAAATAGATCATCCAGATCATCAATAAGGAAACATTGGGCTTGAAATATCCTTTAGATCAAATGGACCTAACAAACATATATAGAACATTCCATCCAACTGAATAGAATACACATTCTTCTCAAGTGCACATGGAATACTCTCCAGGATAGAGGATGATATGTCACAAAACAAGACTTAGCAATCTGAGAAGGTTAACATCATATCAAGTATCTTTTCTTACCACGATGGTATGAAACTGGAAATCAATAGCAGAAGGAAAGCTGAAAAAAATCACAAGTATGTGGAAATAAACAACACACTTCTGAGCAACCAAGGGGTCAAAGAAAAAATCAAAAGGGAAATAAAAATAATCTTGAAACAAATGAAAACAAAACATACCCACACCTATGGGATGCAGCAAAAATAGTTCCAGGATAAAAGTTTATAGTGATAAATGCCTTCATTAAGAAAAAAGAGAGATCTCAAGCAATAACTTTATACTTCAAGGAACAAACTAAGTCTACCAAAGCAGAATGAAGGAAATAAGTATCAGAGAAGAAATACGTGAAATACAATATTTAAAAACAATTGAAAGGACCAATGAAACAAAAAGCTGGGGAGGGGGATGTTAAAGATAAAATTGACAAGCATTTAACTAGTCTAAGGGTAAAAAAAGAAATGAAAGAAAGAGTAGGCAGAAATTCAAAAAATCTTAAGAGACTATGAAAAATTATATACCACCAAATTCTGTAACAGAGAACATGAAGAAATTCATTGAAATATACAGTTTATTAAGATTGAATTATGAAGGAACAGAAAATCTTAACAAACCAGTTATGAGTAAGGAGATTTAATCATTAATTGGAAATCTCTTAACAAAGAAAAGCCCAGAACCAGATGGTTTCAGTAGTGAATTCTAGCAAATAAGTAAAGAAGAGTTAAATGACAGTCTTTCTCAAATTCTTCCAAAAAGTTAAAGAGGAGGAAATAGTCCCAAATTCATTTTATGAGGCCAGCATTACCTGATACCAATGCCAGATAAGGAAGATATAAGGAAAAAAAAGAGAAAACTACAGGCCAATTTCCCTAATAAATATCAATGTAATAATACTAACAAAATTTTAGCCAGTTTAATTCAATGACACATTAAAAGGATTATATGCCATGATCAAGTGGGACTTATCCCTGGGATGCAAGGATGGTTCAACAACACTAAATAAATACTCCATACTTACAGAATAAAAGACAAAATCATGCAATCATCTCAACAGATGTAGAAAAACATTTTTAAAAAAAATACCACATCCATTCATGATAATAAAAAGAAAAATCTTAGGTATAGAAGAAAAGTGCCTGAAAATAATAAAGGCCATATTTGACAAACCCATACACAATATCACACTCAGTGGTGAAAGGTTGAAAGCTTTTCATCTAAGATCAGAAAGACAATGATGCCTACTCTCACTGCTTCTATTCAACACAGTATTGGAAGTCAAAACCATAACAATTGACAAGAAAAGGAAATAAAAGGCATCCAGATTGGAAAGAAATAAGTAAAATTGTCTGTATAGATGATATGACCTTATATATAGAAAACTTTTAAGGCTCCACCAAAAGAACCATTATCACTAATCAACAAATTTAATAATGTTGTAGGATAAAATATCAGCACATATAAACCAGTTGTGTTTCCATACACTAAAATAAAATATCTGAAAAAGAAATAATCCCACTCACAGTAGCATCAAAAACAAATACTTGTGAATAAATTTAACCAAGGAAGTAAAAGATCTGTACACTGAAAACTACAAGGCTTGGAGGAAAGAAATTGAAGAGATGCAAACAAATGGAAAGATATCTTGTGTTCCTGGATCAGAAAAATAAATACTGTTAAAATGCCCATGCTACCCAAAACTACCTATAGATTCAATGCAATGCTTATCAAAATTCCAATGGCATTTTTCACAGAAATAGAAAAAACAATCCTAAAATTTGTATGAAACTGCAGAAGACCCTGAATAGCCAAAGCGATCCTGAGAAAGAATAAGAAAATTAGAGGCATAATACTTCCTAATTTCAAAGTATGCTGCAAAGCTTTATTAATCAAAACAGTATGATATTGGCATAAGAAAAGATTCATAGACCAATAAAACATAGTTAAGAGCCAGAACTAAACCCTCACATACACAGTCACCCAATATTTGACAATAGAGTCAAGAACACTCAATGAAGAAAGGATTAACTCTTCAATAAAAGGTATTGGGAAAAACCATATAATCACATACAGAATAAAATTGCACTCCTATCACACACAACCCACACTTTTAAATCAAAGACTTAAAACATAGGACATGAAACCATAAAAATCCTGGAAGAAAACATAGGGAAATAGTCTCAGCAGGTATTTTTTTTAATATGATGTCAAAAGCACAAGCAAAATAAAAAGTAAAAACAATTAAGTAGGGCTACATCAAACTAAAATACATCTACACAGCAAATAAACAATCAGTAAAATGAAAAGGTAACCTATGGAAGAGGAGAAAAAATTGAAAATTGTGTGTATGATAGGTGGTTAATATCCAAAATATATAAGGAACTCAGTAACAAAACAAAAAACAATTCAATTTAAAAATGGGTAGAGGAACTGAATACAAGACATAAAGTACATGAAAAGGTGCTAACATTACTAATTACCATAAAAATTAAAATCAAAATCATAAGGACATAACACCTCTCACCTATGAGAATGGCTATCATCAAAAAGATAAGACATAACCAAGTGTTGAAAGTGAAGTGAAAGTGTTAGTCACTCAGCCAAGTCCAGTTCTTTGTGACCTCATGAACTGTAGCCCACCAGGCTCCCCTGTCCATGGGATTCTCCAGGGAAGAATACTGGAGTGGATAGCCATTCCAGTCTCCAGGGGATCTTCCTGACCCAAGGGTCAAACCCAGGTCTCCTGCATTGCAGGCAGATTCTTTACCATCTGATTCACTGGGAACCAAGTGTTAACAAAGTTACATAAAACATGGTTAGTAGAAATATAAAGTGGTACAGCCACTATAGAAACAGTATGAAAGTTCCTCAATAAATTAAAAATAGAACTACCATATGATCCAACAATCCCATTTGTGGGTATATATCCTAGGGAAATGAAATCAGTATCTCAAAGAAATATCTGCACCCCCATGTACATGGCAGCTTTATTTACAATAACCAAGAACGGAAGAGCTTTCCTTGTGGCTGAAAGTGGTGAAAGAAAAGGATCAAGAATTCTTTGTTCAGTAAAATTATCCTTTGAGAATGAAAGTAAAATAAAGCATGATAAAGCAATCTTGGGTTTCCCAGGTGGCGCTAGTGGTAATGAAACTGCCTGCCAATGCAGGAGACCTAAGAGATGCAGATTCGATCCCTGGGTCAGGAAGATCCCCTGGAGAAGGAAAAGGCTATCCACTCCAGTATTCTTGCCTGGAGAATCCCATGGACAGAGGAGCCTAGCGGGCCACAGTCCATGGGGTCACAAAGACTCAGACGCGATTGAGTGACTAACACTTTCAAGATATGGAAACAATCTAAGTAATGGATAAAGAAGATGAAGTGTATATATAATTTACCATAGAATAAAACCAGTTTTAACTGTGTGGGTCTATTTATATACAGTTCTTTTCAGTAACTGCAGTGCTATATGATCCAGGGTTGTTGAATCCACTGATGCAGAACCACAAATGCAGAAGGCTGACTATGGGACTTGGGCATCTTCAGATTTGAATATCTGTGCCAGGTCCTGGAATCAGCTCTCCTTGGATCCCATTGGTATCCAAGTTTACAGTTGTCCATTTATATCTGTACATGAGTTTACACTGCACTGGGGGGTCAGCAGAAATAACCTCTGCTTTGTTCAAGGGTCAGTTGTATAGACAGTAGAATATTATCCATCCATGAGAAAGAAGGAAACCCTGCCATTGGTGATAACATGGGCAGACCTTGGGGACATTATGCCAAGTGAAACAAGTCAGACAGTGAAAGACATGTACTGTATGATATCACTTATGTGTGAAAGCTAGAAATACCTAACTCGGGACTTCCCTAATGGGCCAATGGTTAAGAATCCACCTTGCAATGCAGGGGATAGAGGTTCTATCCCTGGTCAGGGAACTAAGACCTACACGCTGTGAAGCAACAGAGCCTGTGCACTGCGACAACTGAATGCGTGTGTTCCAGAGCCCACGTGCCACAACTGCTGAAGCCCGTGCCCTTGGTGCTGTCGCACCACAATTATAAAGTCCAATGCACTGCAACAGAAGACCTCACATGATGTGATACAGATCCCGCGGGCTGCAGCTAAGACCTGATGCAGCCAAGTAAATATAAATGCTTAATGCCCAACTCACAGAAACTCATAGGAACAGAGAGTGCGATAGCGATCGTCAGGAGTTAGGGTTTGGATGTCAGGAGAAATAGGGAGCTATTGGTCAAAATATGAAAAGCCTCCAGTGATAAGATGAATAAGTTTTGGGGATCTAATGTACATTATGGCGATTATAGTTTACAATACTGTATTATACACTTGAAAGTTGCTAAGAGTGGACTTGTTAAGTGTTCTCACCATAAAAAAGAACTGGTAATTATGTAAATAGATAGAGGACGTAACTAATGCTACTGTGGTAATCACTTTGTAATATATACACGTGTCAAACTGACACGTTGCTTGATGCTCTCTGACAACCTAGAGGGGTGGGATGGAGGGGAGGTGGAAGGGGGGTTGAAGAGGGAAGGGACATATGTATACCTTGGCTGATTTACGTTGATGTATGGCAGAAACTAACACAATATTGTAAAGCAATTATCGTCCAATTAAAAATAAATTTAAAAAACAGAAAAATAACACATTGTACACCTAAAAATTACACAATGTTATAGAGCGATTATATCCCAATAAAGCTGGGCAGGGGAAGAATATATGTAAAATGAGGAGCACTTTCCCATCTGAGGCAATCTAGGTGTAGGCAAACGGATGCACGCTCTCTTCTGCAATAACCTTGGAAAATCCCTTGCTTATGTTATGTTACAGAAAGCACTCCTCTGGAATAATATATTCTTCTTTTATAATAGGATTTGAAAATCAAAATGTCTTCACCTCCAAAAGACAAATCTCCCAAAGTGAAAACAGGCATTATAGACAACTGGACAAGGTACATGGTTTATAGGCAACAATTCTGTGCAAAATCTCTTCAGTTATTCAACTAGTGAACATTAATAACATGAATATCATGGATATAGCTCTAGATTCCTGAAAAAATTAAAAGTTATCATAGGGACTCCTTAAACTTCTTGCCAACCTATTCCATACTCCACATTTCACCCCATTTGCTCCATCTAACACTTTGCTCCAGTCATGCTGCATGTCTTACCACTCCCTGAGCAAATTACCAGTAGCTCCTGTTTCTGGGTCTTTGAAATCACTATTGCCACAACCTGAAACAATCTGATATTATTCCCTTCACTTGAAGAAAATTGAACTTCACTGTTGAGCCTTCAAGGCTTAGTTCAGATGTTTCCTCCTTTGGGAAAACTTTCCTACTTACTTATCTATTTCCAAGCAGACTGTTGGCTTCATATCTGTGTGGATCACAGTTGTATTTCTAACACTTAGAAGTCCTTGGTACACAGTAGATGTTTGATAACAATATGTTGAATGAATAAATGAATTGAATGAATGAATAATGATGATATGAGAGAAGTCTAAGACAAAATTCCTTTCTTCAAAAAGGGAGAAGTGATCACACAATAACACACATGAAAATATAAAACCATAGCGTAGTCTTGTGTGTGCTTAGTCACTCAGTTGTGTCCCACTCTTTACAACTCCATGGACTGTAGCCCACCAGGCTCCTCTATCCATGGGGATTCTCGAGGGAAGATTACTGGAATGGATTGCCTTTTCCTTCTCCAGGGGATCTTCCTGACCCAGGAATCAAACCCAGGTCTCCCACATTGCAGGCAGATTCTTTACTTTCTGAGCTGCCAGGGAAACATAGTGTTAGCCCTAGAAAACACACACACACACGCACACACAAATAAGGGCTTAGAGCTAAGAAGTCAATCAAAGAAATAAAATGGAGCACTAAGTTGCAGATTAACCCCCAAAAAATATAGGCAAGGAGGAACAGAGGAAAAGCAAATAGAAGATAATATCAAGCTGACAGAAACACAGCTAAATCAATAATTACATTAAATATAAATGGAGTTAATACTTCAATTAAAAAGAAGAGATTGTCAGATTGCATATAAAAGTAATACCCAGTGATATGCTGCTTATGAGAGATCCATTCAATATAAAGACACAAATGGGTTGAAAAATAAAAGGATGCAAAAAACCATGCTAACAGTATCAGAATTGTCAACCCAAAAGCACTTTGATAAACAGCTTAATCAAGTGGAATAAAGTGCTTTCAAGAGTACAGTAAATATGAAAAGGGAAAATATGTCATTAACCAAAAGATACTTTTTAAAAAATGTGAATTAAAATAAATTAAGATTCCAGCTAGGCCCACCCAAGCCCCACTCCTGTCACCCTAGGATCTTTCTAACCAACCAGCAGGCCAGCACCAGCCTTAGGACCTTCTGGGACCCACAGCCAGC
Organism: Bubalus kerabau; assembly: GCF_029407905.1. Taxonomy (NCBI): domain Eukaryota; kingdom Metazoa; phylum Chordata; class Mammalia; order Artiodactyla; family Bovidae; genus Bubalus; species Bubalus kerabau. The sequence continues at coordinate 19,686,337 of NC_073640.1, forward strand.
TGCTTTGAGACCTGAATGTGCCCACAATGAGATCACATATGAGGCAGAGCCTAGGAACCAACAGGGCTGGAGGCATGCCCAACCACCAACACACCCACAGTAGTTGGCCCTACCACAATGGGAGCATGCAGTCTGCATAGGGTGTACCCTTAGAACACACAGATGTGGTGGCCAGAAGACAGTGTCCTGCTGGCCCCACAGGACATCTCCTACACAAGCCTACTTCTTCAAGATCAAAAAACTAACCCGTCTACCTAATATATAAAAATAAAAACAAAATCAGACAAAAAGAAGCGACAGAGGAATATGTTCCAAATGAAGGAACAAGATAAATCCCCCCAAAAAAACAAAATGAAGTGGAGGTAATTTACCCCAATAAAGAGTTCAAAGTAATAATTATAGATATGCTCAATGAACTCAGGAGAAGAATGGATGAACACAGTGGTAAGTTTAACAAATAGTTAGAATATAGAAAGAAGAACCAAATAGAGCTGAAGAACACAATAACTGAAATTAAAGAGTCTAGAAAAATCAATAGTAGATTAGAAGATAGGAATAGATCAGTGAAGTGGCAGAGTAGTGAAAACACCCAAACTGAACCAAAAAAAAAAAGAGAATTTTTAAAAAACAAGGACAGTTTTCAAGACTTCTGAAATGACATTAAAAATATTAACATTCACATTATAGAGTCCCAGAAGGAGAGCAAGAGAAATTGCGAAGAACATATCTAAAGACATACTAGCTGAAACTTTCCTAACCTGGGAAAGGAAACAGACATCCAGGTCTAGGAACCACAGAGTCCTAAACAAGATCAAACCAAAGAGATCCACCATGTAATTAAAATGGCAAAAAATAAGATAAAGAGACAATCTTAATAGCAGCATGGGAAAAGTAACCACTTAGATTCAAGAGAACTTCCATAAGACTGTCAGATTACTTTTTAGCAAAAACTTTGCAGGCTAAAAGAGTGTCACAATATATTTAGAGCAATGGAAGGAAAAAGCCCAAAGCCAAGAATATTCTACTAAACAGAGCTATTATTCAGGTTATACGTAGAGGTAGAGTTTTACCGACAAGCAAAAGCTAAAAGAGTTCAGCACCACTAAACTAGCATTACAAGAAATGTTAAAGGGACTTTTCTAAATGGAGAAAAAGACTATAACTAGAAATGTAAGAATTACCAAAAAAAAAAAAATTATTGGTAAAGCAAAAATACAGTAAAGGTAATATATCAATCACTTACAAGGATAAAAGGAAGGTTAAAAGACAAAAGTGGTAAAATCATCTATATTGACAATAAGCAGTTAAGAAATAAGCAAAAAAAGATGTAAAATGCGACATCAAAAGCATTAAACAGGAGAGATGGGGGCAGTAAAAAATGCAGGGTCAAAATGTGATCAAACTTAAGAGATCATCAACTTAGAACAATTCCCTATATACACAGGCTATCCCTGGAGGCTCATTCAGTAAAGATTCCACCTGTAATGTAGGAGACCTGGGTCCAATCCCTAGGTCAGGAAGATCCTCTAGAGAAGGAAACAGCAACCCACTCCAGTATTCTTGCCTTGGAAATCCCATAGACAGAGGAACCTGGCAGGCTACAGTCCATGGGGTTCCCAGAATTGGGCACAGCTTAGTGACTAAACCACCAGCCAACCATATACAGCCTGTTACTATGTAAACCTTATGGGAACACAGAACAAAAACTTGTGATAGATACACACACACAAAAGAGAAAGGAATCCAAAGATAATGCTAAAATAGACATCAAGTCACAAGGGGAAAGAGCAAAGGAAAAGAGGTACAAAAATGAACTACAAAACAACCTCCAAACAGTTAACAAAATGGCAGTAAGTACATCAGCTCAGTTCAGTTCAGTGGCTTAGTCGTGTCCGACTATTTGAGACCCCATGAATCGCAGCACGCCAGGCCTCCCTGTCCATCACCAGCTCCCGGAGTTCACTCAAACTCACGTCCATCGAGTCGGTGATGACATCCAGCCATCTCATCCTCTGTCATTCCCTTCTCCTCCTGCCTTCAATCTTTCCCAGCATCAAGGTCTTTTCCAATGAGTCAACTCTTTGCATGAGGTGGCCAAAGTACTGGAGTTTCAGCTTCAGCATCAGTCTTTCCAATGAACACCCAGGACTGATCTCCTTTAGGATGGACTGGTTGGATCTCCTTGCTGTCCAACAGACTCTCAAGAGTCTTCTCCAACACCACAGTTCAAAAGCATCAATTCTTCTGCGCTCAGCTTTCTTCACAGTCCAACTCTCACATCCATACATGACCACTGGCAAAACCATAGCCTTGACTAGACAGACCTTTGTTGGCTAAGTAATGTCTCTGCTTTTTAATATGCTATCTAGGTTGGTCACAACTTTCCTTCCAAGGAGTAAGCGTCTTTTAATTTCATGGCTGCAATCACCACCTGCAGTGATTTTGGAGCCCAGATAAATGAAGTCAGCCACTGTTTCCACTGTTTTGCCATCTATTTGCCATGAAGTGATGGGAACAGATGCCATGATCTTCGTTTTCTGAATGTTGAGCTTTAAGCCAACTTTTTCACTCTCCTCTTTCACTTTGATCAAGAGGCTCTTTAGTTCTTCTTTGCTTCCTGCCATAAGGGTGGTGTCATCTGCATATCTGAGGTTATTAATATCTCTCTCGACACTCTTGATTCCAACTTGTGCTTCTTCCAGCCCAGCGTTTCTCATGATGTACTCTACATATAAGTTAAATTAGCAGGGTGACAATATACAGCCTTGACGAACTCCTTTTCCTGTTTGGAACCAGTCTGTTGTTCCATGTCCAGTTCTAACTGTTGCTTCCTGACCTGCATACAAATTTCTCAAGAGGCAGATCAGGTGGTCTGGTATTCCCATCTCTTTCAGAATTTTCCACAGTTTATTGTGATCCATACAGTCAAAGGCTTTGGCATAGTCAATAAAGCAGAAATAGATGTTTTTCTGGAACTCTCTTGCTTTTTCCATGATCCAGCGGATGTTGGCAATTTGATCTCTGGTTCCTCTGCCTTTTCTAAAACCAGCTTGAACATCAGGAAGTTCACGGTTCACATATTGCTGAAGCCTGGCTTGGAGAATTTTGAGCATTACTTTACTAGCATATGAGATGAGTGCAATTGTGCGGTAGTTTGAGCATTCTTTGGAATTGCCTTTCTTTGGGATTGGAATGAAAACTGACCTCTTCCAGTCCTGTGGCCACTGCTGAGTTTTCCAAATTTGCTGGCATATTGAGTGCAGCATTTTCACAGCATTATCTTTCAGGATTTGAAATAGCTCAACTGGAATAGCAATACATACATCAGAAAAATAGACTTTAAAACAAAGACTGTAACAAGATATAAAGACATTGCATGAGATCAAAGGATCAATCCAACAAGAAAATATAAAAATTGAAGATATATATGCACACAACATGAGAGCAGCTAAATACATAAATCAAATATTAACAAACATAAAGGGGAAAATTGACAGTAACACAATAATATTAGAGGACTTTAACATTCCACCTACAACAATGGACAGATCATACATAAAATCAACAAGGAAACACAAGCCTTAAATAATACATTACAGCAAAGGGACTTAATAGGTATACATACAGAACATTTCATTCAAAAGCAGAAGCATACACATTCTTTGGACTTCTCTGGTAGTTCAGCTAGTAAAGAATCTGCCTGCAAAGCAGGAGACCCCAGTTCGATTCCTGGGTCAGGAAGATCTGCTGGAGAAGGGATAGGCTACTCATTCCTGTATTCCTGGGCTTCCCTGGTGGCTCAGCTGGTAAAGAATCCACCTGCAGTGAAGAAGACCTGGGTTCAATCCCTCAGTTGGGAAGATCCCCTGGGGAAGGGAATGGCTACCCACTCCAGTTTTCTGGCCTGAAAATTTTTTAAATACATGTAGAACATTCTCTGATTGAATACTAAGTCACTTCAGTCATGTCTAACTCTTTGCACGCCTAGGGACTGTAGTCCACCAGGCTCCTGTGTCCATGAGATTCTCCAAGCAAGAATACTGTAGTGGGTTGCCATGCCCTCCTCCAGGGGATTTTCCCAACCCAGGGATTGAACCCTCATCTCCTGGGGCTCTTGCATTGCAGGAGGATTCTTTACCATTGAGCCACCAGGGAAGCCCAGAACATTCTCTAGGATAGACCAAATGCTAGGCCTCAAAACAAATCCAAATAAATTTAGTAGATTGGAGTCATATCAAGCATCTCTTCTGACCACAAATGTATGAGGCTAGATACCAGATACAAGAAAAAAATTGCAAAAAACACAAACCCTTGGAGGCTAAACAATATGCTACTAAACAACCAAGAGATCACTGAATAAATAAAAGAGGAAATTAAAAAATATCTGGAAACAAATGAAACCAAAATGATCCAAAATGTATGGTACACAGCAAAAGAGTTCTAAAAAGGAATTTTATAACAATAAAATCCCACATCAGGAAATAAGAAAAATCACAAATAAACAACCAAACTTTACACTAAAGGGACTAGAAAACAAAGAACAAATGAACCCAAAGTTAGTAAAGGGAAAGAAATAATGAGAATCAGAACAGATCCTCAGAAATAAATGAAATAGAGATTAAAAACAATAGAAAAGATCAATGAAAGTAAGAGTTGTTTCTTTGAAAAGATAAAATTGATAAACCTTGAGCCAAATTCATCAAGAAAAAAAGAAAAGGGGGCCAAATAAATAAATTCAGAATTAAAAGGAGAAGTTGCAATGGACACCACAGAAATAAAAAAGATCATGAGACTACTACAAGACCATGAAATTTTTGCACCTTGTTTTATGTCCCTGTATATGTTCCAGTATCTCCTAGTTTATAGTCTATGGGAACTTGAATAGAATTTGTATCCTACTGTTGTGTGAAAATTGCATAAATATGTTGAATTGGTTCATAGTGCTTTTTAGGTCTACTATATCCTACTTTTCTGTATATTCATTCTATTGATTTTTGAGAGTTTGATATTGAAACTCCAACTAAAAATCTTAATTTTGTTGTGGTTATTCAGTAACTAAATCATGTCCAACTCTGAAACGCCAGACTCCCCTTCACTATCTCCCAGAGTTTCTCAAACTCCTGTCCATTGAGCCGGTGATGCATTCCAACCACTTCATCCTCTGTCTCCCTCCTTCTTCTTTGGCCTTCAAACTTTCCCAGCATCAGGGTCTTTTCCAGTGTGTTGCCTGTTCGCATCAGGTGGCCAAGTATTGGAGCTTCAGCTTTAGCATCAGTCCTTCCAATGGATATTTGGGGTTGATTTCCTTTAGGATTGACTGGTTTGATCTCCTTGCAGTCCAAGGGACTCTCAAGAGTCACAGTTCGAAAGCAAAAAATCTTAATTTACCTACTTAAAAAATAATTGGAATATATAGCAGAATTATATGTAATTTTGTTCTGTATTTTCTGTCTCCTATAAATGTGTTATCATACTTTCATAATTAAAAAAAAGAAATTAGAAAGGAAGTAAAACTGTCAGTTTGCAGATAATATAATACTATGTACACAGTCCTCAAGATGCCACTAAAAATCTATTAGAACTCTTCAATGAATTTAGTAAAGTTGCAGAATACAAAATTAATATATAGAAATCTGTTGCTTAACAATGAACTATCAGAAAGTGAAATTAAGAAAGCAATCCCATTCACAATTGCATCAAAAAGAGTAAAATACGTAGGAATAAATCAAACCAGGGGTTAAAAGACCTGTACTCAGAAAATTACAAGGTTAATGAAAGATGACACAAGTGGAAAGATATACTATGCTCATGGATTGGAAGGATTCAGATCAGATCAGATCAGATCAGCCGCTCAGTCATGTCCGACTCCTCGCGACCCCATGAATCACAGCACGCCAGGCCTCCCTGTCCACCACCAGCTCCCGGAGTTCACTCAGACTCACGTCCATCGAGTCAGTGATGCCATCCAGCCATCTCATCCTCTGTCGTCCCCTTCTCCTCCTGCCCCCAATCCCTCCCAGCATCAGAGTCTTTTCCAATGAGTCAACTCTTCCCATGAGGTGGCCAAAGTACTGGAGTTTCAGCTTTAGCATCATTCCTTCCAAAGAACACCCAGGGCTGATCTCCTTCAGAATGGACTGGTTGGATCTCCTTGCAGTCCAAGGGACTCTCAAGAGTCTTCTCCAACACCACAGTTCAAAAGCATCAATTCTTCGGCACTCAGCCTTCTTCACAGTCCAACTCTCATATCCATACATGACCACAGGAAAAACCATAGCCTTGACTAGATGGACCTTTGTTGGCAAAGTAATGTCTCTGCTTTTGAATATGCTATCTAGGTTGGTCATAACTTTTCTTCCAAGGAGTAAGCGTCTTTTAGTTTCATGGCTGCAGTCACCATCTGTAGTGATTTTGGAGCCCAGAAAAATAAAGTCTGACACTGTTTCCACTGTTTCCCCATCTATTTCTCATGAAGTGGTGGGACCAGATGCCATGATCTTCGTTTTCTGAATGTTGAGCTTTAAGCCAACTTTTTCACTCTCCACTTTCACTTTCATCAAGAGGTTTTTGAGTTCCTCTTCACTTTCTGCCATAAGGGTGGTGTCATCTACATATCTGAGGTTATTGATATTTCTCCTGGCAATCTTGATTCCAGTTTGTGTTTCTTACAGTCCAGCATTTCTCATGATGTACTCTGCATATAAGTTAAATAAACAAGGTGACAATATACAGCTTTGACGAACTCCTTTTCCTGTTTGGAACCAGTCTGTTGTTCCATGTCTAGTTATGACCATACTATCCAAGGCAATCTACAGATTCAACAGAATCCATATCAAAATACCAATGGCATTTTTCACAGTATTAGAATAAAGAATTCTAAAATTTGCATGGAAACATAAAAGACCCCAAGTGGGCAAAACAAACTTAAGAAAGAACAAAGCCCGATTTCATACTATACTACAAAAGTGATAGGAATCAAAATAGCATGATACTGGCACAAAGACAGACATATAGGTCAGTGGAACAGAATCAAGAGATGAGAAATAAACCCACCCTGGTATAGTCAGTTAATCCACACAAAGGAGGCAAGAATATGCAATGGGGGAAAGACAGACTTTTCAACAGTGTTGGGAAAACTGGTCTGCAACATGCAAATGAATCAAACAGGACTATTTTCTCACACCATATAAAAAAATAAACTCAGAATGTATTAAAGACTTAAAGACCTAAAACCATAAAACTAGATGAGAACAAAGGCAGTGTACACTCTTTGACATTGCCCTTAGAAATATTTTTTGGTTATGTCTTCTCAAGCAAGAGAAATAAAATAAAAAATAAACAAGTGGGGCTACATCAAACTAAAGCTTTTTCACAGCAGAAGAAGCTATCAACAAAATGAAAAGGCCACCTACTGAATGGGTGAAGATATTTGCAAGTGATACATCTGATAAGGGGTTTATATCTAAAATAAACATAGAAGTCTTAAAATTCAACATCAAAAATTCCAACAACCCAATTAAAAAATGGGCAGAGAACCTGATAGACATTTTTCCAAAGAAGACATACAGAAGGCCAACAGGCACATGAAAAGATGTGCGGTATCACCAATCATCAGGGAAATGCAAATCAAAATCACAATGCGATATCACCTCACACCTGTCAGAATGGCTACCATCAAAGGCAACAAATAACAAGTGTTGAGGAGGATATGGAGAAAAGGGAACCCTCATGCATTGTTGGGAAGAATGTAAATTGGTGCAACAACTATAAAAAAAACTAGAGATTCCTCAAAAAGTTAAACATAGAACTGCCATACAATCCAGTGATTACACTTCATGAAATCTTGGCATTTGTGACAACATGGGTGGATCCAGAGGGTATTACGTTAAGTGAAATAAGTTGACAGAGAAAGACAAATACCATATGATTTCACTATTATGTGGGATCTAAAAAGACAAATGAACAAACATAACAAATCAGAAACAGACTCACAGATAAAGAACACAAACAGGTAGTTGCCAGAGGGAGGCAAGGGTGAATGAAATAGTGAGGGAGATTAAGAGGTTAAAAACACTCTTCAGTTCAGTTCAGTTCAGTTCAGTCGCTCAGTCGTGTCCGACTCCTCGAGACCCCATGAATCGCAGCACGCCAGGCCTCCCTGTCCATCACCAGCTCCCGGAGTTCACTCAGACTCACGTCCATCGAGTCAGTGATGCCATCCAGCCATCTCATCCTCTGTTGACCCCTTCTCCTCCTGCCACCAATCCCTCCCAGCATCAGAGTCTTCCAATGAGTCAACTCTTCACATGAGGTGGCCAAAGTACTGGAGTTTCAGCTTTAGCATCATTCCTTCCAAAGAAATGCCAGGGCTGATCTCCTTCAGAATGGACTGGTTGGATCTCCTTGCAGTCCAAGGGACTCTCAAGAGTCTTCTCCGACACCACAGTTCAAAAGCATCAATTCTTCAGCGCTCGGCTTTCTTCATAGTTCAACTCTCACATCCATACATGACCACCGGAAAAACCATAGCCTTGACTAGACAGACCTTTGTTGGCAAAGTAATGTCTCTGCTTTTGAATATGCTATCTAGGTTGGTCATAACTTTTCTTCCAAGGAGTAAGCGTCTTTTAGTTTCATGGCTGCAGTCACCATCTGTAGTGATTTTGGAGCCCAGAAAAATAAAGTCTGACACTGTTTCCACTGTTTCCCCATCTATTTCCCATGAAGTGGTGGGACCAGATGCCATGATCTTCGTTTTCTGAATGTTGAGCTTTAAGCCAACTTTTTCACTCTCCACTTTCACTTTCATCAAGAGGCTTTTTAGTTCCTCTTCACTTTCTGCCATAAGAGTGGTGTCATCTGCATATCTGAGGTTATTCATATTTCTCCCGGCAATCTTGATTCCCAGCTAGTGCTTCTTCCAGCCCAGTGTTTCTCATGATGTACTCTACATATAAGTTAAATTAGCAGGGTGACAATAGACAGCCTTGACAGACTCCTTTTCCTGTTTGGAACCAGTCTGTTGTTCCATGTCCAGTTCTAACTGTTGCTTCCTGACCTGCATACAAATTTCTCAAGAGGCAGATCAGGTGGTCTGGTATTCCCATCTCTTTCAGAATTTTCCACAGTTTATTGTGATCCACACAGTCAAAGGCTTTGGCATAGTCAATAAAGCAGAAATAGATGCTTTCCTGGAACTCTCTTGCTTTTTTGATGATCCAGTGGATGTTGGCAATTTGATCTCTGGTTCCTCTGCCTTTTCTAAAACCAGCTTGAACATCTGTAAGTTCATGGTTCATGTACTGCTAAAGCCTGGCTTGGAGAATTTTGAGCATTACTTTACTAGCGTGTGAGATGAGTGCAATTGTGTGGTAGTTTGAGCATTCTTTGGCATTGCCTTTCTTTGGGATTGGAATGAAAACTGACCTTTTCCAGTCCTGTGGCCACTGCTGAGTTTTCCGCATTTGCTGGCATATTGAGTGCAGCACTTTCATAGCATCATCTTTCAGGATTTGAAATAGCTCCACTGGAATTCCATCACCTCCACTAGCTTTGTTCGTAGTGATGCTTTCTAAGGCCCACTTGACTTCACATTCCAGGATGGCTGGCTCTAGGTGAGTGATCACACCATCGTGATTATCTTGGTCATGAAGATCTTCTTTGTACAGTTCTTCTGTGTATTCTTGCCACCTCTTCTGAATATCTTCTGCTTCTGTTAGGTCCATACCATTTCTGTCCTTTATCGAGCCCATCTTTGCATGAAATGTTCCCTTGGTATCTCTAATTTTCTTAGTCACAAAATAAATGAGTTATGGAGTAACATTCTATATCCATATTACACAATCCATCCATTTTCCTATCGATGAATGTTTAAAATTGTTAGAGTTGCTACAAGTGTTCCTGTAGAGAGCTGCAAGGATGTTTTGTGCATGAATCTATTTTCTGTGCATTGTTTGGCTTGCTTTTTTGTTTTGTTTTGTTTTTATTTAAATTTATTTATTTTAATTGGAGACTAATTACTTTACAATATTGTATTGGTTTTGCCATACATCTGAACTTATGTTGCCATCAGTGAGTATGACAGGGGAGAGGCTTGCAGAGGTAACTGCCCTTGCTCTTCCCCAGTAGCATATTGGACACCTTCCAAATTAGGTGGCTCATCTTTTGGTATCATATTTTTTTGCCTTTAGCCCTGGGATTTCTTTGGAAGGAAAGATGCTAAAGCTGAAACTCCAGTACTTTGGCCACCTCATGCAAAGAGTTGACTCATTGGAAAAGACTCTGATGCTGGGAGGGGTTGGGGGCAGGAGGAGAAGGGGTCAACAGAGGATGAGATGGCTGGATGGCATCACTGACTCGATGGATGTGAGTCTGGGTGAACTCCGGGAGTTGGTGATGGACAAGGAGGCCTGGCGTGCTGCGATTCATGGGGTCGCAGAGTCGGACACGACTGAGCGACTGAACTGTACTGATACTGTTCATGGGGTTCTTGGGGCAAGATTACTGGAGTGGTTTGCCATTCTGTCCTTCAATGGACCATGTTTTGTTAGAACTCTTAAGTATGACTGATGCTGAAGCTCCAATACTTTGGCCACCTGATGTGAACAGCCAACTCATTGGAAAAGACCCTGATTCTGGGAAACATTGAAGGCAAGAGGAGAAGAGAGCAGCAGAGGATGAGCTGGTTGGATGGCATCACCGATTCAATGGACATGAACTTGGGCAAACTCCGGGAGATAATGAGAGACAGGGAGGCCTGGCGTGCTGCAGTTCATGGGGTCGAAAATAGTTAGACATGACTGAGCGACTGAACCACAACAACAAGGCTGGCAGAGGCAGGGGGAATTTGTGAGGACAGTGGGAAGAAGCATACAAAGTTGATGGCCACTCTGCAGGTGACTCCTTCAGCAAGCAGAATCTGTTCGGAGCACATAAATGCCTAAGGGCGAGGATTGCGCGCAATGTAGTAAGATACTCTTCAACTTGACCAGATAGCACCAAATTGCTTTGGACAAATTTTACTCCCATGAGCCGGGCTTCAGAGCTGCTCTGCTCCATGTATATACCAAGACTTACAATTTCCAGACTTTTTAATACTGAAAATCTGAAGAATGATAAATAGCTCTTTTGTGATTGTGGCTTTAATTCACACTTCCCTGATAATCAAAGGTTAAGCATTTTTATATGTGTTAAATTGGTTCACCTGTGAATTAATTATCAATACAATTGATAAATAATTGTATTTGTTATTATTTATTGCACATTCTTTATAAGTTCTGCATATTAATTCTTTATAGTTAAATGAATCATGTTTATACCAGCATGTCACTTCTCTTAATCTTAATTTTTTTGAGTTTCTGCGATTTATTCAGAAGTGAGAAAAGCAAGATGTATATATCCCAGCAACAAATAACACACCCAGTGCCAAATCTTGGTTTCTAACACCATTCCCCAATAAAAGGAATCCAAGCTACTTGGAGAAATGGAATTTTACTGCAAACATATTTATCAGTAAATGAATATATTAGTGTTTTAGTATGTGAACTTTCACATATGGTTATCACAGTGAATAAATTTTCCTACAACCTGATTTTTTTCCTCTCTTGATTTACAGTATTCACACAGGTTGATGTGTGGCTTTAGTTCATTAATTTTTACTGTTGAATAGTAATATATATGGAATCATAGCACATATACCATACTAATCTGTTAATAAGAGGGGAAATCCTCTGTACTATTCCTCAATTTTTCTGTAAACATAATACTGTTTTTTTAAGTGTATTTTTTTAAAATGAATTTGAAAAGATATACACCAATTTCAAGGTGATGGTTATTACCTTCAAGGTGGAGAAATGGAGGTCATACAGGGTTTGACCCATGACACTGAAATATTTAACCACGTATTTAAGAATGCAAACCTGGGAGTGGGCTGGCTGTGCTGAGTATCACAGAGGAATGCAGGCCCCCTGTGCTACTCAAGTTCTGTGGAAGGACAGGTCAGGATGGTCTGGGAAGAGGATGGCTTTCAGGAGGAGATTTCTAATAGGAAGTGAGGCTAGAGGTGAGTGGCTAGAAACAGATGAGAGGAGAGAAGGAGAGTTTGAGGGGAAGCCCAGGTGGGACGTTTGCTGAGATTGGGTGTGTAGTGTCTGTGTAGTGAGGCTCTTAAAGGAACCACATGCATGAGGCTTACGCAAGAGTCAAGAGCGACAAGACTGGAAACACCAGTGAGGGCTTTAGATCCGCTCCTGCTTCTGTGGATAGCAGACTGCAGGCCCTGCATAGGCCCGACCCTGAGCCTCTCCCACAAGACTTCCATTGTCTGTTTACCAGAAAGCTCTTCACAGCTTCCTCTACCCAAAACACCACGCCCTCCTGGCTTCTCAGGCTTTGCTGCAGAAATATGCAGGGGAGAAGTGTGTGTGAAGGGGCTGATAGCTACTGTAGGGATGCTCCGACTGAGAAAAGTAAAGAACTGGACTGTCACCCTTGGATGGGTCATTGGCTCCCTGAATATATGCAATCCAGCTCTGGGCAGAGAGGCAGGAGGAAGGAAATCTGGTCAGAGGCACAGCCTTGTACACGGAGTTTCTTGACAGCCTCCCCATCCTCCCTGTTACTGCCGTGTGTTATGAACAGCCACGCTGCGGTCCCTGACCAGATGCCCAAGCCTCCCGTGGCCTCTGGGCCACGTCCCTGCCTGCGGTGCCCTAAGGGCTGCCTGGAAGTTCCAAGTGAGCACAGCAGAGGTAGGAAAGCAGATTAGCTGATGAAAGAGCTCAGTACAAGTTCTGAAACTCAACTGAAACTATTTTGAGGAGTGAGAATCACAGAATCCAAGAATTAAAAGAATCCAAGAAGACATCAGACATGGCAAACTCAGTGTCTTGAGTAAGATTTTCCTTCTGGTCAACCACACTGTGGTGCAACAAGCTTGGCAACAGACCCCAGTCATTCCTTTGAAGATAGCCCTCATGCAATATTTCTGCAAATAATGGATAACCTGGATCTAGTCACGAGGAAATATCAGACAAACCTAAAGAAACATTCTGCAAAACCACTGGCTGTGCTTTTCAAAACTGTTAGTATAATAGAAGACACAGAAAGGCAAGGAGACATTCTAGGTTAAAGACAGCTAAACGGACATGCTAGCTAAAAGCAATAGGAGTGCGTGCATTCCAAGTCGCTTCAGTCATGTCCAACTCTCTATGACCCCATGGACTGTAGCCTGCCAGGCTCCTCTGTCCATGGGATTCTCCAGGAAAGAATACTGGAGTGGGTTGCCATGCCCTCTTCCAGGGGATCTTCCCAACCCAGGGATCAAACCCATGTATCTTGCATCTCTCACATTGGCAGGTGGGTTCTTTACCACTAGCGCCACCTGGGAAGCCCATACAATCCTGTATTAAATCCTGGATCAGGAGAAAAATAAGGATGCTACTGGGACAATTGAAATTTGAATGTGGACTGTAGGTTATGTAAGATTATTATTAATATATCAAAGTATATCCTGATTTTGATAATTGTGCAATTTGATAATTGATCATTTTGATAATTATGACTATGTAAGAGAACATCCTTACCCTTAGGAAATACTGAAGTATTTAGAGGTAATGGAGCAAAATGTCTGCAATTTACTCTCAAACTTGTCAGAAAAATAATAATTATGCATAGAGAGAAAATGTTGAAGCAAGTGTGGCAAAATGTTAATTTGCAAATCAGAGTGAAGAGTAGTTAGAATTTCATAGCATCATTCGTGTTACTTTTCATAAGTTTGAAGTCATTTCAAAATAAAAAACTAAACTTCTTTTTAAAGAAATAGCCCTATAGGGAACAAATCGTATTCCTTCAGTAGAACTGAAAGTGATTTGCCTGACACAGTCGCTCTGCTCACCGGGGCCATGCAGATCACATTTAAGCCCTCCTTATGCACCCTCACATACTTGAAGACAATTGCTGTGTCCCTCTGCTCACCCCAGCAACCCATTTGCTATTCTTCTCTCGTCCAGGTTGAACGTCCCCAGTGCCTCCGATCCTGACTCTCCTTCTGAGAGGTTGCGCCTCCCCATCTGTGGAGAAGCCTCCTATGATCTCTATTATTTTCCTCACTTCTCTGATAGCAAAGAGTCCTGGCAGGGAGCTGTCACCAGCTTGTCGTAAGGGGTCTGGACTCCAAGATGCCAAACACAGGACTGCAGGCCTCCCTGGTTAGGTTCAGGTAATCAGAGTGCATAGGAAATTGGGGCTGGGAGGTTATTTCCTTGAGCACTCCACAGGGAGCGCAGAGTTGTGATTACCTAAGACCACTTGGAAGCATTGCAGCTGGAATGGTACTTTGCAGAATTTGGCAGCCCCAGGGGGAAATGAGGCTTTTTAAATCAGGAAGTCTGCTTTGGCTAACGTCTCTACCCCGTCTGTCGTGCCATCCTCTGCCAGGAGTGAGGAGCTGCCTGGAGCGAGAAATCTGCTTGCTGGCAGTCGTGAGGTGGGGGCTGCTGATGAGAGCTGGAAAAGGCGAGGACCCAACAGGCCAGGGCCCCTGCAACCATCATGACTCTGTTCCCACCTTGCTGTTTTCCACTCAGAGTGTCTGAGGGATGATACGAGATGGAAGAAGGTCCCTGGTGCATCCCTCTGCTTGCTGGCAGGGTGTTCCCTAAGCTGACCTCAATAGACTAGAAAAGGCAGGAGCAGGAAGGTCTCATTTTAGAGCAGAGGACACAAACTCACAGATCATAGACCACATTATACGTGCAAGTCCATTTTATTTAGCCTGTATCGTTTTTCAAATTTTCTGAACCTATAGAAAACATTTAAAAATCAGAAGATCATCTTGTTAAAAAGAAAAAAGACTTCTGCCTTTTGTCAAGAAGTCAGGAGTTCTGTATGCTCATTATCAGGAGCTCTGTATCCACTCATGAAGAGCCGCATCACCCCTTTTTAGGTAGGGCACAAGGGCTTTAGTTTGCCACAGCCCCCACCACTCCTTAATGTCTCTTTGACTGTGGGGTCTGGGTGACTTAGCATTTATCATCGCGTTTGCTATTTTCCTTACAGTGGGTTCATTTTTCTCTAACCTTGTCTCTCTCCAAAGATAGAAGACAAAAAATACCTTGAGAGCATTTCAAGAAGAAACATTTTCCACACCTACCCACTTTGTTCCATCATGATCTATTTCTGCCTCTCTAACCCAGAAAATTAACAATTAACAATGTCTTGTTTGAGAATTGGATTCTCAGATTCCCCTGGTGCCCATATTGGAAATCCTTCCTTAGGACTCTCTTGCATCAGTCAAATGGATAAAAATAAAATCCTTCCCAAATAAGACATTATGGCCACCATTCCTCTCCTAACAAATCTTTTCTTAATTTAAAATCATCAAAATTACCAATATCTGATGGTCTCATGCGCTTCCCTGCAAATTCTGCAGCCCCTTCCTTGAGAGTCTAACCAGCCTCCAGCTCAGGGGGAAGCTCTGGGAAGCTTCCCTCAGCCCCTATCCCTCCCCTCTCCTGTCTGTCCAGTCTAGCGGTCCCCAGCATCCAGGTGGACAGCCAGTCCTGGGACTGGTGTTGGAGCAAGGAAAGAAGGGGAGAGAGGGCAGAAGGAATCATGGGCAGGTGAGAGCACATGCAGACTAGAGTGAAGAAAGGCGACAGAGGTTTGCTCAAGTCCTCTTGTCCCCAGAGGGCCCCAGATGGCGATCTGTGAAGGGGTTTCCAGGTGAGGCAGTCTCTCAGCTACAGAGATGCTCTCACATGATTGAGGAAAGATGAAGACTTCCATTTACACCAAAACCATACAGGAGAGTACCACAAAGCAGCGTTTCTTTTTAATAAATCCTTTGATTAAATGGTGAATGTGTGTGTGTGTGTGTGTGTGTGTGTGTGTGTGAAGGACTTCCATTCATGTAGGCTTTTGTATGTCAGATTTAGAAATCCTGCCTTGGCATTTCTGCTTCTTTTTAACAACACTGGGGGGGGGGGGGGGGCTTCCCTAATGGCAGTGCCTGGGTGCCCCTTGTGCTCTGGGGGCCCCAGGTCGCTGCCTCCTCCCACACAGGCTGCCCGTCACAGCCTGTCCTGGGAGAGAGAGACAAGGGCCTTGAAGACCAACTGGGGGCTGAGCGCTACAGAGAGGAGCTTTACCTGGGCAGGAAACGCTCTGGTCCTGAGAGCGGGAGAGGAGGCAGGGTCAGAAGTCATGGGGCTCCGAGAGCGGTGCCTGCCGTTGCTGCCGGATCACCTTTGCTCCTCGGACCTCGGATTCAGCTTCCTTGACCCTCCTGCCTGGAGCCCTCCTCTCCAACTGCCCCATTCAACTGCCGCTTCCACCGCGCCTGTGAAGGGAACCCTGGGGGACCAACATTCCCTCTGCCCACATTAAAGGGCACTGCCCCCTCGCAGGATGGACCTGGGACACGGTCCCGCTCCTTCGGTGACAGTCCAAGCTCGTGTCATGGGCTTACCCAGCCAGCCTGCCACATCACCGCCCTGTGTAAGAGGAGAAATTCCTTCCCCAGCTGGTCTTCCCTACAGCCAGGAGACCAAAGAACAGAGGGCTTTCCATGACTGATTTGGGGCAAGGCTCAGACATAGCCAAGTCTCCCCACTCTCAGGAGATAAGCGTTTCTCCCTCTGTGTTCCTGCAAAGGTGAAGCAACTCTGAGGTGGGATGCGGAAATCCTATCTTCAAAACGGAGAAGTTCATTCATTCATTCCCCATTCATTTAACCAAAAATAAAAAGCAACTTGAGCTTAATTTTGCTTTCTTGAACTAAATGAAAAGTCCGGGACTGGCTCTCTTGCATATAAAAGTTTTCTGTTTATCTCACTTCAAGCTTGCAAACTCTGTAACACAAGTAACTACAGGTCTTTCCCAATTTCTTGGGTCCCTGTGAGTGGCCGGCCTCGGTACCTTTCTCAGAAGACATGCCCAGCTCAGTGGTGGCTGGAGGATTCCACAGTTGCCAGTGAATGGTTGGGAAGGAACGACATCTATAAATCCAGAAATAGCAAATCTTGATTCATTCTTAAGAACTATTTACCACTTTAGAAGGCCTTCTTCATCTGATTCACATGGATTTTACGACAAATTTTTCTGTATCATTTCAAGCCTGCCGAGGCCTCTTCCTACTGTTCTCCGGATCAATTTCTCCCCCTTCTGGCTGTTCCTGACTTCTTCATATCCTAGGGGTGTAATTCACAGAGGAGACAGAGAGTGGACCTGTGGTTGCCAAGGGGTTGAGGATAGGGGATGGAGTGGGAGGTTGGGGTTAGCAGACGCAAACTATCATATATAGGGTGGATAAACAACAAGATCCTACTGTATAGCACAGGGAACTATATTTGATATCCTTTCATAAACCATACTGGAAAAGAATATGAAAAAGGTTATTGGGCTTCCCAGGTGGCTCAGTGGTAAAGAATCCGTAAAGAGACATGGGTTCGATCCCTGCTTTGGGAAGATTCCCCTGGAGAAGGAAATAGCAACCACTCCAGTATTCTTGCCTAGAAAATCTCATGGACAGAGGACCCTGGCAGGCTACAGTCCATTAAGTCACAAGGTCACGACTTAGTGACTAAACAACAACAAACAACAATAAATATAGGTATCAACATATAGATATAGATAAAACTGAATCACTTTTCTGTACAGCAGAAATTAACACAACATTGTAAATCAACTGTACTTCAATAAAATAAATTTTTTAAAATTCACAGACGAGGCCGCCCTCTCTTTGTGCCTGAAAGGGAGGTGGGAAATGGAGAAGGTCTGCAGACAGCTGAAGCTGAAACTCTAACACTTTGGCCACCTGATGTGAAGAAAGGACTCATTGGAAAAGACCCCCATGCTGGAAAAGATTGAAGGCAGGAGGAGAAGGGGAAAAGAGAGGATGAGATGGTTGGATGGCCTCACTGACTTGAGGGACATGAGTTTGAGCAAGCTCTGGGAGTTGGTGATGGACAGGGAGGCCTGGCGTGCTGCAGTCCTTGGGGTCCCAAAGTGTCAGACACAATTGAGCGACCAAACTGAACTGAACAGCAGACAATATAGGAAAACCTTCCCAGGAGGAAGTTCCCCTGAACTCAGGGGGGTGCTGGGCCCGCAGAGGCTCTCTCTTGGCAAGTCTAAGCGGTCTCGTTTTATTTGCCTTCACTCCTACCTCCATAAAAGCACATCACAGCTAATAATATAACTTGACATTTGTAGGGCCTTTGTGTATCACAAAGTTCTGCCTCCTTTCATCACTTGATCTTCACAACAACCCCAGGAGGTCTCAGAAACCCAGCACAGACTCACTTTCACAATTTCCAAACAGATTCAAATGCTGTCGGGTTTATGGAAGGAGAAGAACAGGCAATTTTCCTCCATGTCTATAGAAGCCCTATAGAAACTGGTTCTACCAAGATACAGTTTGAGGTGCCACATCCAGATCATTTGGCCGATCACGCAGCAGGCTGGGGCATGAAGTACAAAGAGGGCCCCTGCAGTCGCCACCCCAGGAAGTCCTTAGGAGAAGCACAGACAAGCTCCTGTCCAGGTGGCGAGAACACTCACAGAAGCTCTGGGCACTGAAGCCCAGACAAGGAGTACACACCCCCATGGAGGGGGTTGCAGAGAGGCAGAGAATCCACTGGAGTACAAGAAGAAAATAAAAATTTTAGAAATCCTTTCTAAATTGTCCTCATCCTTATAAAAATTCTATTTTTTGTGTGTACAAATATGTTTGTGCATATATGCACGCATGTGCATATATACACGTATATGCAGTACATCATAGTAAATAAGTGTCCATGCCTGTATCAGGACTCTGAAGCTGCGCTCAGTGCAAAGTTTCAGGACTGCTCCTCTGGAGGATTTTCCAGCTCTGAAGTTCTATGAGGCCTTTATTCCAAAGTCACTCTCTGTCTGAAATCCTCCCTCTTCCTGCCTTCACCAACAAAGCATAAAAGGCATGAACTCAACCAACCTCAAAAAATTGCTTAATATTTTAAAAAATGTATGTGTATGAAGGAGAGAGGTGAAGGAAGGAAGGAAGAGAAGGCCGGAGGAAGGAAGCTGGGAGGTGGGGGAGGTAAGGAAGAAAGGAAGAAAGAGAAAAGGGGAGGGGGGAGAAATAATAAAGGGAGAAAGAGACAGACAGGGAGACCTGGCTCGACTACCCCAGGAAGCACACAGAGATGGGCATATGGAGTCGTACAGAATCAGCAACGTGTAGCAGTTAGGAATAGGAACTCTGGAATTAGATCTGAGCTCAAAGTATCTAAATTTCAATTTCTCCAGCTACAAAATGAGAATACTAACTTCCAAGCATTGTAAATAAACTGGGGATTCAATAATGTAAGTGTTTAACACAGTGTCTTAGACATAGTAAACACTCAGTAAATGGTAGCTATTATTTGTGAATAATAATTTTTTAATTAGCAAGATCTCACAGGGAAATAGGAATTCTACCTTCTGAGCTGCTGTTGGAAGGACACAAAGTATCTGCTAAAGGAAGAAGTTTGGGGTTTTCATTTTTGTTTGTTTGCCTGTGAATCAGGAGAGAGATAAAAGGGGAAGATCAAACAAAGCTGATGTCAAATGATTTTGCAAAGTAACTTGGAATTCGAATGGACTTTTAAAACAGGAAGCGGAAGAAACATAAATGAGTGAACCAGACATGTGTGCATACAGCGATCAGAAAGCAAGCCTCTTGGAAAACACAAAACATGTTCTTGGGCAGAAAACTTGTGTTCTGGCTCAGCTCTGCCACTTATAAAGACATGAGCACATCTTTGGAAGACAACGCTCTTTTGTTTATTTTAATTGGAGGATAATTGTCTACCACATTGTGTTGGCTTCCGCCATGCAACAACATGAATCAGCCGTAGGCACACAGGTTCCCTCCCTCCTGAACCTCCCTCGCACCATCCACACCATCCCAGCCCTCTACATTGCCACCGAATGCCGGATTTGAGCTCCCTGCCTCATACGGCAAATTCCCACTGGCTGTCTATTTCACGTGTAGTAATGTGTATGTTCGGAGAAGGCAATGGCACACCACTCCAGTACTCTTGCCTGGAAAATCTCATGGACGGAGGATCCTGGTAGGCTGCAGTCCATGGGGTCACTAAGAGTCGGACACGACTGAGCGACTTCACTTTCACTTTTCACTTTCATGCATTGGAGAAGGAAATGGCAACCCACTCCAGTGTTCTTGCCTGGAAAATCCCAGGGACAGAGGAGCCTGGTAGGAGGCCGTCTATGGGGTCGCACAGAGTCAGATATGACCGAAGCAACTTAGCAACAGCAGCAATGTGTATGTTTCCATGCTGCTCTCCCAGTTCATCCCATCTTCTCATTCCATCACTGTGTCCACAAGTCTGTTTCTCCATGTCTGCATTTCCATTGCTGCCGATTTTTCTAGATTCCATATATATGTGTTAATATATAACATTTGTTTTTCTCTTTCTGACTTACTTCACTCTGTAAAATAGGCTCTAGGTTCATCCACCTCATTAGAATGAACTCAAATGTGTTTCTTATGGCTGAGCAATATTCCACACGTGGGAAAGATGACCCTCCATTCTCAGGACCAGGAAAACTATGCTCATTGTCAACAACTATATTTTTTTTAAATGATTGGGTCGTGAAGTTCTTGTAACAAATCTTTCTTCTTTCTTCATGCTAACTGTTAAGGAACTCAGAGTGAAGACTCTTAAACCTCTCTAGCTATGGTGCATAATCTTATGGTAAGTATTTTGTGTGGACATGCTCTGTAAGCTCTAAATCATGAATCAGGCACAAGCCCAGAACTGTGAAGTGTATTGATGAGCGTGGGGAAAGGGGTGAGGAGCATCCCAGTAAATGCCAAGTGGGACTGGGACTGTCCTATTGGAACAGAAGGTTCTGAATCAGTCAGTTGTTGCTAGAGTGCAGCTCAAACAACAAAGCATTTGGGAGCCAAGGACTGGCCAGGAAGCATCATTATTAAGTGGGAAAATTATACTTCTCTTTGCTGTAATGAGAAATGGTTTTGCCCTGTACTGCAGAGCTCCTGCAATGGCCGCAGGAACTAGGGAAGGGTCAGCCAGGCAGCAACACTCGAGTTTGTGTGAGGGGATCACTCCCTGCTCTGAGCAAACCATGCCCGAGTACAGTATTGGGTGAGGCCTTTCTCCCCAGCCTTGTTAGCCTCTTGTCCTTTCTTTTTTTCACAATCTAATTTTATTTTGTTTGTTTTGTTTTTAATTTTTGGCCTCACCGCCTAGCATGCAGGATCTTAGTTTTACCACGGATCAAAACCACGCCCCTTGCATTGAGAGCTCAGAGTCTTAACCACTAGACCACCAGGGAAGTCCCCTCTCCTGCCCCTTCTATTCCTCCCTGTTTTAGAGTCAAGTCCCAAGCCAGCCAGTGAAAAGCCAGTGGTATAGTTGTGGGCAAGAAGCCTCTGTCTGGGACTCAGCTTCCCTCTGTAAAATCAAGAATGCAAACAAATGAGGGTTCTTAATCCTTTTTGTGCCATGGATCTCTTTGACATTCAGAATAGAGTTTCTAATGCATAAAATAAACTACACAGGAGTGGGAAGAAAACCAATTACACTGATACATAGCAAAACAATATGTAAAAAGTAAAATCAGACATTGTCATATGTGTGCTTCTCTACTGATACAGTAAATAACTACTATAATTTCAAAGCAGTGATGCATATAAATGATATTTTGTGAGACTTCCCTGGTGGTCCAGTGGCTAAGACTCCACACTCCCAGTGTAGGGAGTGCAGGGGCCTGGGTTCAATCCCTGGTCAGGGAACAAGAGCCCATGTGCTGCAACTAAGATCCCATATGCCTCAACTAAGACCCAGCACAGCTAAATAAATACATAATAAAATAAAATAAATGATATTTTGAGACATCTAAAACAACTGACGTGAGATTTGAGAAAACTGATGATTTCTGTTGAGGACAAAGTCATAGGCAGTGCTAATACCATTATAGCTGATTGTCTCATTCATAATCCATGGAAATTTCTGTTAGTAAAAACAAATCAGTTTTTCCCATTCAAATCGATGGCTCCCCTGAATCTAGCTAAGGAGTCCATGGACTACAGGTTAAGAACATCTGAACTGACAGTGTCTGAAGTTGCTTCTGACTCTGACATAGTTGGCTTCCACAGAGCTGGATAGACTACCACATTTAGGTTAATGAGGGTGAAATGGTACTTTCTTAACAGCTGGCACCTATCATAGGGTGGAAACTGGTTTTTGTTTGTTTAAAGAACTGCCTTGACCAGTCTCTTGAGGTAAACTATACAACCCTGAAGACTTGCCCAGCAGGAAAAGTCATCAACAGAGAGAAATGAACAGTTCTGAGTAGCACAGGTCAGGACTTGGGAAGTGGAAGCAGAGAGAACTCAGAGGGTGCGATGAGCAGTATGAAGCAGACTAGCACAGAAACTCCCCCTTGGCCCAGACTCCACTGAAGTCCTCTACATCACTGAGCGACTATCACTTTCACACATACAAAGCGAATAAGGAAATTAAGAGAAAGTGCTAAGCTCTCCTTCTGAGTCAATGTGATGGAGGAAACGAGTGTCTGTATGGTCCAAGTGAGTCGCTCTGGAGTCTGAACCAAAAGAGGTTATAGAAATAAACGTGCCCCAGAAGTGGACTTTGGGGAAACTTTGGAGAACACATTAGAACCAAGGTTTAAACCTTTTCGGTCTAGCCCCTACAGGATAGAGTCATCTTGCTACCCCCTGGGTTCTGAGAGTGTGGTGCTGGGTCCGGCATCAGCAACATCTGGAAACTTGTCAGAAAGGCAAATTCTCGAGTCCCACTCCAGACCTCCTGAATCAGAAAGTGTGTTGGGGTGCGGGCCCTGGCAAGGTTTGCTTTAGCCCTCCAGGCTAAAGAACTCCCGCCATTGGCATTATTATGTTCACCATTGCATCCTGGAGTCATATATGCCCTAGAAGTTATCCAGTCTGATTTCCCACGCACACAGAATCCCTTCCAGGACTCAGTCTTGTGGGAACCCTCGGAGCCTGGAAATACCAGCAGTGCCCCTTGCCCTACACCGGGGAGAACTGTCTGAATCAGAAAAGGCTTCCAGCCAGGGGCAGCTCCTAGCCCGACCTTTCCAGATGAAGAATGTTTGTTCCTGGGGATCTGGGGCTGCCCTCTGGAGCTGTTCCTAGAGGAAGCCCTTAGGGAAAGTGAAGACTCCCTCTACCTTCCTGGTCCTTCTCACAACATAGCTCAGGCCACCTAGTGGTCGCCCTTGGAAGAGTCTCCATGTACCTGTTTCTCTTAAAATAGTGCCCAGAGCTGAGGCAGAGGGCAGGGCAGGGCCAGGTGGACCACTGTCTCCTTCGATCTGCACATCTGCTTGTTGTTTCTGTGACCACATCCACATCACCCAGTTTGTGTTGAAGTCTGTCCACAACACTCAACCAGGAGGGGGACCGGGCCCTGGCTGGCAGATGGAGGCCTTTAGATCCCTGAACACTAAAAATACTCTCCCATCCCCGTAGGGATGTAATTGAAAATACAAATAATGGCAAACCACTAAGTAAATATGGGCTTCCCTAGTGACTCAGACAGTAAAGAATCCGCCTGCAATGCAGGAGACCTGGGTTAGATCCCTGGGTTGGGAAGATCCCCTGGAGGAGGGCATGGCAACCCACTCCAGTACTCTTGCCTGGAGAATCCCACAGACTGAGGAGCCTGGAGGGCTACAGTCCATGGAGTCGCAAAGAGTCGGACTCGACTGAGTGACTAAGCACAGCACTAAGTAAATATAAGGAAGTGGAGCTGCGTTCTCTCATTATAATTATTTTTAGGTTATTTTTGAAATATCAGTTTTTGGGGGGACTTCCCTGGTGGTCCAATGATTAAGAATTCACCTTTCAATGCAGAGAATGTGGCTTTGATCCCTGGTCTTTGATCCCTGGTCAGGGAACTAAACTCCCACATGCCACGGGCAACTAAGTCCAGGCATTGCAACTAAAGAACTCTGTGTGCTGCAACAAAGACCCAGTGCAGCCAAAATTTAAAAAAAAAAATCAATTTTTAAACCTGTATTACAATATAGTTCAGATAGCCCCCAAATATATAAAGAATTAAAGAAAACAAACTCATATACTCATCATTCAACTTAAGGAATAAAATCACCAATCAGTTCAGTTCAGTTCAGTCGCTCAGTCGTGTCCGACTCTTTGCGACCCCATGAACTGCAGCACACCAGGCCTCCCTGTCCATCACCAACTCCCAGAATACACCCAAACCCATGTCCATAAAGTCAGTGATGCCATCCAGCCATCTCATCCTCCGCCGTCCCCTTCTCCTCCTGCCCCCAATCCCTCCCAGCATCAGGGTCTTTTCCAAAGAGTCAACTCTTCGCATGAGGTGGCCAAAGTATTGGAGTTTCTGCTTTAGCATCAGTCCTTCCAAAGAACACCCAGGGCTGATCTCCTTTAGGATGGACTGGTTGGATCTCCCTGCAGTCCAAGGGACTCTCAAGAGTCTGTTGTTTTTTTAAAAAAAAAAAAATCATATATTATTTTTTCAAACAGTTTTGCTTTATTGTTGTTTGGAGCCAATGGTTCTCAATTTCCACTGCATATTAGATTCACTTACCACTTTAAAAATCCCAATGTACACTCTCTACCTCAAACCAATGAAATCAAAACACCTAGGGGTGGACCTCCATCAGGATATTTTAAACACCTTGGGTGACTCCAGTGTGCTGGGAAGGCTGAGAACCTGCCCTGAAGAGAAGCTGCTGTGAAGAGAGGTGAAATGAGGCCCTGAAGACCTAGTGGAAACGGGCTCTGGTTCTTGTCCTCTGATTAAGGGGTCAACAGTACTCAGTGGATCTAGACCTGGAACCCACGGGACCTTCTCCGCATTTTTGGGAAGAGCCTGCCATCTGCTGGCCAACTGAAGGAAAACAGGCAGCTAACTTTGTCCCATGAGGCAGCAGCACTGAGTATGTGGAGCACTCTCCCGGTGACACAGGCAGCTGCCCCATGGCAGCTCCGGGAGAGGGCAGGGCCAGGCGAGGAGAGTGATCTTCAACTTGCCGACGAGCAGCTCTGCGACTCTGCAGAGTTGTACCAGGCTGGGAGCAGGAGCGGCCGCTCTTCAGGGCCCCAGGAGGAAAAAGCAAGGATGAGGGGAAGAGGACCCACTGAACAAAAGGATTTTTAAGAGAGAAGACATCCACCTGGGAAACACTCTCAGGAGAGAAGCGGGTGCTGCTTAAGAACCAGGAAGGGCACAGAGGCGATGCACACGTGGCACTAGCTCAGGTCCCGTGATTGAACCAGCCCTGCCACAGTTCATTCCCACAGGGGTTTGTTTGCTTTTCTCTCTGCCTGGGACAGTCTTCCTTACCCCCGTCCCCTTCATCTGAGCAAACCTTTGTCCATTTCTCTGGTCTCATCTCTTCCACCATGAAGCTTGCTCTGACTGCCTCCATCTCCTGAACCCTGCCCTTGCCTCCTGTGGCTTGGTTTTAGAACCTCCTGTTTACTTGCTTACTACTTAATCTCTGGGAGGGCTTCCCTGGTGGCTCAGCTGGTAAAGAATCTGTCTGCAATGTGGGAGACCTGGGTTCGATTCCTGGGTTAGGAGGATTTCCCTGAAGAAGGGAACTGCTACCCCACTCCAGTATTCTGGCCTGGAGAATTTCACAGTCCATGGGGTCACAAAGAGTCAGACACTGAGCGACTTTCACTCACTACTTACTCTCTGGAGGGCAAATTCCATGAGGCCGGGGACATCATTACGTCCCCAGCATCCACCCCCGTGCAACAGAGCAAGAAATACTCGTTTACTGAATTGATCTTTCTTAGGGCAAAATCAGACACTAATCTGAAAACAAAAGGAAAGTACTTTGAAACATATTCTCCTCGAACAATGAGGTCTCCCTAGAAGTAAATTGAAAATAATCACCCTTTCTATTTATATATATCTATAACCATTAGGGGAGAAGGCAATGGCACCCCACTCCAGTACTCTTGCCTGGAAAATCCCATGGATGGAGGAGCCTGGTAGGCTGTAGTCCATGGGGTCGCTAAGAGTCGGACATGACTGAGCGACTTCCCTTTCACTTTTCACTTTCATGCATTAGAGAAGGAAATGGCAACCGACTCCAGTGTTCTTGCCTGGAGAATCCCAGGGACAGGGGAGCCTGGTGGGCTGCCGTCTATGGAGTCGCACAGAGTCGGACACGACTGAAGCGACTTAGCAGCAGCATAACCATTAGGGGTAGGGGGACACAAATGATCTTATTTTCAGTTGGCATATGGATTAATAATAAGTTAACTATTTATTTCACCCATCTATGCTCCAATTAGTAAGCAAGCACAGGGTAGACAGCTACTGTTTGGGGGCTGTCCACTCTTTCCTAATGTAGTAATAACACCCCAATTTTATTTTGGGGAAGCATCCCTCTCCATTCTCCATTTATGTGATTCAGGGTAGCTGATTGCCTCCCCAGGCCCGGATACAGGCATACAATTTGGGCCCGGCCCCTCACTGCATTCCAGCGGCCTAACACATAACCAGTTCAGGGATGAGCAACTCAAGTTGGCCCAGTGATTTAGCCCTGGAGTTTTGCTGGAATCCCTGGAGAAAGAGGACTGGGAGTATGGAGCTGGTGGAATGTGAGCCTCGGGCGGCTGGCAGCCATGCTGTACCATGAGGAGAGAAGGCCAGAGAGTGAAGTCAAACAAATGAAAGTGAGGCTGAGTGAAGAAAGGCAGAGCCCGCACGGCAGACGTCCTTTTGATACTGGCACTCAATCCAGAGTTTTTTCTGGAACTTTCCATTACATGAGCTAATAACGTCCCTTTTACCAGAAAGCTTAAGAACGTTTCTGTTTGCTGTAGCTGAATGAATACCAGCTAACAGAGAAAGCAGAACTGAGAGTGCGACTTTTCCTTTTTTTTTTTTTTTTTCTTTTTAACAAAATCAGTATACCACTTGCAAAACTCTTAACACCAATCAGAAATTGTAATAAACTTTACCATTATTATGAAATTCCTCCGTGGTCTCCAGGGGAGCCAGCAAGTGCCCTACTCCAGGCTGTGCTCCCTCAGTGTCCTTTTCCCGCCCATCACCAGCACTTAGAGCACCCTCCAGCCCTGCTTTGCAGAGAAGCAGCCATCTCTGCAGAGGAGGTTGCAGGCTGCAGTCTTCCCCGCCGGCTCTGACTACTGCACCATGGCCGGCTCAGCCACGCCCGCCTCCACGCAGTCCCTCCTCCTCAGCTCATCGAACTGCTGGCTGTTGCCAGCAGGGCTGCGAATGTGGACCCCGGCTTCTTCTGCAGGACCTCAGGCTTGTCAAACTCCACCACCTGGGAGGCAGAGAGAGAAGGGGAGGGAAGCAGGGTGCAGCTGAGCTGGGTCCTGAGGGATCCAAAGGCCTGGGCGCCATCCTCCCAGTGGCCTGGGGGTGTCCCCTTACCTTCCCGTTGCCCATGACCAGGATGCGGTCGCAGTTGAGGATGGTGGTGACACGGTGTGCGATGACCAGCACTGTGCAGCCCCGGAAACTTTCACGGATTGTGTGTTGGATGAGGATGTCCGTCTCCAAGTCGAGAGAGGCCGTGGCCTCATCAATAAGGACAATCTGATAGATAAGAAACAGGGGCGAAGGCAGCCTCCTCAGACTCAACCCTGGGTCTAGTCCTGGGGTGACTGCTAGTCTGCCTAGTACCTCAGCTGGAAAATCTTTGGACTTGGTTCGAAACCCACTTGGAGCTTTAAGTTATCCATCACATTATGAAGAGAATGTTAAGTCTCAACCAAGAGCTAACTATACTTCGTGTCTGTTAGTAGCTCAGTCGTGTCTGACTCTTTGCAACTCCATGGACTGTAGCCCGCCAGGCTCCTCTGTCCATGGAATTCTCCAGGCAAGAATCCTGGAAGTGGGTTACCATTTCCTTCTCCAGGGGGTCTTCCCAACCCAGGGATAGAACCCAGGTCTCCTGCATTGCAGGCAGATTCCTTACAATCTGAACTACCAGGGACGCCTTCTTTAGTGACCAGAAAATTAAGTTCTTAAAAGTGAAAATGTGCCAGTAGCAACTTCCTGTTTTATGAACTGCCTTCCTATTTGTCTGAATTAACGTAGAGCAATGTTCCTCTCAGGACAGCCAAGCACACATCCCGGGTGGCAGAAGAGATGGTGCAGCTAGTATGTGGATAAATGCACTTTTTACTTTAACATGTTTGTATTTCCTTCAGTAACAATATGCAGCAGATGCCATTTGC
Organism: Bubalus kerabau; assembly: GCF_029407905.1. Taxonomy (NCBI): domain Eukaryota; kingdom Metazoa; phylum Chordata; class Mammalia; order Artiodactyla; family Bovidae; genus Bubalus; species Bubalus kerabau. Next base: position 19,714,613 of record NC_073640.1, read on the forward strand.
AGCAACATGGATGGCCCTAGAGATTGTCATACTGAGTGAAGTAAGACAGAGAAAGAGAAATATGACATCCCTTATATGTAGGATCTAAAAAGAAATGATACAAATGAACTTACAAAACAGAAAGAGACTAGCAGATGTAGAGAACAAACTTTCGGTTTCAGGGGGAGGAAGAAAGGGGAGAAGGGATAGTTAGAGGGCTGGGGATGGACATGTACACACAGCTATATTTAAAATGGATAAACAACAAGGTCCTATTGTGTAGCAAAGGGAACTCTGCTCAATGTTATGAGCCTGGATGGGAGGGGAGTTTGGGGGAGAATGGATACATGTATATGTATGGCTGAATCCCTTTGCTATTGGCCTGAAACTATCACAATATTGTTAATCGGCTATACCCCAACACAAAATAAAAAAGGTTTAAAAAATATGCATTGGAAGAATTTAATTGGCATAGAAAGTGTGATTTTTGCTCCTTCACAAGACAAGGCATCACAAGTAAATCACAGGCTAGGTGGTACACAGATAGGACAAAAATCATAAAGTGATGACGCAAACTTGGAAAACAATCTAGAGAAAGCAGCCTTCACACCAAGCGGCTCAGTAACTGAAATACGGAACTGAGGGGTTAAGAAAATGTCACCCACACATTGCCAGGCCTATCACCCATCTCTCTTAGCAAGACGGGAAAGAGCTTCCTCCTCTGAAACCTCCCTGCTCCAGGCCCCATCGAGCTCTGTGTGCTCTTCCCCTCGGCTCTGACTGTCGCACCAACATTGTTTGCATTGCTCATTAACTGACCGTGTTGTTCATTGCATGTGCATGTGTGTGCAAGTATGTATACCTGTGTGAGTGTGGAGGTGTGGGTGTGTATGTGTGTACAGTGCCTCACTGGTGAGGGAAAGTTGGCTCCTAAGTAGCCCCTGTAGTACCTGAAATATTTGGAAAACTTTAAGCCAACAAAGGTCCGTCTAGTCAAGACTATGGTTTTTCCAGTAGTCATGTATGGATGTGAGAGTTGCACTATAAAGAAAGCTGAGCGTGGAAGTATTGATGCTTTTGAACTGTAGTGTTGGAGAAGACTCTTGAGAGTCCCTTGGACTTCAAGGAGATCCAACCAGTCCATCCTAAAGGAGATCAGCCCTGGGTGTTCATTGGAAGGACTGATGCTAAAGCTGAAACTCGAATGCTTTGGCCACCTCATGCGAAGAGATGACTCATTTGAAAAGACCCTGATGCTCGGAAACATTGAAGGTGGGAGGAAAAGGGGACGACAGAGGATGAGATGGTTGGATGGCATCACCGACTCAATGGAGATGAGCTTGAGTAAACTCTGGGAGCTGGTGATAGACAGGGAGGCCTGGTGTGCTGCGGCCCATGGGGTCGCAAAGAGTTGGACACGACTGAGCGACTGAACTGAACTGAACTGAAGAAACACTGTTGGATGAAACTTTTAAAAAAAAATGTTCTTTTGCTCCTGAACAGGTGTCATCTGATTCTCAAATCTAATAAAGATGAGGGAATGTCCTGCCCCCAAGTTTTAAAAGGAAAGCACAGTAGGCGACTTTGAGTGAATGTATCTCTAGCCTTGTGGCTTTGTGCAGGAGGAGTGCATTGGGGCTTGGTTGTGGCAGGGACGTTTCAAGTCTAGGTTGGGGTGCCAGGGTGCAGAATACATGGGCAGAGAGGCCCCCCTTCCACAGGCAGGGTTGCCCAGAATGGCAGAAAGTTACCATCAAGCCCTTTGTGGCTTTGTGGACAGAACCCAGGGTGGAGCCCAGAGTCCCAGATGCCTGAGGGAGAAACAGCAGTGTGTTTCCCAAGCTGGGCATCCCCCAGAGCCCTCACGTGCCCCCAGCTCTCACCTTGGAGCTGCGGAGGAGGGCCCGGGCAATGCAGAGCAGCTGCCGCTCCCCCACGGAGAAGTTCGAGCCATTTTCCACAACTTCTGCTTGCAAGCCTTGTGGCAACTTTGAGATCTGTGATATCAAGGAAGACGCCCGTGAGCCACGGTGGGATGAGTTCTAAAACTGACCCCCTCGTACCTCTCCTGTCCTGTCCTGTCTGTGACAATCCCTCCCCGCCCGTCTCCACACTCCAGACACTGACCTTTCTCGTCCCCAGCTCTGCCCATCCAGTTCCCCTCACAAGGTCTTTGCACCTGCTAGTTTTTAAACATGGGATGTTCTCTCAAAGATCTGTGCCCAGCTGCCCCCTCAGCATTTGGTCTGTCAAATGTGTGTCTCTACAGAGGCCCTGGCTGGCCACCCACTGCGGTGTCTGCAGTTCTCATTACTACCTACACAGCACTGGTCCCATCTGAGTCTTTCCTGACTGTAAGCACCAGAAAGACAAAGCTGTACCCTCCTTGCCCTGAGTTGGTACATGCCTGGCTTACTACTGGCGTCATCAGCCCTTATCTGGGGATCTCAAACCATCTCATTCCCGTGAGATGATTTAATCCATGCAGCATCTGGCACACCACACCAGAGGAGCCCGGAGGACCAGCAGGACTGAGAATTCAGCCTCGTGCTTACTCACTGTCTTGTTCAGGAATGTCCTCTCCAAGGCATCCCAGATCTGCTCGTCTGTGCAGCGGTCAAAGGGGTCCAGGTTGAATCTGCCTCAGGAGAGAAAGAGAAGTGTTCAAGAAGCACACTTGCCTATTGAGTCGTCTGCACCCCGCAGGGCACGTGACCAAGGATGGTTGAGTAAGTGAAACTTGCTCAGTTGTATCCAACTCTTTGGGATGCCATGGCCTATAAGCCCACCAGGCTCCTCTGTCCGTGGAATTTTCCAGTCTAGAATACTGGAATAGGTTGCCATTTCCATCTTTGGGGGATCTTCTGGACCCAGGGATTGAACCCAGGTGTATTGCATTGCAGGCAGACTTCTTGCCATCTGAACCACCAGGGTAGTCAGGATGGTTAGAGCTGGATTATTGGATCCAGAGAAACTCATCAAACTCCCACTAGTGGTCTTCCTTGTGCCTTCCGGGTACCCCTTCCTTCTGCAGGCAGCAGCTCCCAAGTCTTGTTTGGGGGCCACCTCCTTCCTAGCCATAAATCCTATGTGGTCCAGGTGGAGCAGACTCAGGTGGAAGCAAACCAGAAGGCGGTAACCCCTGGCCACAGCAATTGGCTGAGGGGTGGGGAAGGTAACCAATCAGAATGTATCTCAGGACCTAGACAACAATCACCAGAAAAGGAGCTTGTACTTTCTCACCAACTGAACAAATGAGGCTACAACCATCTTGCCTCGGGAAGAGGAGACATGGAGCCCCCATGGCCCACAGTGGAGCCCAAGGATGAAGCCAAGGCAGACTGAAGGGGATATTGGTCCTTTGAATCAACCTTGGCTTTCCTGTTTTGTGATTCAAGAGGTTCTTTTAGCTTAAGCCATCTGGGGTGTGTGTGTGCGTCTCTGTGTGTGTTAGCATACACATAACAATATTTATCATTTTAACTGTAATTGTACAATTTAGTGGTGTTCAATACATTTACAATGTCAGGTAACAATCCACTAAAACTCAACACCAATAAAATCTCTGCCGATTAAACGTTCTCCCTCCCCTTCCTCCCTTAGCCCCTGGTAACCTCTTTTCTACTTTCTGTTTCTACAGGTTTGCCTATTCCTGGTATCTCATTTACATGGAAATATACAATATTTGGAGCTTCCCAGGTGGCATTAGTGGTAAAGAACCTGCCTGCCAATACAGGTAGACATCATAGACTCAGTTCGATCCCACGGGTTGGGAAAGATCCCCTGGAGGAGGGCACAGCAACCCACTCCAGTATTCTTGCCTGGAGAATCGCATGGACGGAGGAGCCTTGCAGGCTTCAGTCCATAGGGTCACAAAGAGTAGGACACGACTGAAGCATCCTGCATCTGGCTTACTTCACTTAGCATAATGCTTTCAAGATCCATCCATGTTGTATCATGTATCAATTTTTCATTTGTTTCTGATTGAATGATATACCACAGTTTGTATAGGTCACATTTTGTTCATCCATTCATCTGTCGATGGACATTTGGGTGTTTCTACCTTTTGGCTATTGTGAATAAGGTCATAAGCACTGTTATACAAATATCTGTTAAGCCCTGCTTTCAATTCTGTGGTAATTCTTTCAAATCTGTAGATTTGATTCTTGAAATTTAATTCTTTCAAATCTGTAGAACCAGGTTTGGTGGATCATATGATAATTCTACATTTAACTCTTTGAGGAACCGCCAAATTGTTTTCCGCAGTGGCTGTGCTATTTTACATTCTCACCAATAGTTCCTGAGGGTTCCAATTTCTCAACATTCTTACCAACACTTGTTATGTTCCTTTTTCTGTTCTTATTATCGCTAGTCTAGTAGGTATAAGGTGTTATCTCATTGTGGTAAGGTTGTTTTTTTTTTTTCCTGTCTCTTGCAGAGAAGGAATCCTAACTGATCATCCAGGCAACTAACATCATATTTGGATCTAATTGGACTTTATACCCATTAAGGTTTGCCCTGGCATTTGGCATAGGAAACATTATAAACACTTCCTTGTTATGCAGCCACTCAGTCCCAATTGAAACCTGTCTTAACTGCTGTTTTGTGTTTTTTTCCCCCAGTTCAACATACATTTTGTGTGTATGGCTAGATTGAAGACGCAGAAGGTAGAATGCCCTATTTGCATGACATTTGGTAATTGCCAAAGCATTTTCACAGATGGGTTCATTGACATCCTCTTCCTCATGAGACGGATCTCTTTTATTGATGAGAAAATTGTGACTTATCAGTGTTAAGTGGCTTGTTCAAGCTCACACCACAAGTCAGAGAGACAGGCTGGCATCAAGATACTC